>NC_134420.1:59781488-60089540 GCF_030867145.1 Opisthocomus hoazin | reverse complement strand
TCCTTTCCTTTCCTTTCCTTTCCTTTCCTTTCCTTTCCTTTCCTTTCCTTTCCTTTCCTTTCCTTTCCTTTCCTTTCCTTTCCTTTCCTTTCCTTTCCTTTCCTTTCCTTTCCTTTCCTTTCCTTTCCTTTCCTTTCCTTTCCTTTCCTTTCCTTTCCTTTCCTTTCCTTTCCTTTCCTTTCCTTTCCTTTCCTTTCCTTTCCTTTCCTTTCCTTTCCTTTCCTTTCCTTCCTTTCCTTTCCTTTCCTTTCCTTTCCTTTCCTTTCCTTTCCTTTCCTTTCCTTTCCTTTCCTTTCCTTTCCTTTCCTTTCCTTTCCTTTCCTTTCCTTTCCTTTCCTTTCCTTTCCTTCTTTCCTTTCCTTTCCCTTGCCCTTTTTCCTCCCCCTTCCTTCCTTCCTTCCTTCCTTCCTTCCTTCCTTCCTTCCTTCCTTCCTTCCTTCCTTCCTTCCTTCCTTCCTTCCTTCCTTCCTTCCTTCCTTCCTTCCTTCCTTCCTTCCTTCCTTCCTTCCTTCCTTCCTTCCTTCCTTCCTTCCTTCCTTCCTTTCTTCCTTCCTTCCTTCCTTCCTTCCTTCCTTCCTTCCTTCCTTCCTTCCTTCCTTCCTTCCTTCCTTCCTTCCTTCCTTCCTTCCTTCCTTCCTTCCTTCCTTCCTCACATATATTACATCATACTGGACTAATGAGAGTCACTTAGAATAAACTGCCCTCAAATCCTCAAATCAAAGTTTATCCTTGGGAAATTAGTATCCATAATTGCACAACTTGGGCTAGATTATGTTCTCATTTGCACCCCTACTGTAAGTCAGTGAGGCTGTGGAAGTCATAACTGGGAACAACGAGCCAAATTTTTCTTTCAATCATATCAGTGTAAATCTGCAATGATTTATTTGAATTTAATGGCCAATTACGATCTACCTCTACTTATATAATAAAAGAATTAAGTTATTAATCTTTAACCAATAACTATATTTTAATTAAAATTAACTTTGGAAATGTTTCAGGAAAAAGCATTTAAGAAAATTAAATATTTTTGTTAAAATTGGGGAACACTACAAACAGCCTTGTAAATCTGTGATGATTAGAAATGAACCGGAGAAGGAAATCATGATTAATGTTTCAGTGTATCCATTTAATACACCTGTATAATGTGCATATTTTTCAAAGGTGTCCTGTTGTCATTTCTTCCCATCTCCTGACCGTGTTTTATGACAGGTATTCTAACAAAGAGTATAAAGCAATGCTGGGATCTGTGCTATTGCTGAAGTGGTTAATAATAGGATGATTGCCAATCAACTTGTCTGTTCTCTGTTGACTGCCATGTCAGGATTTAAGGTAGCAATGCCAAAGTGTTTCACTTCTGTCTCACAGTTAAGAACGTTTGAAATTAAGATTTTTAAAATATGATTTGATTTTTTGGGTTTTTTTATGTAAGCAAAAATATTTGCTGCCCAGTGATTAAACTTGTGTATTTCTGTTAAAATAGTGTTTTCTGTGCAGGGAAATAAAGGTTTTTCACCCCGTGTCTCTAGCAAGAGATAATGTCCAGAATAATAACTGCATATCAACCAGCTTTCATGAAGGTTCTGACTATGGTGACAGACAGCAAGAACTTTTGTTTGCTTTTATTTGAACATGTGGGTGGAATAGCTGTTCCCGTCCTTGGCTCAGCCGTGTCCTTCACAGATACTTGAATGAGTTAATTATAGATTGTTACCTAATGACATAACTATGCTTTCTGAATCCCACAGAATGACAATTCCTGATCAAAATACTTCTTATTCCTGTATTTGCTCATCAGCATGAAAACCGGTTTCTACGTGTGTGCACATACACAATTCTTCTCTTTCTTTCTTTCTTTCTTTCTTTCTTTCTTTCTTTCTTTCTTTCTTTCTTTCTTTCTTTCTTTCTTTCTTTCTTTCTTTCTTTCTTTCTTTCTTTCTTTCTTTCTTTCTTTCTTTCTTTCTTTCTTTCTTTCTTTCTTCTTTCTTTCTTTCTTTCTTTCTTTCTTTCTTCCTTTCTTCCTTTCTTCCTTTCTTCCTTCCTTCCTTCCTTCCTTCCTTCCTTCCTTCCTTCCTTCCTTCCTTCCTTCCTTCCTTCCTTCCTTCCTTCCTTCCTTCCTTCCTTCCTTCCTTCCTTCCTTCCTTCCTTCCTTCCTTCCTTCCTTCCTGTTTTCTCTCCTTCTTTCTTTCCTTCTTTCTTTTCTGCTTTTCTCCTATCCTTGTTTCTTTCCTTTTTTCTTTCCTTCACTCTTTCTTTCTTTCTCTCAGTCTTATTGTCTCTTATTCTCCTTTTTTTTTTACTGCTTCTTATTGTCTCTTCTTCATCTTTTACCCCAGCTGTTGTATTTTCCTTGGTTTATAAACAATTATTAGTCCAATCTTTTGAGTTACTGATTGTTCTTGTTGAGGTATAAGGCAGATCTGTATGTAACCTTTGAAAAAAAAATCCAAATTTGCTTGATTCCCACAGGAAAGATACAATCAGAAACTAAAACTAACAGGAAACAAACGCTTCTTTTAGATTAGTCTCTTCTTTTTCACAAACTTAGTGGCTGCTGAAATGGGAGGCACACAACCAGGCATCCAACGCTGTTCTGAAGTAGTTTTTAAAGCAGGCCAGAATTTGCCCAGTTTCTAGATGGGAAATTACTATCCGCGTATATGGAGGCAGTTCTAGGCATATTTGCAACTCACATCCAGCTTAAATCCTACTCACCTTTTGCCAGTCTCAAATGTATATATTTGGGCTTGTCTTCTGCAAAAGGGTGGAATTTATTGTTACAGTTCGACATGAGACATTCTCTTCTCTAGTGCAAGTTTAGATACATTTCAAGCCCTTCCCTTTAACTTAACAAGAATACTCAAAAGTATTTAACTCTGAAATTAGCTTAGCAAGTGTGTTCAGAAATAGATACTCCTAAATGACTAAACAGAATCATAGCTGAAAGCTGTCAATCTCATAATCTAGTCCACTTTTCAAACTGATGGTGTGTCTTTCACTCTTTCAGCTTCAGCTTTATGAGCACAATTTAGCGTCTGGTTATTTTTCTGAGATAAAAGGGGCACATGAGATGATGCAGGGCAGAAGCTTTCCAATAGCTTTCCAGAGTTGTACCTGAATCGCCTTCCTCTCCTTTTCCACCCCATCTTCTTTTAAAGGAAGGAAAAAAAATATTAAAAATGAGAAAAAAAAATTGGAATTTTCTTTTACTTACCTCTAAATTTTTATGGCATTATGTACTTTTTAACTCAGAAATGGCTATTCTTACCTGAAATGGTAGCAGAGTTTAGTAGACAACTATTTGTTTAGAGGCAGTTTTAAAATATTAAAAGCCATCTTTACCATTACTGAGTTTTGCCCAGATGTATCCATTAGCCTTTCAGTCGAAAGGTCTTTGAACTTGTTAAGAGAACAGTGTTAATTCCAGGTTGTTCCAGTTACAGACAAAAGCCCTAGACAAGTGTTCTGTGTTAGTCTCTGTTCTGATATAGTGATCCTTGAACAGAAAATTCTGTAGAAGACCGTGGTGGAAACTCAGAAATTGTAGCAATTAAGCAGATTAAATTTATTCAGTGGACTTTAATACTTATTTCCAAATTCCTTTCTTACTTACTCTCCCTCTCAAGACTGTGTTTTAGTGTCTTAGAGAAAGGCTCATATTATTGATGTGATAATAATGTAAACATGTGTTTGCAAAGTACTGCATTTGTGGGTTTTCTTGGCTTGGAAAGTCTCAGTCAAGGAGGACATTTTCTTAAATATTTTTAAAATTAATTTAGCCATTATCAAGAAATCTATATGAATGCAGTAATCACGGAAGTTTAACATTTTATGATAATGTTTTCCATTTGTGTAACTAAATAAGTCATAAAATAGATTCCAAACCAGTGCTGTCTGCTCCACAACTGCAAGGGTTCTTTCAAAAATCATTCACAAAATGCTAGTTCATAAAAATAGAGATGAAGATATTTTTCGGGTCTAGGGGTATAAATATTATCATATAATTACACTAGTACATTTGTACATGAATCATTAGGTACTGTTCAGTTCAAAGTAATATTTTGGTGAGAATGGAATAAAATCTTCGGGTTCATTTTTTTGGAAAACTTTAGAAAGGATGTGAAAATACAGTTTTAAAAACTTAGGAATATGTTGCGCTCTTTTTTTTTTTATTGTACACATACTTATACATGTTTATAATACTATATAGTAGGGTACATGTATACATGTCCTACCTCCATACATCCACAAATGCATACAGACACACAGGCATCACATAACAAGAACAGTGAGTTAATTGAAAGAACTGTAATCCATTCTGAAACCTAGTACTATATGAACAATAAAAAATTTGATGATCCACTTACGGGTTTCTAAATTTCACTGAACTTTCTCCACAAAGCAATATGTTTGTTCAATCATGTGTTTTTATGCTTGTTCAAACACTTTTACAGCATGACCTGACCTTTAATAAAAGAAAGGAATAGTTAACAATTATGATTATAATCTTGGAGAAGTCAGAGATGGAAAAGCAGCCTGTCATATAGTGTAGCTCCCCATCTTCCACTGAATGTATTTGCTTTGCACACTTGTGTATTGAAAGTCCAAAGAAATATGCTTTCCCACCTAGCTGTATCTGGGTATATTTTTGACATACACATGCAATACCATCTCTTTACAGATTTTTGGTATAACATTTTCCCTAGTATTTTGTTCCTCTGATGTGTCATGGTCTGGGTAAGGTCTGTTTGGGAGCTAAGGATGCTACATAATGTATAGGGAGGAGAGGGCAAAAGTTCTCATGGTACGAATTTTAAAAAGAGTTGTGTGGAAAGGGTTAAAATGTTTCGAACTAGCCATGCGTTGCACTGGAGTGATTAGGTGTAACTCCCAATTAAAGATCAATAAGGCCTTTAAAGTGATTTATAAAAATGGATTACTAAGAAATGTCCATTTAGAAAGTACTGTGAGTAAAATCACTATACTCACTGTCATATTGATCGGGCCTTTATGTCTAAACACGCATTAACTGGGGCAGACAATAAAAATTAATCCTCTTCTTTCGTAAAATGGAAGGTCATTTTCCCAGCTGTCCCTAGGGGGAATGATGTCATTAAAGATGCTACTAAGACATTTTATTAAATCTGACTAGGCTGTTTGCATAAAAGTAAATTAGAGCAGTCAATGTTGGAAAGAAAGGGATTTTAAGGAGCAATAACTAGAGGTTTTTATTGTAAGTGTATTATACAACAGATGCATAATTAAATTAAAAAAAACTCCATCAAAATAATGTTAAGGGCCTGGCTTAAAATGACAAAAGGCACTATTTTCAGAGCCCTAAGCATGCCCTGTTGTACCTAAGCATTTCAGGGGTCTCCAAGCAGCAGGGGATTTGACATACCATATGTGCTGATATTCTGTGCTCTCTCCCCTCCAGGATAATGTTATTTATAAATAAAACCACTAAGCAAAGGGGTGAAACTGTAACTAGCATCAACCCAACTGAGATGGTGCCCTCAGTAAAACACCTGCAGTTTAGGTTCCAGCATGCATGTCTTTATACGTATGTTCCCTCAGATAAGAAGCATCTTTCAACACCAAAAGAAAAAAAGAAAAAGAGGAGAAGTTGTCTGAGATTATGTTCTGCTCGAAGTGTGTGGCCTTCAAGCTGCTTCTGCCCACAGGAGACATTTGCCCGGTCCCCCGGGGGGAGCAGAGGTGGGAGAGGTTACACCTAAGCATAGCATCTCTGCCATGGCACCCCATGCAACCATTTGTGTCTGAATGAACCTTAGGGCCACTGCTGGGCCAGCTATGGTCAAAGAAATAAATTTTTTTGAAGGTTAAAGTCAGAATATCTAGTTGCATTTTTTTGTGTCCTTGTGTGGTACAGACCTCAATACCATACCTCTGGATAGGTGACCTCCTTCCATCCCCTCTACTCTGAGCCCTATGACTGACCTCCTCCTTTCCAAAAAAATTCAGTGGTAGTTAAGTTGCTGAAGCCACTGCATATTGTACTGACCACATAGGACTGCATCGTCCCCACAATCTCTAGTCAGCTATACACATCAATTTGTTGTGTTTTATCTGTAAGTGAGATTGTAGATAATTTGACATATGGGGCATCTTTTTGTTAGCACTTTCACAGAGTGGAGGTCTTGGCCATGCCCAGAGGACTGGGTTCCCATGTTAATACTGATAATATGCACCCTAATGTTGCTCTTATTATTACAGAATGCTCTTAGTATACCACCAAAAAATGGTTCCTATATATTGCTAAAGATATTATATGTAAAAGTAAAGATAAAAACTGTTTTTTCTTTCTTTACTCCCAAATATCCTAAATTAAATCAGGGCAGTAAATGAACCTCAAGTTTGAATAATTCACCAGTCTTTGCAGATACGAGACAATCTTGTGGTTGTGAAACCCTGACTTGAGGTTTCATGCTTGGTTGAGTTATAGAGAGCCCTTGCCACAGAGTAATCACCTTGGGTCAGACCCCACAAAAGCCCTGCAGTGCCCTGTGGTGGCAGTTGTGTAAGTGCCTTAGAAGGAGATCGGTAGAGGGGGTGTAATGTGTAACCAGCTGAGAGGGGTGAGGAGAGGGGATGGATGTCATGGGCATGGGAAGTCTGCTCGTCATCATAGGACATAGAAGTGGATGCAGAAAGGGTTGAAAAATAGAATAATAGTGCCTCTATCTCATGCGTACTAAAATATGAGTTTTTCCATTTCTACATTTTGCCCATAGAGTGAAAAGCAGAATAATTCCAGATTTTGACAGATGGTTGGAAGAGGAAAAAAGACCAGTTAGACATGCCATTTTGACCATTTAAAATCTCCTCCCTGATCTCCTTGCAATAAAATGATCATAACAGTCTTTAGACATTGTTGATTAAAAAGAAAAAAAAGAACAACTCTGTAATATCTACTAGTTTCCTAAACTGTTTATTGAGGGGTTTGAACATATACAGATTTTCTGGTGATATTCACATCTGATTCATGGCCTGGATCTCTGAAATTCATAGTTGACAAATGCATTAAACAACATGACAATAAAACTTTGACATGAAAAGAAATCCAAGGTTTCATAAATTATTTGCTAGGTAAATAAGTTCAGGCCATGTACCTCTTCAAGAAAAATGTTTAAGCCAGTCTCATACGTGGTATACAGTAAGCAATATGTACGGAGTAGGCTCTGCAGAGAATACAGATAGTGAGTGTCCAATTTGAACACGTTAATCTGACCTAAGTCTGGGTTTTTTTTTTTATTCCACCAAAGCCTCAATATGCATCTGATCTCAGGATATTGGATTTTTTTTTTGAGGAAAGAAATAAATGACTTATCTGGGGAATAAACCCAGCCTTCTCTCACTGTACTGCTCACCATAGATATTGTGCTAAAATAAGGTTCACTGATTCTAACGTCAATCTCTAAAGCTGAACCATGATAATATGAGTTTCTGCATTTTATGTGGTGGGGAAGTAGGCTGCATCCTTAGAAAAAAGTAGCAAGAGAGATTAGTGATTGTACCTAAGGAGAAAGGGAACAGGCTCAAATACCTCTAGGGTCTGAAACTCCTTGACAGACTAGAAAAAATGCTCACACACATTTGTTTTGGTTTAAAATTGAGATGCATCTTGCAATATGACTGCTTCCCCCCATCTCCCTTTTTACACACACATTTTGTGACATCAGGATTTTGTCCATATGGGCAACACATACCAGTACAAACCAGCTTGTATGACTATTAAAAGATACACATCTGTAAGACTCCATCCTTTATAAGGATGCCATTGTCAACATTTCTGGGGAATTTACATTCTTGCAGAAACAGGAATCAAGTCATCTTCCAAAGAAGTTACATTGTAGCACACTGTTGTCTGACATGATCCTTTCTCACATGGCTTTGCTGCTAACCCCAATTGTCCAATATGGTTATTGAAATTCCTTTTTCTAGAGTGAAGTGAAGGTAACTGGATGATAGCTCTCTGTGCTAGCACAGACAGGTTCAGCTTCTTTCCATGTGCAGAGTGTCTATCAAAGATAGCTCACATGCTTCTGCACCATGCAGCACACTTTCTCATTGTCCCAAGTAGGCTGTGGATCATGTCTCTCCCTGGAATACTTCGACTTGTCAACAGCCCTGACTATAGCAATGACTGGGAGAGCGACTGCACAGGATCAAGATTCAAGGATGACTTATAAGAAAAGAAAGAAGAAGGGTGCAGCTCTCACATTGTTGTGACTATTTTGCCTTGTTATACCAATTCTGACAGGATTTCAGGCTGGGAATACCATCACAGACTTGATACCAATGCAATGCAAATGGTCAGGAGGATTTCAGTAAATTAACAAAATGTAGCTGTTTCTCCAGGAAGATACGCTTAGTAGAGAAGAAGCTGTTTGATGTTTAACAATCCAGCTGAGGCAATGTGCATTGATCCAGTCATCCAAGCTATTTATTCCCAGAGTACACACTCCCCAGTGCTGGAAGATAGCGAAGGAAAACAGAATAAACCTTCCATAATCTGGAGGAAACAGCTGATGACCTGCTATGCCACCTGGACACTTACAAATCTATGGGGCCAGATGTGATCCACCCAAAAGTGCTGAGGGAACTGGCGGAGGAGCTGGCCAAGCCACTCTCCATCATCTATAAGCAGTCCTGCTTAACAGAGGAGGTCCCAGGTGACTGGAGGATCACCAATGTAACACCCATCTATAAGCAGGGCAGGAAGGAGCATCCTGGGAACTACAGGCCTGTCAGCCTGACCTCAGTGCCAGGGAAGATTATGGAGCAGTTCATCCTGAGTGTGCTCACTGGGCATGTGAACGACAACCAGGGCATCAGGCCCAGCCAGCATGGGTTCATGAAAGGCAGGTCCTGCTTGACCAACCTGACCTCCTTCTATGACCAGGTGACCTGTCTACTGGATAAGGGAAAGGGTGTGGATGTCATCTACCTGGTCTTTTGTATGGCCTTTGACACTGTTCCCCACAGCCTCCTCCTGGAGAAACTAGCTGCCCATGGTTTGGACGGGTGTACTCTTTGCTGGATAAAGAACTGGCCGAATGGCCGAGTGCAGAGAGTGGTGGTGAATGGAGTTAAATCCAGTTCATGGCCGGTCATGAGTAGTGTCCCCCAGGGCTCAGTTTTGGGACTGGTCTTGTTTAGTGTCTTTATCAATGATCTGGATGAGGGGATTGAGTGCTCCCTCAGTAAGCTTGCAGATGATACCAAGTTGGGTGGGAGTGTCGATCTGCTTCAGGGTAGGAAGGCTCTGCGGAAGGATCTGGACAGACTGGATTGATGGGCCGAGGCCACCTGTATGAGTTTCAACAAGACCAAATGCCGGATCCTGCACTTCGTTCACAACAACCCCTTGCAATGCTATAGGCTTGGGGAAGAGTGGCTGGAAAGCTGCCCAGCGGAAAAGGATCTTGGGGTGTTGGTTGACAGCCAGCTGAACATGAGCCAGCAGTGTGCCCAGATGGCCAAGAAGGCCAGTGGCATCCTGGCTTGTATCAGGAATAGTGTGGCCAGCAGGAGTAGGGAGGTGATCGTGCCCCTGTCCTCGGCACTGGTGAGGCCGCACCTGGAGCACTGTGTTTAGTTTTGGGCCCCTCCCTACAAGAAGGACATTGAGGTGCTGGAGCATGTCCAGAGAAGGGCAACGAGGCTGGTGAAGGGTCTAGAGAACAAGTCTTATGAGGAACGGCTGAGGGAGCTGGGGCTATTTAGTGTGGAGAAGAGGAGGCTGAGGGGGGATCTTATTGCTCTCTACAACTACCTGAAAGGAGGTTGTAGTGAGGCGGGTGTTGGTCTCCTTTGCCAAGTAACTAGTGATGGGACGAGAGCCAATGGCCTCAAGTTGCATCAAGGGAGATTTAGATTGGATATTAGGAAAAATTTCTTTACTGAAAGAGTGGTCAGGCATTGGAACAGGCTGCCCGGGGAGGTGGTGGAGTCACTATCCCTGGAAGTGTTAAAAAAAACTGTAGATGTGGCACTTCGGGATATGGTTTAGTGGGCACGGTGTTTTTGGGTGGATGGTTGGACTTGATGATCTTAGAGGTCTTTTTCAACCTATGATTCTATGGTTCTATGATTCTAAGCTACCATTCCCACTGTTACCAATCTTTTGGTTGCTAGAAATACTCAGGATGTCAAAAGCACGGTAGAAAAGACTGATAGCATCATAGCACTTACAGTGGTACTGTGTTATGTAATACAGACTGAATATTTGTTGCCAGTGATGGATATGGACATATTTGCATGGAAGTGAGATAGTGATGTTTCCGAATACCACTATTTCTCTTTCCAAATCGTAGCTTCCCTGGGGATCCTGAGATGAAGCGATTACAACCAGTGAATGTGCTCACTGTGGAATGGGCTGTCCCCACAGTCTCTAGCTACTTGTCAGTGATACCTCTCCCAATCTTTCTTCTCAAGCCGTGTCCCAGCATCTGGATCAGAACAGCTCTAGAAAACAGTATACTTCCTACCTGTTCTCTGCTGGTCTCATTCCTTCTCTATGCCAGCTGGGCCACATTTAAGAAAGTGTACTACATCATATTGCTGTTGAGAGCCATCATTCTGTAGCTGCCTTCTAAAGCACCATTTTTCAGTGGTGCCCAGTGACAGGACAAGGGGCAATGGGCACAAACTGAGGCACAGGAAGTTCCATCTGAACATGAGGAAGAACTTCTTCCCTCTGAGGGTGATGGAGCACTGGAACAGGCTGCCCAGGGAGGTTGTGGAGTCTCCTTCTCTAGAGATATTCAAGACCCACCTGGACAAGATCCTGTGCAGCCTGCTGTAGGTGACCCTGCTTCGGCAGGAGGGTTGGACTAGATGACCCACAGAGGTCCCTTCCAACCCCTACTATTCTGTGATTCTGTGATTCTGTACCTATCACGCTTTGATCATCCAGGAAATTAATCCAATTAATGAGTGCTTAATTATTACCAGCACAAATCTTTAGAAGAGATTATTTTTTAAATAAAATTCTTATCAGGGCATTTTTTGAAATAAAATTGTTAGCAAGATTTTTTTATTGATATATATTTATGAAAAGCGCATCATAAGTAGAACTTCAACCCTTTTTAAAGCTATTAAAATAGTACATTACAGCAACTGCCAAGAAAGATAGGCAACATGTCATATAGCAGTAGTAAGTTAGAAGAGCCTCAGTGCCACAAAATAATTTGAAAATGTCTACAGCTATATGAAGTGACATCTGGAACACAGAAAGCAGGATTTAACACTTGCATAGTGAACCCACTTTATCCTTTACCCTTTAACTAGTGAATAAGCCCTTCCTGCCATGCAGATCTGTAGGAATTATAACTTGGTTGAACAAGAAGAAGTTACCCAGGAACTTGTAGAGAACAGGCTTTCTAGGGAACAGGAGAAAAAGGGTTACGTTGACGTAAGCCTATCTGGTCCACACTAGGGAGACAGATAGGGAGACAAATAGGCAGTTGATGGTGTTAACAGATGGAAGACATTATTCTCAGAAAACATTCTCTGTCAGACTAGGCATCCCTCTTCCATCTCTTTCCCCTTAGGCACACTGTTGCATATCCTGATTTTAAGGAACTTGTCATGTTGAGAAGAACATTTTTTGGTTTGTTCTGCTATCACATTTTCCTGGCCTGGCAGGGAAAACAAGTGGTAGATGGCAGCTCCATTTCTGTGATCCCTTTATCTCTGTATCTCAGATAGTGGGATGGAGGCGAATCACATCAGTCCCTTGAAATCCTGACCAACCTCCAGCACCAAAGCCTAATATAATGTCTAGGAAATATTTTTTACCTTTTCTCAAGTGAGATCCAACTTCCAAATTTTGTGAATTAGAATCTCACCTGTCTTTTAATTTAAAATCTTGTAATTAGAATTTCTTGTATTGCTTGTATATTTTGTGGTCTACAGATTTAAAACAAAATTTTGGAAGATTCTTCTGTTTTTTGGAAGTGTTCCTGCCTAGCTGGCATCATGGTACAGAGAATGACTGAATTCATATCATAATGAAATCACTGCAGTTTAAAGTGAAACCTACAACTTTGAATAGGCAAGGGCTGTGGCATAGTAGGAGAGGAATTATGCCATTGTCAAGGTTTGCTGTACAGATACAAAGTGATTATACTTCTGTGTGTGTCCCAGCGTGCTTGACATGGAGAATCCCACACTACAGCAGGTGTTTAACTAATAGCAAGGAGTGCAAGATACCTACGCACAGTTCTGAATGCACACATTGGACGACAATCCTTTTGTGATAGCAGGGGTTCATAAGGATGTTGTCTTTGCTTAAATGCAGGTGACTGCTTCTAGGAACCACTGAATGATTTCCTTGAAATGCAGATTTTCTTGAGGAGACAAACCCCACATATAGGTAGTTAAAAAATGGTTCTACAGCCCAATATACTACTCACCAATGTGGTCAATGTATTTACACTAACTTCCGTTAGGGTTGACACGGTTTCTCCAAAGGAATCCTGGTTATCAATTTCTATCTCATTCATCTGGTTCCCCTGAGCCTTTACCAAAGACCAATAGACATTGGCTAAAGAGTTTACAATTCTCAACAAAAATTTCAGAACTTCTACGTGCAGACCAAAAATATCGAGATCCTTATTCGGGTCTGGTTTGGCAGTAGGGAGGATCCAAGCAGTGTATCCTGTGCTAGTAAAATCTGAGGGCGTGTTGAATTTTTCTGCCAGGGGAGAAGAGGGTAAAGGGACAGACCATGATGTGCTGGAAGGTGAATAGCTTTGCTCATAAAGGGTGCTCCAGGTTAGAAATATTGTACGGAATATTGCCTAGAAGCTCCTAGGCAATTTTCGGAAAATCTCTGGCCCTAGCTGTTCTGATGAGCTTATTTGCCTAGTCTTAAAGTGTCTGAGCAAAACTAAGGGATTTATAACATTAAACATTACTATCTGAACACAGCTATCCCTTGCTCTGAATAATAGACTAAAGAAATTCTGATTTTGTAAAGGTTTCCATCATCCTGCAGGTGGTTTCTGTTCTTCTTTTCTTGTTCTGTCTCTTTTTAGTCTTAACATTCTCATTCCTCTCTAGACCAATACACCACCGTTTCCATGATAAGCGCTTTTGTGACATTCAATGAGATGATGATGCCCTCTCTGCACTGCACGCCTCTTCTAATTTGCCCCTCAGTCTTTCCTCAAATAAAGCTCCACTGAGAGCCCAGAATTAGAATAAGCCAAGGAAAGAACCTCCCTGGAGTGTATTTTTCATGTGTAAAATTTTATTATTTGCATTTTCTTAGCTGAAAGCATATTTCAGATGCTAGTACTTATGTTATGGGACTGGTGAGGACTGAATTCAGTTGAAAAGCTTCAAGACTGTAGTTATGGCAGTCATGGTAGCAGAACAGTGGAAGTAAAGTGGTGTTCACAAGTACACTATTTCCTTTATGTTGAATTTTCTTAGTATACCTTTGTAATGATGGTCAACTTTCTCTGACAGTTTTCTTTAATTGATTCTCCCATTAAGTCAGGGATTTAACTTTCCCCTTTCTTTGGTTCAAATTATCCCAGCCCCAAGTTGCCCATATTACATGCCATATCTTCACTTTCTTATGAATATAAGACAGGGGGAATAGCCTGGGATAGTATGTGTTCAGTTCCTGCAACTGCAGCTCATAGCAGTCTAGTTCAGAAGGTTCCATATGTCATTAACTCTTTACACCTTGGTCAATCAAGTACTTGTCAATATTCCATAACAAGTTTAAGGCCCTTAATAAAGACCAACATTCACAACCATAATTTGCTACAGGGGGGATGTGGGATAACCCTGGAGCATAGCTAGGCCTGGCTGCCTGCAATGGCCTGGTTTCTGTTACAGAACTGGTGTGTGATCCTGCCTGGCAGATCAATGAAATATCTCAACATTCAGCATCCAATAGACCAAGGAAACCACCAAGAACACTGAAATTTGGGATTAAAAGTATGATGTGAATGCAATGCAACTCCTCTTGATGTATCGTGATGTCGTCTAATCCAAGAGTTCATATTATGAGCTTTAATTTTTTATCATCTGGTTTTCTCTCAACTAGTTGCAAAATCATTTCCACAAGTTAATCAATGTCAATATGAAACAGTATAACTTTTGTCTGGAAGACTGTTGTAGACATTTATGCATATGGAGATTTAGAGATTTATCTAATTTTTGTCTAAATTTATTCATGATTTATTTTGATCTTCTGATCTCATGTTGATATTTTACCTGAAATAAATAATTCCTCCCCACCAAATAGATTCACAGGAGCTCATGATCTCCTGTCATGCTTGCTGTTCCTATCCAGCCAACTCCTTCGGTAATGACCTGCCGCATTTAAACGGCAGCCATGGCAGGTGAGTGCTTCATGAACGTGACTGGTGAGTTTGCTGGTAGACCCTCAGGTTTCACAAGGACAAGTGGCTTCCTGGGAAGAGTTGCATAAGGGTGCCTGAGGCTGGCTAGAGGCTCTGCTGACTGTTTCTTGGGGAACCAAACTATGAGTACCAGCAGAGACAGACAGGTTAAGGCAGCAGTAGGACACATTTACCTTGGTCCTCATTCCACTTTCCATCTTGTGTTGACATGAGTAACGGGGAGATGGTGGGGAGAGATTGTGGCATAGACAATTATTTCTACTGGGGTGCAGCAAGCATCATTGTAGCCATGCAGCATTGCAGCTGCCGTGGGGAGAGATCATTTGGATGTTTAGAGCAGAATACCGAGACTGTGTGCTTCGCATTGTAAAATAAATACATTTTTCCAAATCACCTCATTTTGGAGTTAGTTTTTCCTTGTGACTGGGGCTAGGTGGAGCTGTGGGGGTAAGGAGAAGACAAAATTTATTTGTGTTGTAGAAAAATCCTGGGGCTTCCCTGACCTTTGCTATGAGATTAGATTTACTTCAGGAGTGCTTTAACTCTGCTTTATGAAAAAGATACTAAAACAGGCATAACCTGTCATCTAGGTAGGCTTTCATTTCATTCCACGTGTCCTGCCAGTGGCAGTCCTTGCACCACTTTTGCTTTGTGGAGATTCCCTGTAAGCATGTTATTATCAGATGCCCTCCATCAGTCTCTTTCTGATGCCAGAACGACTGAAAGTCTTTCAATACAATTCAAAATCAAGCGGCAGCCTAAGTTTAAAGCTGCATCTATATGGGTCACCAGGTTCCTCGGAGATCCTGTCATTGGTGGAGAAACAGAAAGTGTGAGAATCAGGTCTCCCATTTCTTGTACACAGTCTTAATAATTTTTAAATAACACATACAGCTCACAAGCTTTGTTTGGTACAATGGATATTTTGACCAAAAATGTGAAGGAAAAAGCATCATTCTGAACACGTTTTAGAAGAAGAGTGTGTCCCTCTCTGAGTGACTGCATGCCCGTCTCTTTTTGTTTGCAAAGCCATGCACCCAGAGTGTAAATGCAAGTCTCGCATGAGGTGAAGAAGTTATGGCATGGAGTTGTGAGAATACGGCCTTTATCTGCATTCTGGGAATGGTTTTGTTCTGCACTCTCTGCTATGTGATGAGGAAGGACTAAAAAGCCTGGACACCCAGACAAAAAGAGGGCCATTTAGCCTTTTCACTGAAGTCTAGGATCCTTGCTGAGGGATTATTTTACACTGGCCTGTGTTTTGGCTAAGGGGGTCTGGTTTCTACTCAAAGCCAGGCAGCAGATGTCAGGCCTCAGAATTGCTCACAAAATGATGACCTTGCTGGGTCAAGGCCTATACAACCTGCTTCGTCTCAAGCTGTGTCAAACACAAGCAGCAGAAAGACTTTCCCCGGGCAGGGCTGTCTGGGCGACCAGCTATCCCCAATTTTCCTTGTAGAGTGAATTCCTTGTGAAATTCTACAGCTCTGAGAAAAAAACCTCCTGACAGTTAACTTGGCTTTTTCTTTTTATTTAAGTAATGAATAAGGCAGTGAAGGTTTTTTAGGGGGTAGAGGTCTAACGCATTATTATACTATTTTGTAGTAACAATTTATGGTGTCAGGAAAGTTTGTTTGGGGTTTCCATGTGTGACTAAAATATGTTAGTACAGCTAGTGTCAAATATAGAGATGATACGCTCGAAGAAATGAATGTGAAAAAGAGGGCAGGGTATAAAATGCAATCTATGGTGAATTCACTATGTGTATTGGATGTAAATATCTTCTGGGTGATGATCTTTAGAGGGAAAAGAACATCTACTGTGATTAAGAACAGCAAATTATATTTGCTATAGTTATTGTCTTATTGGGAAATATTCACAGTCAAGGGTATAAAAATGTAATAAAAAGTGGATCAATATGTGCTTGAGGATTTCATCAATTGCATATTAACAGTACTAGTCCTTCTGACCTCTTTCTTTGAGCTATTCCCTTGATCAGAGCAAAAACGATCTAATAAATTATGAGTTTATTCATCCATGTGCTGAATTCTGTTTCATGTTTCTTTATTCTTGCATACAAAATTGAAAAACAATGTGTGATTCCTGAACATGGTTCTGATTCTTTTAAAGACAGATGAGCATTGCATTTCTTATAAGCAAAGGTTTCAACCAAATTTCTGTAGAATAAAAGTCAGAGAATTTTGAGTTATAAGATATTTAACACTTCAGTTAATACCAGCACAGCTTGGCAAATCAATGATAGCAGTTTTCACATGGAATTTACCCTTTTTGTGCAGGCTGAATTTCTGCAAGTAGATCACAAAATTTTGGAAAATTTTCGTGTTTTGTTTTTCTTTTTGTGCATTTGTTACATGAAGGTCACTGCAGGTGTTATTCACTGCACATTGCAAATCTGATCTGCCTTCTGTATTTGTGGTGACCTGCATGTGTCCCTTGCTCTTGGTTCTGTATCCCAAGTGGATCGTCAGGATGATGTTCCTGAAAATAAATTGTATCGGAATATGGGAAAACACCAAAGTGACATTTTAGGATGTTTTTTGAGGAAGAACAAATAGGATAGATATTTCTGTTGCCTTTTTTGCTCCTTCCTGAAGAAATCAGGCACAACTCACTTTACATGAATGAAATTGTACTTGCTAGTGAGTCGTCTACAGACATATGAATTCTTTTATAGACAGAAGCACAGAGGCAGACAGAGACTGACCATAGCGTGTTTTGTTTTGAAATAGTTCATATTTTGTGAAGAGAATAATTAGCTTCATGTAAAACTATTTAATGTATAACTATAGTAGCGGTAACTCAGTGGTGAATGGAGCTTAATGTTTATGTTCAGATTTGGACAGGTGAGCTAAACATTAATGAATTTAGGAATATTCTGGGTTGCATGGGTGCAAGGAATGCTGCCCATTGATAAAGTCAGTAAGAGTTTTTCCATTGACTTGCACGGAGCCAAGACTTCATGCCATTTATGTTGTTACATGCATCTTTTCAGTATGGAGCAAAACCTTTCTGGGTAAGGATACTGAATGTTACGTGACTGAGAATAACTTAGTTATTTTTTCTTAATATACTTGAGTGTGTATGTGAAACTGTATATAAAATGATACTTATTTATGACCCCTAACTCCAGCATTTTTGAAATATGTCATCTTTGCTGAGCCTCTGTGCTTTAAAATATGGCGTTTCTCAGGAAACACAATGCTGAATTCTCTGCAGTGTTCGCAAAATGCTTAGCTGTCCTAAGCCACACTCGCCTATTACTTCATTTAATTGTGAACGCTGTGTTATAAACTCAAAGGGACTTGACGTTTTCACCTAGTACCAAATCTATTATAGAGCAAATAGAATTTATATGGGAAGCATTTCCTTAGGAAAATCTTTTCTTCTTGAAAAAGACTTCTGTGCCGCATGAACTTTTGGTGTGCCTACACGTCCTGCGTCAAAATATTTTCTGCTTTTGTGGTTGAAGAGCAACCATCCCCAAGCTCAAGGGTACTGAGTCAGTTCCTGGACAGAACTATTGATGTACTGCTCCCTTTACCCCAAGACTTTATTCAGAGCCACTAAAAAGGTAAAAAAGGGCTTGTACAGATAATCAGGGAAAGCTAACATATCTGTCTATTCAAAATCACAAAAGTCACATGAAGATCAATGTAAAATTCTGATTTTTCAGTAGTTAGAACTTGACTTGTACTGCTTTATTCTCCTGGAAGAGAACTGAAGTCTCTTTAAAAATTGTCCATTTTTATCCCTCTTTCTCTCTCTGAAGATGGTTATCATAAAAAGAAATTAAAATAAAACAGGAGAAAAAGGAGATATTTGCAGTAAAGAAAAATGGTTATACCTCTCTATATCATCCAGTCTGAAGCATGATAAGAGATATTCAAAAGGTGTAGAGCTAAATGATGCTGGAAACTAGTAATTTCTAGTACCAGACCTACCCAGTTTTTGTCCATATTTCACTCTCGGATTTATTTTCAGTACTACTGTCAAATGATCCTAAGAAAGACCTATAAAATTTCATTCCTTCTACATGTTACTATATACTTTTTGAAGGTGTACTGTATGGAAAATGAGGAGATATTCCCAGACTCTATTCATGTGTTTTGTTGATGGATCTGTTCCAAAGAAGGTGTCAGTTAAATAAGAATGTTAAAGCAAATACAAGCCCACTTACTTCGGGATATAAAAGACATTTTACTTTTTTTTCCAAAGTTTACTGAATAGACAGGAAAATAATGCATATCTTTGTTTGTCCTGACATTTCTTGACAGTTTGCAGTGCAAATCCTAATCTATATTAGAAATAACCATGTCTCTATCATGAAAGTTTTTAGCTGAAAGTCAGACTCATATGTGTATACTCTGCTTTCTTTAATATCATCTGATTCAACAAGCAACTTTATTGATTTCATGAGGATGGTTCCATTAGAGAAAGCAGAACTTCACCACAGCAACCAGAGGAAAAGTAAAAAGATATTCTCTTTAAATTCCCAGCAGAGAGGCAAGATGAAAACCAGTCCCGTAACTGAGTGAATAGCATGACATTATTTGCCTTGAGTTAAATGAGTGCTAGACTTGTCCATACTTGGGGAATATTACAAATACGTTTTGGTATTAAGGTAATATGAAATGCTCAGCTTGAGAACAGATATTCTTCGTTCAGATGAACTGAAGAACTAATCTTGGGGTTTTGTCGTGTGAGTAGGAGCATTGTAATTTGAAATTAAGTGAGGCTTTTAAACACTGGAGTTTTAACGCTTCTTGGATGCGCAGGTACAAGCCAAACTGTCTACACAAGTGAAAACTATCACCAAGTTATTTTAGTTGCATCTTCCTTCAGTCAGAATTCAGTGCCAACATTAAGTCTTCTATATAATATCTCAAAAGATTTATTAGAAGCAACCTGGCCTTTTTTGGTAACATTTGGGAGATCAGCAGTGCGTCAACCCAGAACATATTTAGTTTTGTATGTCATATTTTAAAAAAAACTTTGTAAATGGTAGTTCCTAGATCTAGACTGATTACATGTATTCTGGGTGCTTAATGATATGTAATGCATAGAGAGACACAGCATATAATTATAAAGATGTCATTTATGTAGGCACATGCCTGATTATATAATATAGGTTGTGGTTTTACATCTACTAACCTCAGAAACTGTGCTATCCAACAGATTAATTTTGTGCAATTCCTGATCACCTTTTCTTTAAATAAGGCTATCTTTGCTTAGCCAGATTTTCAGTTGATGGGGAGACTCTTCCATACGTGACACTACTGAACTGTCTTTGGGTCAAAGTCCCAGTTTTCTCCATACGCATCCATATTTCTCTCTTAATTTCCCATTGAACAGCACAGCGGATGTTCACATGAAGGCTAATGTCCACTTCAAGGAAAGGGATAACAATTTTCCAACCTTCCTTTCTGCTTGTTTTCTGGTCGTATAAAATATATCATGCATGAACAGTGCTCCTTGTCAGCTGGGATCTTGTGGAGAAACAGAGCCCTGAATACAGGAGTCCTAGCTTCCAGTCCCGTTAAAAAAGGCAATTTTCTTTTGTAAGCAGGTCAAATTGTACCTTGGTTATATCCATTCAAGCCCTGGGACCTGAGAGATGAATTTGGCCTGGCATCTGTATCTGTGCCTTCCTTCAAAAGGCAGCAGAACAGAGAGGAAGTTAGTCATCTGAGGGTGCCAAAATTTGCTGCTCCAGGAACGAACATTTCTACACAGGAGCCGCTAAAAATGAAAACAACTTAAAAAAATTCAATTAGATTAACAGAGACAAGTGAGTGCTTGCCCAGCCATTCCTGAGCAACAATTTATTCCTAGGGTGGTGCGAGAGACTCAAGCCAGCGGTCAGCAAGCTGACAAATCTGTCAGCTTTGCTAGGTGGCTGTCAGTCAAACCAGGTGCCCGCTGTGTGTTGTTGTGCTTCTTGTATTAACACCCTGCTGGGATAATTCTTTTTTATCCTTTTTTTTTTGCCACCAAGAGGGTCTGCCACCACACTGCTGTTTTTCATCTTGTTAATTGAGTCATTTATTTTGTTAAAAGGTGAAACTTTATCAGGGTTTATGTGCCAAATGTGAGAAGGCATATTTAATGATACATCAAATGTTAGAAGCATGCAGGTGCCTCTGTGTATGCTCTTTAAAATGCTGAGAGGCAAGGTTACTCTTGTAAATTAAAATCACCTGATATTAACTAAAAATAGGCATTTTGTTCCCAGGCAACAATGCAAATACACTATACACATGGGTGTATGTGTTTGTTACTAAATATACAAAGCACATGGATATTTATATTTAATTTTCAATCAGTAGATTCATCCATATTCGAAAGCAGATAACTGGAGGGATAAACAATACAAGAGCAGAATTCAAAATTATGTAAAAAAAGTCAATAATTTCTAGGGTGGCTGCTAAAAATAGGGTTTGAAAAAAACTTTCAAGGTTCTCCAAAGAAGATTTCACTGTCAGTGATTACCACCACTCTTCTCAGGGTAATTTGTTAATTTAAATTTTCTAGGAATTTCTGAAGCAGCTAAGTTGGCTCTTTTTTTGTACCCTTGTTAGGAAGACCATTTAATTGGTTAATTAGAACCTGGGCAAGCCTCCAGTGAAATTGATGAGAATCTCTTCATTGCCATCTATGGATGTTGACTCTTACCTCCAGGTCTGCTTTTATGAGGGAGCGAGTCTGGAATCTTCAGAGGAACCTAAGCTCTACTGAGAACAAATCCTGGATGTGTTCACAGACGTCCAAGAAATCAGTGTGGGTTCATCACCGGGCAGGTGGATTTCATAAGATCAAACCCATCCTTGCAGATACAAAATGACAGAAAGGGTCCAGGAAAGGGGACTATTGAGATGTCAGGAAGGCTGTTTGGTACAACTACCAGTTTCTATGTAGCAGTCATATTGGTAGTTGATGCTTGTGAAAAATACATTCTGTCTTCTTCGTGACTTTTACCTCTTAGCAGAACTGGAGGAGACTGACAACACCAGCAGACTGTGCCTTTCTCTTTAAAAGAGCTGTGTCATTTGCAAAAAGAAGTGTTGATTCAGTAATTTCTATTAAACAACCCGAATTACTTAATCTCACTAACAAGCAAAAATTGCAGAAAGTCTGTCCCTGTGTTGCTTTCCCCTGGAATCCACTGCTGAGTGCTGCCTTCCTGTGTGGGGTTAGGCACCCCTCCCCCAGTTCCTGTGCGTGTCGTGATGGCCAGCTCTCATTAGTTTAGAAGGACTAATGCCATCTGTGCCTGAAAGGCATACTCCTCCATAGTTTATTCCGTCAGCAGCTACCAAATTTGCCCTGCCTTCCAAGGCTGGGAGTAGGTGAGCAGATCTGAGATCAGGCCACTGAGAGCAGGCCAGTGTTTCTGAACCCAACTAAATGAGTGGGTAGCTTGTGTAAGTAAGAGGTGCTTCACATTGATTTCAGCATTAGTCACTGTGCTCATTTATTGCTTGAAAATGTTCTAGTCCAGGTGAGTAGTTCTCATTCATGCAACAGAATTAGTTTGGAAAAATGTACCAGAACACTCTCCACCTCTCTCACCTAACATACTTGTTCTTTCCTCACTTCATCCCACAGATAGCAGAAAGTGTATGATCATTTAGATAGATCTTCGGTTTTGTTGAAGTAGCCATCGAGCATATTCACTATGAAGAAAAGCACTGTGTTATCTTCTTATGCTTCTCCAAAATACTTGAACCACAGTTCAACATTTGAATGGCAACTTCTTTCTCAATAAACCCACTCCTGTGTGGGTTCACAGTCCTAGCTCCTCTGTGAGTGACAAAAATAAATGTTCACTGGGTTTTAGACCCAAACAAGCTCCAGGAGAATAAACCAAAGTCTAAGAACGGATGTTGCAGCACAAGGACTTCTAAAAGGCGATAATTTTAAGGACAGCCAATCAATCAGTGACTTTGTTGACCTGTTCCCTACTTCTGGTAAAAGTTTCAAATACTGGGCCAGAGTTGTCTGAACTCCGGCAGCGCATGTGCTGTTTCCCTGCAGCTGATGTGATAACAGCTCTCTGGTGCGCTGTGGTCCCCAGTCCACCTTCTGGAGAGGGCACGTCTCTTGCCCTGCTCATTTTCCTTCGCGTGAACATGCTGCCATCAGGTGTCATTATGGGAAGAGAAGGACCTTGGGTTATACTTGCTGCCCCAATGTCCATTGCGTTTTCTTCCTGAAAATTGGCTTCATGAAGGCATTTATGGTGGGGCTATGCTGCCGGAGATGGCTCTTTTTTCATAGTTTTGAACAATATGTAGCACCGAAATGTGGACAAAGTTCAGATGAACAATACCGTTGTGGTTTGCCAAGTCAGAAATCTTTTCAGTAGTCTGTCATTACAAACATATTTAAATAAAAATAGTACAATCTCACACAGAGGGGACACAATAACATTTCTATTGCCTCATGATGATCACAATTATTTTTCTATTTGTCTGGATATACTAATGAAACAGATTTGACATCTTCTCCTTGCCAAGGTTGTTGTTCTTGGTGCATCTGGAAGACAACTATAGATCAGATTATTAATGTGCTGTAAGAATGGAGAACAAAATAATTAGTCTGTCTCCCCCAAATTTACAATCTAAAAATAAAATAGGAGTCATAGGAACAGTAGCAATGACCATGCTAGCTGCTTGAACGAAGTTCATCTACCTCCATGTGCTGTATTAAAGTGGTTGCAGCGGATGTTTAAGGGAAATATAGAGGAGACAAAGCAAGCACAAAGTAGTGGGTAAAGAAAATAACATGATGAGATTGGGAAGTACAATGACACAATCTATATAATTTGGTTTGATAAGCACTGCACAGCTCATCCTAGGCATGTAAGGAGAAAATCCCTGCTAAATCTCTGCATTTTGGTATCAGTAGTGCTTTGTACTTACGTTGTCTTATAGTCCTGTGTGACAAGACACTTTATAAATATTAATTCTTACAGTACTGAGATATTAGGTAGATAAAGTTGAATTTTATTTACAGCTGAAGAAAACAAATCGCAGAAAAAGTGTTCATGAAATCATTGACAAGGGCTGGGTCCCATTCCCACAAGCCCAGGCTTTCCATCATTTTTCTCTACTTGCCAGTAACCACTGCCTGTATTTTTCTAGTAGACAAACGTACAACATAACCACTTCCCTTTCTTGTACTAGCACTGTTTAGATAGTGTTTCCTATGCAGTCCCACCACCCTTTTCTTTGTCTATTATCCTCTTACTTACATGCATCCTTTGGGAGTCAGTTTCTTGCCCAACGCCACTCTTTCCAGTAGTCACCCTGTACCTCCCCTCAAATCCTGGGACTTTCAAAGAGAGGTGTTAGTCAAACAGAGATTATTGAGCTCAGCAGAAACGTGGATAGCTAGAAGGGAGGCAGCAATATGCAATCTAATGCTCTTTGAGAACAATCTCTGAACACCTCTGAAACCTGATATTTTTTCTTTCTGTGCAGAGCAGAAACTGTTATCAAAGGGCTCATGCTCTGCAATGTTAATTTTTGAAAATTAGAGATGGTTGGAAAAATTGTTTCTATCCTGCAACACCTTATAACATACAAAAAAATACTGGTTTTGCTTTCATTGGAATTATTCAGCATTGAAATTTTCTCAGTGCCTCCACTCAGGTTACTTGTAATTGAAAAGCAGTTGGCAAATGAAAGCAAGGTGTCACTTTTTACCCCCAGAAGTTTGCATATAATGTAGTCATTACTAGAAAAATTAAAAATCATCCCAGAAGTAAGGACTGGAACTTTTTATTATTTAGAGGAGTTTGTCTTCTCTGTAAACGTCTTAAAAACACACTGTTCAGAGAGTATATAAGCCAAAGTGTTCAGCTGGGAAACTTATTTTCATAATAGAAATCCTGTGTCTTATTTACTGTGCTTGCCAGTTTACAAATTAATATGATAAGACAGAACAGGATTCAAATCTGTAGTTCATCAAGTAGTGACCAGCAGGGATGATGCTGATTTACACCCCAGGCACTTTCTCCCAATCTTTTGCTTGTGATTAATACCCTGCTAAGGTTAGGTTGATTTCTTTTCTTCTGTCCTGTCTGTATCAAGCTTACCACAGCTTACACACTGTAATAAGATAAAACCAGCTTAGGTAAGTAAAGCCATAATCTGACAAAAAGCTGGGCCTGGAGGTCTTTTTCTTAGATTTGGGTCACGATCATGGTCCCACTTACTACTGGCCCATCAGGCAGAAACTAATGATTATAAAATTGCCATTAGTTACCAGCGTGGCCTTGGGCCATAAGATCTCAGCTAATTTTGAACTCTGCTGATAGATTCCTTGGCTTTGTGTCTGAAGATGAGCATTTAGCTTTCTATTAAAGGCAAACTTCACACTAAAGTCACTGACAGAGTAGTATTAAATTATCCTTGTCATCCAATATGTAAAGCTCGGGTGATAATGAAGCATAGAGTTCAAAGGGAAAAACTTGCCCTAAGAAAGTGAAAGCTTGTCTGTTGTACCTGCACCAACTGCCATGTTGACTAGTTGTGAAGAAATGAACTTAATTCCCACTGTGGAGTCTTTTAAACACATTCTCTACATTTGCCCCTAGAGATGGAGGGACATACAGCAGAACAAACTGTTACTCTGGATCTAGTTGCTCTACTTTGTGAGTAAAATAAAAGAGATCGATGCCAGTACTTTCGCACAGCCAGAAAGCAAATCTTGCTACTGTTTGAAAATGGAAGAGCATTCAGAGCACGCTGAAGTCAATATATAGGCATTTATTTCATGAGACTTGGGATCATATATTATGACGACATAACAAATCCTCTTTTCTAGAAGTCAGTTATTGCAGGGAATTAGGGATGCAAATTTTACTTCTATTTTACCTCAGCTAGACATGTGGTTTCCCTAGCTCGTGTTTCCCTCATCATTATAAAATTCAGTGTTCTCCTTCAAAAAGTCTGCATTTGTACGTGTTTTCATATGCAGAAATGCCCTTCCAGGCTAGTCTTCATTGCTCAGTGCCATGCTATGCAGACAGACTCAGCTAATTTGAAGTGAGTTGACTGGGTTAACCTCTGTGACCACAGCACCACTATGGCTAAATTACAACCAGTAGCATAGACTTGCTGCAAGAGCATCACACATCTGTAATAGCTGTCATCATCTTCTGTAGGTCTTGGAAGGAAATCTGGTGTCTCAGACACCACATTAATGTAACTGTGGGTAAACTGATGATCATATTTCTTGAGTAACATGTTTCATTGTCTTTCCTCCTCTAATTACTCCTTCTCCTCTTCATTCTTTTTCCCTTTCTCTGTATTACAGTAATTGTTTGACATCACAGTGAGGATCCAAGGGCCCCAAAAGCAGTATAAATAGACAATAAATAATTAAACAGCTATTTCCCCAAACAAAGTACAGAATAGAGGAAAAGTGCCCTCAGACGAAACTCTTTCTTTGCATCACGCCATGTTTCCTAACCTATAAAGAGGAAGCGCATAATTTGTTCTTGTTCAGGGCCTGGACTCATCCCTCCTGACTGTTATTTGCAAAATCCATTGATCAATAAAGTCCTCCTACTGAACTTAGGCCTATGGCAAAGAATGAGTTATGGATCCTGTGACATTGTGGGTTAGCACCTTAACCAAAACTCTCTGCCAGGCAAGAAAATGTTAAAGCAATATTTTGTCAATGAGGTGTCAAGATGGTTTCCACTGGGGCTTTCTGAAAAATAAAGCAGAAATTGAAGGGCCTTAAGTATGCATCATAAGGATTTTCCTATTTATTTGCTCCTTCAGTAGTTTGAGGTGCCATATTCCCAGGTATTGTATTTTTGCTGGGAAAACATGACAGGTTTTAAAAACATTTTTTGTAGCAATGCCTTATTCCTTCCTGCCACACTTTTTTCTTTATTTGTTTCCCCAATCTTTAATGAAAGAAAGAGAAACAGAAAAAAGTGATAAACAAAATGGGAAGCGAAAGACAGAGAAATCCCCAATTCCCTAAAATACTAATACCAAAACTAACAAAAATGCCTTTCATGTTTTCATTTCATATTCCTTACATTTCTTTTTTGAAAAATGAGGAAAAAATGAAACGGAAAATATTCCGTTAATTTTTTTTTCTTTCTTTTTAAGGTCATGTTAATTTTTAAAAGCTTCTAACAAAATTTATAACACCTGTGTTTGCATACAGATTTTTAACTAGATATATTTTATTTTGATGTTCACTGCAGTTGTTGATGTTAAAGCACATTGTTGCTTGGAATAAGTAGCAAGCTATATAACTTTCCTGTTTCCATAAAGATACTTTTTAAAATGTTTAGGCACAACACTAAACATTCCTGGAGTTCCTAATACATTTTCCTGTTTCACTAATACTGGGGCAGCATCAGGTTCTTTAAGATGATTTTGCAACTGCATCCAACACATCTTCTTCATTTGCTTACATTGTAACTGAGTTTCCAATGTTTTATATGAATTTTGCAAAGGATTTTTGTCAACTTATAAGATAGAGATCCTACAGAAATTCCTACCACTGCTCTCTTCCTTATGTGGGCAGGGGGTTCATTGCAATTAATTGAAAGTGGTATAGGACCCACTGTTATGAGATTTTATTGACAGCTTAATGTCTCATGGTGTTTAACTAAAATGGAATGAAGGGCTGAAACCCTGAACTGTTTGGTGCTGCCCAGCCTTCCCTCTGCCTACAACCAGAACGTTGCTTGCATTGTACTCCCTGCACCGATGAGCACAGAGAAGACAAACACAACTTCATATCTATCTACAAGCACAGATGCAACAGCAGTTCTGTTGCTCTGCTCACATGCACAGCTAGCATTATTTGATTAAATGTGTTCTTCTTTTAAATGAATTTAAAGTTTCTGAAAGCTCCGCAAATATCTCATGAACACCATGTCAGACATTGCTTTGTTTAATTTATTGATCTTTTATGTGTTAACTTTGATCCCGTGTTTAAAACCAGCTTTTACATCGATGCATCTTCACAGTTAGCAAATGACAGATTAGATAAAACACAATGATACTAATATATTAGGTTTGCAAGGATGACAGTTACTGTTTGTCTGTGGGCCTATAGTTATTAGTTATGGTAGGTTCTACAAAAAAATACATTTTTTCCAAAAAACTTCAGAATTTCTGCAGCATTTTAATAAATTTTACATCCTGGAATTTTGTTCTTTATTAAGGCTGGTCACATTGAATTCTATGTGAATTGTGAGCTGAACAATGTGACCCGTTCAAAGAGAGAAAGAAACAGAGACGCTGTTTAAGTACTACAGATTTTAGGATAAAAGTTAGCATTTTGCATTTCATAATTTCACTTAGCTAAGTCCCTGCATTATGTCTGCGTGCACACACACAAAAAGTGTGTATATAAAAGACAGATAGATGGGGAAGGAGAAATACATATGGTATAAATATTGTATATCTTTGTTTAGAAGCTACCCTCGTTTAGTAGCTGCACCTTAACCATGCACCTTTACTATGCAAGCCGCAGGGGAAAGTAATTAAATTTAATAGCTGCTGCCCTCGTTTTGAAGTCGCCCTCAATATAAAGCTGCACAGGGAAGTAATTAAATTTAATAGAAGCTGTGGATTCTAAACAAAGATATACGGTATAAAGTCCATATAGCTCTTGGAAAAAGTTAATTTCCAGCAGTAGCAGGCCCGTCACTTGAAATATTCATGGTTTTGTAATTGTTTGAATCAAATCTCCAGCTACAAAAGAACTTTCTCTGTATCTGAAATGATGGAATGATGAAGGATCTGCACATATACTTGGATACCACCATAACAAGAAGAACAACAACAATAATAAAAGAATGAAGAACAAAATAAGATTATAAAAGAAGCCCCTCAAAAGTCACACGTTAGTATTCCGCTCTCATTTTCATCAATCACTGAAGCAATACCCCCTAGATCAGTGCATTAACTTGTTTATCTTTTACAATGAGGAAAAACTTCATAGCTTCATCATTCATTCCAGAGTGAGGGGAGAAAAAACAAAAGGCAGCCACCGAAATTTGCATGGTGCTCAATTATACATTAGTGAACATCACTTGGCAATCTGTTCATATCAATTTAATTGGATTTTAATACTGTCTCTGATCTTGTTTTCTAATTAACAGCAGTGCCTGGCAATAAAGCAGAACCATGCACCCAGCAACACCTTTGATCTCAACCATATGGAGCTCCTCCGTGCTCTTGAAAAAAATTTTTTTCCCTTGCCTCCAATGCAGGCCGAGAGATACTGGGGCCCCCAGATGGCCAAATACCACTCATGACTGTGACTTCATTGATTATTTTCTTTTCTGATTGATCCTGATTGAAAATAAATAAAATGTGCACTTGGAACTGGCTGCAAATTGATGTCACAAGCTTTTGGTTGTGTTGATGGTTTTCTCTGCTCCTTCTTTAAATGACAAGTACTTAAGTAAACATTAGTTGACTCAATGGTCTGTATTTATGAGCATAACTTTATCACAAGAAGCTTTTGTTTTTTGTGTAGTTTCTGTCCTATCACAGCCACATTTTTAAGTGGGATTGAATGAAGTTAACCATTCATTCTTTATCTTTTTGATGTTATCATCACAGGCAAACTATTTAGGCATGATTTGAGCTCAGCAGTTTGATTTATATCTTCTTTTTGATGATTTGCTCTTGACAGTTGGTTCTTTTTTTTTTCCTTCTTTCTTTTTTTCAGGACCCCTAGGTAAAAAGCTCTGATCTTTGTTTCCTGTACAGGTCTGGCTTCAGGTACAGTAAGCTCAAACAAAGCAAATGTTGGCACGTCACATTTCACATGGTCTCCAGCCACAGCTTGCAATACTTCTCTGAGATACAAGGAACTGACTTGGTAGATTTCTTCCTTGGGTTCGAAAAGAAATATAAACGATCTTCCAGAATGTTACTTTATGAAGTGGACTTTTATACAAACATTTTAAAATGCTATAAAATATGTTCATATTTTATTTCGCTTTGCAATAGGTGAGCAACTAGAGGGAAAAACATTGCTGTTTTCTTGTAACTGAAGTATTACATAACGATAGCAGAAAGAACAATTTTGATTTCTGGCTTTTGGGTAAATAAAGAGAAGTCACACTGCTCTTCCTTCTCCTTTCAGTTTTTGTAATGAACTTGTCATCGTGGCCTGTGCTTTGATTTGGAAACAACCCATAAGCAAGGTCAGGCTGCTCGTCTCTTGAAGAAAAGATTTCCAGCGAACACCGGGATGTGCTGCTGCAGAAGCAGGTGCTGCTGACTTTGCAGGTGACACCTTTCCCTTTGTGTTAACACTAACCCACCATAGTGTTAAGGACATTGGCCCCAGGGCAGTTGTTTTTCATCCGAGATGCAAACCAACACCCTCACCACTTGTGTTCATTACCGAGTTACCAGACCTATTCAGCCTCGCTTGTAAACCATGTGCTGTTTATACAGTGTGTATGCATTACACGGTGCCATCTCCTTTGGTTTCAGCTAGATGCTTTTCTTTGCAAGGCTCTGAGCTCTCATGCATTATTGTTTATGTGGTAACAAACCACTAGTACACACTGACACATACCGGTGAAACTGCACTGAGTGATGCCTCTCCCTTCCCTGCTTTGAGATCCAAAGTTGAAAATCCTCAGATGTAGAAAGCATGTTAATTCTCATGATTTTGTTGAAGTAGTTTATATTAAATAAACTTAATCAGAAGTTGTATGGCCCTATCTGGAGTACTGTGTCCAGTTCTGGGCTCCCCAGTTCAAGAAAGATGAGGAGCTACTGGAGAGAGTCCAGCGGAGGGCTACAAGGCTGATGAGGGGACAGGAACATCTCCCCTACGAGGAAAGGCTGAGGGAGCTGGGCTTGTTCAGCCTGAAGAAGAGAAGGCTGCGAGGGGACCTTATAAATGCCTACAAATATCTGAAGGGTGGGTGTCAGGAGGATGGGGCCAAGCTCTTTTCAGTGGTGCCCAGCGACAGGACAAGGGGCAATGGGCACAAACTGAAGCATAGGAAGTTCCATCTGAACATGAGGAAGAACTTCTTCCCTCTGAGGGTGACGGAGCCCTGGAACAGGCTGCCCAGGGAGGTTGTGGAGTCTCCTTCTCTGGAGATATTCAAGACCCGCCTGGACGAGGTCCTGTGCAGCCTGCTGTAGGTGACCCTGCTTCAGCAGGGGAGTTGGACTAGATGATCCCCAGAGGGATCATCTTACATTCTGTGATTCTGTGATTCCACTTTTGTGGAGATATACTGGTATGTACTAGCCCAAGGCCAGAGCCAAAGAACCATTAAATAAAATAGACTGATAATTGAGATACAGGCAATGAATCCGTGAAGACACCAGGATCCCTTCTCTGCAAATCCAGAGCCCAGTTCTTGCTGGTTTTGGATTACATTTCATATATGCTGTTTCACATATTTACTGCATCTCAATAAGCTTCTGCAAATAAGAACTTCAGAGGGGAGAAACCAGCCTGCCTGCTCTGGATATAATCTTCCTTTATCATAGGAATAAAAAGTAATTTGGAGCCCATGTTCCAGGGAGATGCTGGAAAGCTCCTCCAGCCTGACTGTGGTGAGCAGGTCTTCAGGCAGTGAAGAGGACTTTGCAGGTCGAAGTGTCTGCCCTACTGGATTGATTGTAGAAACAGGGCTTATACACTTGTACCAAACACAAGTTTAATCAGGATATACCTTTTTCTTCATTTGCTTTCCAGTATTTCAAGCTACGGACTCTTGCATTTTATCATGTAGGGTGAAAAATAAAACACTGAGGGAAATAAATGACTCAAAAGAAGACAGCAGTTGCATTTTTATTCTTCTTTCGATTTGCTGATAAATTAACACAGTACTAGCTTCTATGAAGTGCAGTGACATATACTGATGAGAGAGCAGAGCTGATAAATGTGAGGGTTTCCTGTTGCACACTGCAAGTAAACTGCTGCTGATTGGATGTGCTGCACCGAGATTACTTCTGTGGTCGTTTTGAGCACTGGGACTCATAGACATTGTCAACATTAGTATGCTGAGACACCATTTTGATCTTTGTTGCTGATTTCCTTGCTCTGATAACATGCTAGCTGCTGTCTTGTTTGCTTCCTGAACTGCTTGCTCCCAGTTTGGATGAAAGTTGGGTTTTTTTCAGTGGTTTTTTTTTTTTTTTTAATGATTAGGTTGTATATTTGACTCTTATTTTTTGGACTAACTACTCTATTGTTTGCATTTTCCTTCCAGGAGTTAGAAATGGATTCAGGTGCGTCATACCACATACTTTATTTAAAATAAAGACTGCTTTGTTAGGCCTTTAAAATGTTGAGTGACCAGGCCTTGTTTACAGAAAACTGTTCAAGGCATTGATGTTTAACACCCACCCCACACCCTACTACAAAGGTCTTTAAATACAAGGTGGGTATAAATTTGTGATCATGCTTGAAAATGTGTGGCTAAGGGTTTGAAAAGTGTGGCTAAGGGTATACTAGCTCATATCTCCAGCATGCAGATTTGCTCTGACCATATTCTCAGATCCTACAGTACTAAACAGGCTGCTTGGTGAGACTAGATGGACAGAAAAGTAATGCAGAAACCTCTTCTTCCCTCTTTCTATTTTCTTCCAGACCAGCAATGAGATTTCTCCATGTGCATGTGATATGGTCAGGAGGTGAGTGTAAGTTGAATGCTGGTTAGTTATACGCTCATGGCTTTAGGATGACACCATCTCCAGATTGTTGGTATGACTGTTTCACTATGGCTCATTATTTAGGCTTCGAAAGCTGACTCTTCTCCCTAAAAAAATGTACAAGTGTTTTCCAAACTACACTTGTTTGGAAATGTTGCTTATTGCTAAGTGGACAGAGTAAATAATTTAGTTTCTCCATGTCTCTGGGTCTGTGTTCTTGTGAGTATCAGATACATTTTTAATAGGATCACTAGAAAATGAGTATAAGCTTTTTTTTACAAAACAATACTTAGTAGGATTATCACAGTTGCACTGGACAACAGGAGAAGGTTAGCTACCTTATTGACTTAAAACTTTTAGTGATGTTACTGCTTGTTATGTTTGATATTAGACACACCTGAGAGGTGTCGCCATTTACGCATGCTTTGTCATATAGGATGGCAAGGGTAAGCTGCATAGCTGAATCTCCCAGCATTAGAAACAATCTTATTGCAGTCTTCTCCCATTCTCAAAATATACACATACTGGTTATTTGTGTTCAGGCCAACATGATGAATTTGCACAGCAACCCCTGCTAACCGGTAATACTTACTATGTTTCTTCTTGGTTCTTTTAATTTTTAAATACTGTTTCCTGCATTTATCCTGAACAACGGATTCTCAAAGCATATAGTGTTTAGTGATGTTGCATTATACTGTATGCATTTTATTTTGCCCTTTCCCTTTTGTCTGGGGCAAATGTAATGATTTGTTTATTATTATTTCACACATTCATTTAATTTACTCTTGTTCAGAGGAAAAAATACTGAATGATGGGTGGTTTCTTCCATGAAGTCTTGTTCCCCTCTTGAATTTAAACATTTAAAGGCTTCCCCAGCAGTGACACTTAAACATACATGCAGGTGATGACATGGTATCCTGTGAATGTGTCACTGTGAAATGGGCTATATTTTCCTTCAAGGACCTGTCATCACACTAATGCCAGTCATAAAGGACAGCAGCTCTGGCAGCTGGCATTAAGCATATGGATTACTCTCCGTGTTTATGTCTTATTTTACTGATCTTGGCTATGGCTTATGGGTAATACTCAGTCTTCACAGTCCTTTTCTTGCCTATTGATAGTTAGGGAAGATTCTTGCTGTGCCTACAAAATTAAAAGAGAACCCTCATCTTCAGAAATGTACTGCCCTATCGCCTCATATTTAAATTTATTAAATAAGGTGAACCTGGAGACTATGTTAAAGAATGGACTGTTGAATGTTGTTGATTCTGCTACCTTATGAAGGGTATCTGTATGATGAGTTACAGCCTTATCTGATGGAAATGCATAGTTAAGCTACTTCTAGCCACCACATACAGACATACGAAATTAGTGCAGTAGCTTTAAGACTCTATCCCCCAGCTTCTTACAGCCCTGAAATATAATTACCTTCAATCTGCTTGCCTTGTCTCAGGTTTTAGGTTAGTACTTTAGACTACCATCCGTGGTGGTGAACTCCTCTCCCACCTTCCTGCTGTTGTCCTCAGTTTGTGATTATCAGGCTTTCTGGGTCTGATGGGCTCCCATGTGCCTTTGCAATTCTCTCTCCTTCCCTCTTTTTTTAATTAAACTTACATGACTTCATCATAATAATACCTTCGCAAGCCAGTAAACATATTTTTGGTGAAGCTGTTTCGCTCTCTTCCAGCCCATGTATGTTGGCTTTGATATTTCAGAACTGTTTTTGTCTCACTTTGCAGTGAATGAGACTACAACATGGGTAAGACTCAGAGTCTCCAAGAAACTTTCACTCCAAGATTTGAACTGGGTTTTTTAAGCTTGTACTTTGTACCCAGTGGAAAACAACACTGAGCTCCATGTAGGTCTGGGATGGCATGGGCAGCTACTGCAGAGATGGCTGAGAAGGTTCCTTGTATGGCAAACAGCGAATGAACCACTTCCACCTGGCAGTGTCTTCTTCTTTCCAGGGCATGATGCTACTAGCCAGCCTTTGTAATACAGGTGTGTAGGATGACACACATACCCTGGAGACAGGATTCATGTTCTTCTAAGACTAGAAGTAAATCTGTTGGGTTTATTTGGCTTGTGTTATGATTTATTTCATTTTTTCTGTTTGGCTTTGGTGCCCTTTGCCAATGGGGAAGAATCGTCATTCTGTAACATTTCTACCTTCCAGCCAGGAAACATACAGCTGAGCACACAGGGCTTCTCCAGACTAGCGTGCTTTGTTATCTTGTTCTGCTTCTTTTACTCTCCTTTCATCCCCAAGGGAAACGAAAGACTCATCTGTGTCAGCAAACCCGTTGGACTTTCAGGTGTTTCCTTGAGGGAATTATTTTCCAGCTTAATGCAATTAAACCCTGGACACTCTTGGCTCTCCTTCATGCTCTTTTTCCCATAACTAGACATGCCCTTCTGTAAGTGGAAGTGGTTGCCTTATTATCTTGGGTTGCCTTTCCTAAAAGAATAACCAGTTCCTTCACTATCAGCTGTTGGGTGTGAGAAAGGACTCATATAGAAGAGCATTGATTTTTCCATTTCACCCTTCTCTCTCTGCTCAGAGATGGAACACCTTGACTCGGTTTGTCCTGTTACTTCCTGGCTGGTACCTTTTTTCTTACTGACAAAGCAAGTCAACCATGACCCATTAGGGTAACCAGGAAAAAAACAGCTTTTGTAGTTGTCATAATAATGTGACTCCAGAAAGGGAGTATTGAGAATATATCTATTACATAGCTATTATATATTATATATTCTATGTGTCTAGTATCTATTGTCATGTTTTCTTACTTAACTGTCAAGCCACCCAGCAGTTCTTCATGTTCTCAGCATAGGCAGCTACTGGAGTAACGCTGGGAGATGATGAGTTAAGATTTGAGTGTTGTGTATACAGAGAAATTGAAGCTACTCTGCCTATGTAATTGCTTTATGTTTCCCCTCTTCTATAAAGAGTAAAAGGAATGTGAGTATCTCTTAATTTAAAATATGCTTAGATAATGTTTAGCTTGCTTTTCTGTCTAAAGAAGGATGGGTCAAAAACTTGTCTGAGTGCTCAGATATGCGTTGGTGAAAGATGGATATAAAGAAATAGGAATAAAAGCATGTGCTAAAGTGATATGTCTAAAGAGAGTGAAAGTTTTTTTAAAAATTCGGTTACACATAACGCAGTAGCTGTGGTTATGCTATAATTAGAATGTAATTACATTGTCTTTATAATTGTGGTTACTTGTAATTAACATTAATGCATATGAGGAAGTAAACTACATATCTGAATTGCTTATTAGTACCCCGCTAGGACTGAGGCCTATAAACATATGTGGAAGTTTACTCACCAAATATTTTCATTGGCTGTCACTGAATGACTCATGACTAAAGCTATGAATGGGTGTTTGTAGGCAGCAACCTTTAGATTCTAACTAAAATTAATATGAAGTTAACTACACTAACCACATTGGATTTACCAGCTACAATTACCCTGAAATTACACTTTGAAATTTTTGTAATTTTTTTTTTGTGGTAGGCGTGTAAAAAATTTGTTCTGCTACGGAGTACAGAGTTAGTACTCCAGCTATATGGAAAATAATAACCACAATGCAAGCTCAGTGGAATTCTGACCAATTCAAACTGTGCCATAGAGTAGAGCAGACATTTTTTTGGATGCACTGGTTTGTAACTGAAATTTGGCCCAGGACTTCATAGTTCCAGAAGTGGACTATTTTTAAAATAGCTGCTAGCAATAGCAAGAGTTGGGAGTTCTCCATACAAGGCAAGATGCAGCATTTTCAGCCTTTCCATAAGAAGTAGTAGGTAACAGGGCCCCTTCCTATCCTGACATTCCTCAAGGGACTGTAAGTAGATGAGCATATTTGCAGTAAGATGCCTTGCACAGATAGTTGGTGTCTTTAAGGAGATCAGCAGGGAAAAGAAATACTGCTCTCTAAAAGCAAGGCTACTTTTTTCCTTCTCTTAAAAATCTTAACACTTCCTGTATAGAGAAAGAAGGGGCCTTAAACTTGCATGATGCATGGAGAGGGAGGAATTTTGCATATAAGGATGTATCTAAAATTGGAGGTTAAAAAATTCGTGTCCAAATGTCATCCATTTCCAGCCTTTCTGCTCATCCCCAGCATAGATGATAACCTCATAATGAATGAATATCAGAAATAGGTTTCTATAGGTTAGATGCGTGATAGACTGCAGTGCTTCTGAAAGTCTATTGTGGCAGTGGCTGTTGAACGAAGGAGAATTTACGTGACCAACCATTATAATCCATCCAGTCTGTATTTTAGATAGTCCCTAAATACATATCAGTGTGACAAATGGAAATGGTTGTGCTCTACAGGCCAGTAAGTTGTGCTTCAAGAGGATCATAAATACTTATTGACACATAGACTGCTCAAAATGAACCTCAATTTAATGAAGTAGAAGTGGGATTTTAGAGTCCGTTAAAAAAATATAATATTCTGCTAATTACAGATCCCGTTAGGATACTTATTCTGTAGGCAGAAAAGTCTTCCTAATGAGTAAAATCCTGTCACATATATGATCAGTACTGTGGTTATGTGTGGGGAATGGTCAGGCAGAAGTGAAGCTAAAGGAAGCCTTCACAGTCAATTCTTCCCAGCAGAATGAGTATTTGTCAGCTGTGGGTTTTCTTGTGTCTCTGTTCCCCCTATGGAATGGTGTCGAGAGTGGAGGGCATCAGTAACGCAGATGCATCTTGTGAAAATTTCTGGTGTGAATAAGAGATACTATCACCCGAGGAGGTTCCTGGGTTTTGCCTCCCAGTGATCTCAGGGGAATTTCCTTGTTGTTTCAAGCAGGAGGATGGAGGCGGAGCGTTATGAACCTATTTACACCAGATCTCTCTGTGGGGCTGAGCAGAGGAATGGAGATTTTGGTTGTACACACTAAACCAGCTGTAGTAGATGTCATGAGCCCTTTGGTTTTTTAATGTTATTTTTAACTCTAAGCGTTTATCATATGGTTGTCATGCTGCCAGAAGATACTAATTACTGATATTGATTACAATGAGTGTTATCTGTTATCATTGAAGTAGAAACTTTCACTGGCTATGGTGGGAACTTCTTGGGTTCAATGGGAGCTATTCAGTTACTTGAATCGAGGTACACGTTAGCATTTCAGATGTCTTGGGTATCGAAGGCATCTTCAGGGGACTAGTAGGACCTTTGGGAGACCTTTTTCTTCTGGAGTGGCAGCTGGAAGATGGCAGGGAAACTCAGAGCCATCTCAGCTGCTATTTAGACACAAGTCTGTGGCAACTGAGTCCCTTCTTACATTGGAGGTCCTCCTACTGCTGTCCATGGCCATGAGGGTGTGGTTGGAATCTGCAGAGTGGTTTCCAGAATACATTTACAGCGAAGGAACAGCTGACTGCCTTTCCTTTCCAGCAGTCACTCATTAATTGCAGCCAGTGCTGTACATTCCCTTACACTGAAAGAGGCGAGGAGCTTCCTGCAATAAAAGGTAGCAAATTCTCTGTGACTATCAAAAGCATTTGTCTCTGCATGGGAAGGAGAGGGTTGCAGTAAGGGGTTACACCAAGACAAGTGAACCTAAAGGAAGGGTGATATTTGAGGATCTCATTCTTCATTGTGCCATCATCATTTTCACAACTACAGAGGAAATATCAAGTGGAGGGAGGATGCGCCCCAATGAGTACGGTAGCGTTTTGTCTCCACTATGCATAGGTGTAGAGCAAGACAGAAACAGTCCCAAAGACTGAATTTTTAGCTTGCTTGACTTTTCAGTTTTAATTCCTTAACACAAGTCATGTTTTGTTCGTTGAAAGGAGTTCTTAGGTTTCAATGTACTTCTAAAATGAAAAAAAAAAAATCTGTTTTTTAAAGTCAGAACACAAAGAGTATTTGTAGATACTATTTTTTGTTTGTCTGAGTTCTCCACCATAACTGAATAGGCAGGATACTTCACCTTCCTTTCCTAAAACCAATGGGCTTTAGCATGTAGTTCTTCCTGCAAAGAGTTAATTGAAGCAAATAAAGTTCTTAAATTGTTAATAATCCTCCCAATTTGATCTTGTTCTTTTTCCCCCTCAAGCAGTAAGAGGATAAGTGCGAGTGATAGCCAGATTTATAAATTATTTCTTGCGAGCTGAATGCTTTAAAAGGGAATATAAAAATCTGCTATGTGTCAGGCGATCCATAGAGGCATTAGCAAGCGTGGCTGATTCTCAGTCCCCTGAAAGCAGGAGTGATAATTTGTAAATCTGGGAACTGTACGTGGAGAATGGTAATTTGTCATTAGTAAGATTAACATGATCAAGGGAATAGAATAGATTATTTACATATAAAATATAGAAGATCATTGATGCAGCAGTGATGAATAAATACATTTTGATAAAATTAAGCCAATATTTTTGGGAATCAATACAGGAGTTTTTAGCTGTCATATAACACTGCAGCTTATCTTTTATGTTGTATAAAATGTATGGCCTATTTGAGAATGGTTATATAGATGGATTTTTTGGCCTAGACTTCTTTGTTTAATCTACCTGTAGACCAATCCTTTTGAAACACTGTACGTTTAGCCACAAATTATTTTTCTTAGTTCCTTTAGAATGAAATAACACCTAAGACGTACAATATCTGAGTACCCATATACTATTTAAAGGGACATGACATTTTTATTATTGCAGTTTCATATTCTAGTTAATTTTTTTTGTTCAAATAGATTTGCCTTCTTGCAGAGAGCAAGTATCACAAATAATTTAATACATTTTGATCATGTTTTCAATGCTGACTGAATTACAGTTGCTGATATGGTTCATTTACTTACACAAACTGTTCTTGTGCTTACACTGATGCTGAAAAATTCAACATTATCAGGTAAAAAAAATTCATGAAGATAGGAAGCCATTATCCTGACCACTAAGCAATGCAGAATGAAATATCAATTGGCAAGTTGTTAACTCTGATTTTCAAATGCACCATTTGCAATGACTTGTAACTACCTACAATAAGTGGTTATAACTTTTTTTTTTAATTTTCTGAAAGCTTCAGTAAACTATGCTATCATAGTGTTTAAAGAATTTAAAGCAAATTACTTGAGGAGTATTGCTCAAAGCAAGTACTATGCAAGGCAGTAAGTGACTTTTGTGGGTGACTGAGCACTGAAGCAAAGCTATGAGGTTTACTGATGTAGACACTGTATATTTGCAGGAAGATTCCTTTGCCACAGATGTTCTCTACAAAATCAGTTCCTGATCTTGCTGATGTGAATATGTGCAATGCTACACATGTGTAGACCCAGGGAGCTTGGTGGGATTGCTCATGTGTGTAAAATTACTTGTGTGCCTGCATGTTCAAGGCTCAGGGCATTGGAGAGATTTAATCATTAAAAGGTGAAATGGAGGCATTTTTGTTATACTTTGTTATACTGTGAAAAATCACAAGTCAGCCTTAGTTACAGGATTCCTCTTCTCACAGAATACGATATCCAAGAAAACACAGCAAAACAGAAGACAACATTGTTCTGTAGCAATATATGCTTTGCACATTCTCTGCCGTAGGTTGCTCAGACTTCCATTGATATCACAAGAGGGCTGTGTTTAGGTGAATAATTTTTTTGGCAAGGGCAAACAAATGAATAAATGCTCAAGGGAGAGCTAAGCTAAAAGAAGAGGAGGCCAGAAATCCAGGACTCATGCTTGTAAGGTTACTATGACTTTACACACAACCACAGAATTTCACTCAGTTACGTGTTTTTCTTGTAATCAGAACAACTGATTCACAAATGCATTAATCTTCAATAAGCACCCATTTTCTGACCAAGCTGTTGGCCACATAGGGCTCAAAATCACTCCTTTTTGCACTAATATGTAGAAATAAAGGGAAATGGGTGGGTGGATGGATGGATGGATGGATGGATGGATGGATGGATGGATGGATGGATGCACAGAAAAACATAGATAATATGGAGCTGCCTGTACAACCAACCCATAGAACATGGCTTAGTAGAGACAATACTAAAAAATAAAACCAGTAATTTTCTGTTATCAGCTTTGTCTTTTCAATATTGGAGGCTTGATCACATGAAGATTTCTCCTATCCTGCTCCAAAATGGACCTTAAAGTCTTCAGTGATCAGATTAACAAATAACTCCATAGAAATTGCAGATACTTCCTGAGCTTCAAATTTATGACTTAAAATAACTGCGGATTACAAAGACTGCATATTTCCTTAACAGGAAATAATTAATTAATTCAAGGTCTTATTGTTTCCTCCCCATCCTGAAATCTGGATAAAGCAGAAATTTTCAGTGAAAACTAAGGTATTGTGAAAGATGGTTTGGCATCTGAGGTCCAGATTTATTGTTCTTAAACTAAGGCATTTATCCAGGGACAGAATTTAGAAGCATTCTTACTCCAAACTGACCATATAATCAACTTAGAAAATGAAGTCTCTCTGCTAATTGTAGAAGGGAGCATAGGGCAACTGTTTGCACAAATCACACACCTAGTAGAGGGGCCTGATATTACCTGGATTACATTTAGGCTTTAAGTGCCTTTGAAATGCCCAAGCATGATTTTCACCCTGAAATGAATTTCCTATAAAATTCCTGATGAGAAATATTGAGATCTAACAGAGATAAGGAACTGTGGTAAGCCTTCAAATTATATGTCTCAAATGAATAATTACTTTCCCAAACTAAATTATTCAATTTAATAGGATATTTATTGTGTGTCAATTAAATATTATTAAAATAATAGTTTAGGGGAAGTTTAATAACTGTATAAGAACAATGTAGATAAACACAAAAGATACATATCTTCTGCTTTCTTGTTAAACCAGTAAGTATTGGAAATAATTTAATACATCCTTCAGAGCTTCACTTTATATTAATTGAGTTTGCACACTGGAGAAACAAAGGTGTAAAAGAGTACAATTTTCACTTTTGTCCAGTCTCATTACTCAAAATTCTGTCATAATAGATGACAACTGGCCATGCCCTCTTAACTAGAGTAAGAATTTCACCATAAAAATTAGAGGTAACATAAAAGAGAAAAATGCTAATTTCAAATATGTCTTTTGGGCATTAAAACTCTAAAGAAGAAAAGTGAAGGCAACAACTGTATTGTGACTAACTCCATGGACTGTTGTAGGCAAAAATGTTTACAAGTCACTTCACAAAACACACTTTTAAAATATGTGACTTTTTATATATTAATAAATCCTATAAAACATTTCTAAAGCAGATTGGCAATGGTTTTGTAGCCCATAGTTAAAATCTACACAGACTACTTTGAAATTATTGAAGTGATGGCTTTCAGCTGGCTTGACCTGAACTTTTTTGAATAGTCAGTTCAGGAAGAGTTTCGGGGGTTCAACTTCCATGTAGATAAGGAGTGGAAAAACTGTTTGAAATCTAGAGAACTACTTGAGAACTACTCTTCATTTTGTCTGCCTCTATTAGCTGTGATGAAGAAAAAGAAAGAGCCTCTCAGCACCAAGGAGAATACACTGTAAATGTACTCTGTGCAAAGGTGCACTAGTCTACCATATCTTCTAGAAAACTGAGCCTCAGGCTCTAGTCAGTCTTGTGGTGAGAACCAACTGTGGTGCTCTGCATCCTGGGGAGAGGTAAATACTCACTCTGCAGCAAGGCACATCCACGCCCTTCCCTTTATTGTGCTTCCAGGATTCCTGGCTTTTCCTTTCGGCATTGTGGTAGAATCCCATAGACTAGCCTCTATGCACAGTTATGCAACCATGGACTTCTGTGAATCCCAAGAACTCTGCAGGAAGTGAATATGGTTTACAGAGGATCATATGAAACTTTTCTCTGACTTCAGAGGAAGATGGAATTTTGCTTTCTGCTTTGTATTTAAACAGACTCAAAATCTCAAATCGAGACACTGTCAGACATGCTGAGTTCCACCTGGCTCATGTCAAATCCCTATAATACCCCAAGTTTTACATGGTTTAGGAAAAACCCATAAATCGAATCAGAATGACATGAAAGGCTGAACTTTCGTGAACCTTTCGGACAAACTGGAGGTGCACTGCAAGCTTCTGTGAAACTTGAAACCAAGCGGATTTTGCCTGGCTTCTTTTGAGGTTCATGAATTTGAAAAGAGCCATAGGCTTGCCAGTTTTTACCATTTTATTATCATGAAACTTGCCCTAAATGATATTTTCTTTAAAGCCTCCATTCTTGAAATGAAGTGACCATGTGAGAATCTCATCTTTTAAAAGAGAACAGGAGTTTCCAGTCCCTGTGACTGTGGCAAAATCTTGAACATGTGCCCAAGTGCACCAACATTTCACCAAAGGTGACTCTAGAGACTCCAGTGTGCACTTTATTATTTTAAACTCACAATTTTAGGGTTTTAGCTAACACCTTTTGAGCATGAAATCTAGCTCACCATCTGTAATTCTGCATTCTAGCCAGAGGACATTAAGTTCACACCCCCCACCCCCCTTATTGTTATGGTGCTTCAGAAGAGAACTTCAAAGCAAAACACAAGATTTGGGTATCGGCAAGCTTGGCTCCAGATCTGACAGCTGTGGCAATGTCTCTCTGCTGAAACCCTGCATCCCTGTGTACCTGGGTTTTGTGTAATCAGTGAGACAAAATTCAGAGAAGCATTTAAGTCTTCTCACTCACGCTCACTTTCAGTAACCTAATTCCTTCCAACCCACAAGTTTATTTTAACAGCACTGTTTTCTTTTGAAGGCTATAGGTAATTCACTCCTCTTTAACAATGTACAGATGGTTTCTGGAAAAGCCCCTTTGTTCCTTCAAATAAGTAACACAAATAGGCTTACTTACTATGCCCATGTAGGGCACTGTGTTGTGCTTTTCATTTATTGGTGGATTGTGCCATTCCTTTTGACTTGCGCCCCTTCGGGAAGTGTTAAAGACTTTTCTTGCTCGTGCTCAGAGAAAGAGTTTATTTGATGCCAAAGCCAGGGAATTTCTTTGGTATCAGAGCGTCTTACAATTTTACATTGAACACATTTCATGGACCAAAAATCCACCTGAATGGAGCACACATCTTTCCTGAATTTTGCTCAAAGACATTGTAACCACTTCTAAAAATCCAGCATCATAGTAAATACTTAGGTCAACAAAAATGATAGTCACCGATATAAAATATTTTGGTATACCTCTCACAGAAAAATGTATTGGTTGGGAATTTTAGTCATGTTTTCATGTTACTTAATTTGGGAGAATTGATAATGCTAAGAATTAGCTGCCTTTTCTGAATTAAGCTAAACCACTTATCAGAAGGGTTAACAGAACTAAGGCCCAGTAACTTTACATTTTGTCATACAATAGCTGTGATAGTGTTATGGAACAAGATCTTGTGCTAACAAAGACAGTAAAATTATTGTTTCAGGAAGAACACAAAGTACGTGATATTCACTAAAGGTAATAGCAACCCTTCTTAATTTCATAATGTATGCAATTTTATCTTTTCTGGGGGCTTATTTTAAGAACCTAATAGGGATACCTAAGCTGCAGCTCAGACATAAATGTATCAGGTGTATTAGACATGTAGTAATGACACTGCAGATTTAAACTAGTCTAGTAAGAGTACACTTTGGTGACAGTCATGTGAGACTGATGCTTCAACTGGCAACCAGTTTGTGGAGGAAAATCTTAAAGCCTAGCATTGAAAGGAACTCTTGCAAATCTAAAAATAAGTAAATTGAAGCTTCTTGAGATAAAAGAGAATTTCTCTTTCCATTTTTCCTGCTGTATGGCTGTAGCTGGAAGTAGTTGGGCAGTCAAGCTGGAAATATGGACTTCAAATTCTTTGAGTTTATAAACAGTGACTTAGAGGGCAGTGATATACATTAATTTTCAGAGGTGCATTTCAAGTTCCATTAGCTTCAGTGAGAAATGTAGATACTCTGCAGTTTGGAAAATCAGGTCGATACAGTATACTGAAGACTACTTTACACATAACACCTCTTTCTGTATTCAGAAGCTTCACAATACCACAAGTCCTTCATCAGAAATGTCAGGAGCGGTCTTTTCTGTAAGTACTTACTTTCTTTCTATTTAATGCCTCTGAAAAAAGGCCCAGGATGTTAAAACATACAAAGAAATAAATGTCTATGCGGTATACATGGTTAAAATTGATCTCTTACTTTATCTCCATACACCAGACATAAAGACTAATGTAAGAAAGATTGTGCAAATTATTAAATTACAAACTTTTTCATAGTCAACTATTTAATCATAAAGTGTGATATAGTTTTAAATGTAAACAAATCATGTTAAGGTTATTGGGTATATGCTTTAGGTAATGTTCCTATATTATTTTCCCTCCAGAATACAGGATACGAGGTTGAAATACTGTATCATGTGCAGACTAAAGAGAAATTACATATAGATGAGGTTACATTTAATTACCTGGAATAGCTTAATATGTTGAGTGAAAAACACAGTTTTCATCAACACCATATTAATTATTGCTGCCAAAAGCTGTAATTGACTACTGTGTTTTTCGACTCATGAGTCAATGGTGACTAAATGTTTACTTTACTGCTCCTAATTGCCTGAAATGCAGCACTTGTTTTTCCCTGGAAAATCTGTGGTTTAAGTTTTGCTCTTGTTTTCATGCATATAACCCCACAATGATTTACGTGTATAGCTGAAAGCACACTTTGGCTTCAAATTTCCTGGCAAAAATGGTAATTTAGGAGTACTAACTATCTTAGCATCTTATATGGAGAAAAAGTGAATGCTGTGTTAGTATTATCCCACTTCTGGCTCTGCTCTTCCATACGGGCCCTTTAGGATGCCTGAGCTTTTGTTTAGGTCAGGGTGCCTACAGACCTCATTTGCCCATGCGTCATCTGAATTCAGGATCTCTGTGGTAAAGGCACTATCTCATCTCACTTGTATCAAGCACGTAAGGGAATATGGCACACATGAAGATGACCAGGACTACCATCAGGAAACACAGGAAAAGGACCAGAGGTGGAACCAGATGCTACAAACCCACAGAGATTAGACTCTTCTTCACCTTCACAGGTGACATCCTTTCATGTTCCCAGGAGAAGGTGCACAGCAGTAGTAAGTGTTTCTGCTATAGAAAATTTGAGAAATTGCATGGTGGGATTACCACCCTTGAACTTCCATGATCTCTCTGTTCAGAATCACGCTTCAACCTGTGGAATAGATAAAAACTTTGCAGGAGATGGAGTCAAGGAAAGAAGAGGAAGAAGTTGTCAACCCACTCTGGGAACTCAAAGATTAGCTGTTGGATAACAGAAGTAATTATCTTTTCCAAAAATGAAAAAAAAAGGTGGGGAGAAAAAAATGGGAGAAAGTAGTTCAAAGAGCCTGAAGATCACTGCCCCTCTGCTTCCATCCTGTGATATACTGACAGTGACAATGATTACTGTCCCAAGAAGAAATGCTCTGCTCTTAGAATGCCACCAGCAGAGTCCAAGTTGCTCTTAGCATCACATAATTTGGGGGGAACATTGCTGATTTTCAGGAGCCTTGGGATCCCTGTCAAGAGAAAAACAACTAATTTTTCTTTCATGTCATTCCATTCTACAGGTCTTCCCAGAAACCTGATGGGACTCTTTATACCTGTGGAATGAGTGTTATGAGTATGGAGGGAACCAATCAGGTTCAGCAAAATCCTATCCCAGTTGAAGGTGATGAAAAGATTTTTAGCACAGGGTCACATGGATCACTGAGGAATCTGCTGAATATTGCTACATATTTCAATGTTACCAGCAGTATTTTGAGTTACATGGACTAAGAGGCTCCTCAGGCACTAGGCCAGGGCCAAACGAGCATTGTGGATGTGTTTCAACTATTTCCACTGCATCGACTACCAATCTGTCAAAAATATCATGCATTCCCAAGAGAAGCCAAACTGACCACTCCTAACGAAGTGGTTCAGACATAGGTTTCATGTCCATACTTGTGAGCATAAAGTAGAAGAGATGTAGGGGAGTGGACAAAGAGTTTTGTGCTGTCTAGGTAACTATTGCAGTGCTAAGCCACAATGACAAAGACTGGAGTAAATCAACAGATGTTTACAGAAAACAAAGAGGTTAAATGAAGTGAGGTGTCTGTAGACCTTTCCTGAGTTTGAACAAACCACTTTTACTGTGCTTTTGACCAATTAGTGTATCTGCTGTACACAAAAATAATAAAAATATGTTACTGTATGTGCTGTTTTCATTTATTAGGTGATTTTAGCACTGATTTTTAAATGTTAGAACACATTTTCAGTAATAACTGCTTTCCTCAGTCTTGCAAACTTAAACCTCTAGCATAAGATTTCATTCATATTATCAAATTCTCATTCTTTTTCCTCACTATTTTTAAAATGTCTTGTATCGTGAAGGTTTTTCTCTCACTAGTGGCAATGATCTTTCTTATCATGGATCTGTGTACAGCCACTGCGTTCATTTTCTGTTGCAGGAACCAGTCTGTGTTCAGATGCACATTTTGTTCTTTCTCCAGATCTCAAGACATTCTCTTAATGGTTGTTACTGTCCTTTTGACACTTATTTCTTTGTCTATGTGGCTCCATATTTTGGCAATTATTCCAAAGAAAAATAAGAGACAGCATCTTTATTCAGTGGTGAACTTATGATACACCTGCGCTGTTCCACCTTGGAGTTGGAATGCAACATCGACAAAGCTCATCTGGCTGTATATGAATTCTCCATAAATCACAGAATCACAGAATCTTAGGGGTTGGAAGAGACCTCTGTGGGTCATCTAGTCCAACTCCCCTGCCGAAGCAGGGTCATCTACAACAGGCTGCACAGGACCTTGTCCAGGCAGGTCTTCAATATCTCCAGAGAAGGAGACTCCACAACCTAACCCTGGGTGACCTGTTCCAGTGCTCCATCACCCTCAGAGAGAAGAAGTTCTTCCTCATGTTCAGACGGAAATTCCTATGCTTCAGTTTGTGCCCATTGCCCCTTGTCCTGTCGCTGGGCACCAATGAAAAGAGCCTGGCCCCATCCTCCTGACACCCACCGTTGAGATATTTATAGGCATTGATAAGGTCCCCTAGCAGCCTTCTCTTCTTCAGGCTGAAGCTCCCTCAGCCTTTCCTCATAGGACAGATGCTCCAGTCCCCTTCACCATCCTCGTAGCCCTCCACTGGACTCTCTGCAGTAGTTCCTCATCTTTCCTGAACTGGGGAGCCCAGAACTGGACAGAGTACTCCAGATGGGGTCTCACCAGGGCAGAGTAGAGGCGGAGGGGAACCTCCCTTGACCTGCTGGCCACACTCTGCTTAATGCACCCCAGGATACCGTTGGCCTTCTTGGCAACCAGGGCACACTGCTGGCTCATGGTCAACTTGTTGTCCACCAGGACACCCAGGTCCCTCTCCGGAGAGCTGCTCTGCAGCAAGTCAGCCCCGAGCCTGTACTGGTGAGTGGGGTTGTTCCTTCCCAGGTGCAGGACCCTCCACTTGCCCTTGTTGAACTTCATCAGGTTCCTCTGGAGGGAATAATATATGTGGAAAAGTGGTGGTCCAAAATGTGATCTCTTTCTTTTGCTTGTGTACATACAGAGACGCATACACAGAGATTTGTTGCTGTTGTCACCTGCAGATGGTGAGCATTGATTCACTGATTTTCAGTAGAACTTTCCTTATTATTCAGCAGAACTTTCCTTATTAATATATTTGCCTGTGAAAAACAGATAAATGAAAAAGTATTTCTAGCTGTATAGATGCTGCCATCATGCACACACACATACATACATGAACCCTTGTCTATATTGGATCTTCAGCTTTTTAAAAGTCTACACTAAAGGAAAACCATAGTTTCAGAAGAAGAATATCACAGGAAAAAACATAGGCAAGAACTCAAACCAAGTACAGAATGCTAGATGAAGAATACATAGGTTATGGCATTTAGGTGTGAAAACATTCCCTGAGTTTTGATGAAATATTTACGAAATAGATGTCAAAACACCAGCGGGACTGAATTGTCAGAGTTTCCTTAGATTTGAGTTTCTTTCTCTAGACAGCTCAATTGAAATTTAGATGCTTGCCTATAAGCATCTATATTTTGAAAAAAGACTTTTTTTTTAGAGAGTAGAAGCGATCTTCTATTAGGTCAAGATTTTTAAAGAGAATCACCATGATGTGACTCTTCATCAGTTCACAGTGGGAGCTGCTGGCCTTCTTACCTTCCTTCACCTCCATTAGAATAACAATATATAGCTTACCATATGAAAGATGCATTCTCTGCCAAGTAAATTAAATAAAAGGCATAGCGGTCCAGTGGTCGAAAAGTAGGGCTGGCAGCCAGCAACTCCTAAATTTTAATCCCAGTGCAACTTATTGAATGACTTCAGGCAAGTTATTTAACCTTCTAGTTTCCACCTCATAAAATTGTGATAATAAAAGTTTTTTTCTGAAGAGCAATTAGTTAATACTTGTTCTCTACTCTGAAGAGAAAAATGCAAAGCACTGTGGAGTTGTTAAGCCTTATTAATTCTTAAATTCTAATCACATCTAGGACTCATCATGATTACCAGTGTTAAGTAATCTGCTAAGACTATAAAAAGTATACAGCCCAAATAACCATACAACACTTTGATTCATAGGATCTGTAAGGGACGTGTCATCCACAATGACCCAAGGGTGACATGCAACAAGTTGAAAAGCCAGCCCACAGCTCCCCATGGGATCCACCACCATCTCACAACTCCAGTTACATGCTTGTGCCCTTGCACATGGATTGCTCGACCATAGTGTGACGATTTCGACAATCAAAGGATGCTGCTGCAAGTGAAACATCCGGATGGCACTGCAGTGTGAGACTGCTGGTTGGATCTCTCATTTTGTTTAGGTTGGACGAATGTCTGAGGAGGCTGAAAAGCAAAAGTTCTTCCTTCCAAGGGTCCAAAGGCAACGGATGCCCACTTAAGTAGTTCCAGATCTGCTTTGTATAGACAGAAACATAGGAGTAATTTAAGTGTTTTGAGAGAAATATCCACTTCTTCCCAAGCCTCCTCTCTGTTGGAGACCAGCCATCACAAATATGGAGGACATGCAGATCTGAAGATCTGTAATTTATGGAAGAGGGTGGAATAGCAGGCAGATCACACGTCTGGTGGGGTGGCTGTTGTCAAGCGCTCAAATGTCTAACCGGTTGCACTTGTCAAAGAGCTGTAGGATAGATCTGAGGGGAGAGTTTGGCCCTTAGTGTTGCTGGTTTTCATCCCATAATTTCAAGAGTGTTCTTTGTGCCTTGTTTACTGCAGAATATGATTAGATTTTAATTTAACAGGCGAGGAATGCATCTTTCATGTGGCAAGTCAGAAGGGCCTTGGAGCTTTATAGTGGGGATGGGGGGATGGGACTGGCGCTTGTTGTGAAGCGGTGGAGAGTCCTGCTATATTGCTCATCTTAAGATGCTGTTTATAAATAGGTCCCGTTAGTCTGGGGCATAATGATTTCAATCATTTGTGCTGTATAAATAAACAGGGCATTGTGAGCTTACTTGTTCAGGAATTGCCCCTGGCTTTAGTTTTGTCCACAGACTCCCAGAGGCCTGCATCCAATCTAAGCCGGAGGATTTAAAGAAACAGTCCGTCTCAGATCTGAAGCCACCAGGCAGAAGGTAAGGCCAGTGAAGCAGGAGAGTGGGGAATGGGGAGCTTCCACGGGGTCATGCTTTTCCTGGCCCTGGGAAAGGGGAGCTTTGGAAAGCCTCTGGCCGGCCTGCCATGAGGGTGAGGCTGGCCTAGGCTGGTGGGATGCAAAATGTCTTCTTTGTGGTCTGGTGGGATGTGGGCAGTCTGCAGGGAAGGGTATTGCTCCCATCCTGTCAGCTGATCCTGCCACTCCTGTGTAAGTATTGCATAGCTGGGGAGAGGCTGCAGCAGTCCCATGTTCAGAGCTGCTTAAGAAGACAGAGACACGAGGCTCTCCTAAATTCTTCAGTTCATTCCTAAATCCTGGGCTTTTTGTATCTGCAGTCTTTGAGTCCTCTACTTCCTACAGCTTTTGCTGTTTGCCTGTTTGTCTGCATCTTGACTATTGTCTTCCTGTCTTATTTGTCTGAGACATCCTCTGCAGCTTGATGGAGAAAGAATGGAGAGGACCCAGAAGAGTATGCAACTCCAGTCCTTACGCATCCTCCCATCCTCACTCCTTGAGGCTTATATTGGTTTTCTGGGTTGATATCACAGTATCACAGCCCTATTGAAATCAGTGGGACTTGGCCACTGACTTCTATGGGACCAGAAAATGTCAAGGTGGTACATTCTAGGGCAAGGAGCCCTAAAAAAGGCTGTATTTCCCTTTGCAAGGTGAGATGGGAGAACAAGTCTTCTTGATGTGATTTCCTTGGAGCATGAGGGAGCACTGATCCTGTATCTACTTAAGCAAACTTATTTCTGAACCCACCAGCTTAAGAAGAGCAGATAAATAAAGATATGTTGAGAAAATAAGTAAAAATTGTGCTAGCACCAGTCAGGAAGGTGGAATAGATACCATCTGGTCTATACAGTTATCATATCTAACAGACAAATATTTATAGCTGACTAAGAATTTGTTAGAAAATGTTTCTTCAGCTTCCTGATATAAAAATCCTCACAAATAAGTAAAAATTTTTTTGTAGTTTCCCTAAATTGTTTTTAGTATCACTAAATTTCTGGAAACTTTAAGAGAAACACTTACAAAGTGGAAAGAAAACCTTGTAGTTGAATATTTCAGATATATCAGTCTTCAATTTACCTTCCAAATTCTGTGTAAATTGTATTGATAATAAGATATTATTTCTTTCCTTTTTTAACTCAGTTCAGTAAATACTGCAAGCCTGTCTTGTTCAAGGATTAACCTCTAAATATTTCATTTGTAACCGTATGTCTTAAGATTTGCTTTTGTATCAAATATTGTTGCATGGAAGGTTAATGAATTATAACTAAAAGGTTGTCATTTGGAAAATTTTGTTTTAAATTATCAAAATTAAAGAAATGATTTCTTTTTTATGTGTTTATAAAATTGCGACACTTCCCATTTAACAATCTAGCTTTCATTTTCATGATCAGAAACATAAAAAATGATTGAAGTGATGGTTTCTTTTTAAAATGCAAAGTGTTTCATGCCAGAAGTTCCAAGAAATTAGATTTGCTTTTTCTATTTGCAGGTATAAAAGGAATTATATCTGCTTCTTTTATTTTGTGGTTTTTTTTTCCAACTCCATTTTATTCTACTTTTCAAATGTTTCCTCTGCTGTTTACAAGTGAGGAAGAAAATCACTACAATTATTTTTAGTGAAACAAAGAGAGGGAGTGAGAAAGTTCAGATGAAAAGTTATATTTGTAAAGGCAGAATAGAGAAGCAATTCACATTAATTCAAAGCAGAATCTCTTTATTGGATTAAGGGCTGATTGTGTTTACAAATACACTGCCAGGAGGGTTTTAATTTTGGGGCAATTTCATTGTTCCTAGATATATATCTATATATAGATATATATCTATGAAATTATGTGGTTATGTGTTTTAAATGAGATACAGCTCCTTACTACTTAATGTAATATATGCTTCCATTTTGTGACATAGTGCAAAAGCAGAGCAACTTTAGAACAACTTCAGCTGAAATATCATCATAAATGAAAGACGTAAACAATGTTATGTTTATAGACACAGTTTAAATTTGAATTCATTGGAACTTGGTGATCTCTTTATTTAACAACGATGGACTTTATTATGAAAGTACAATCAAGCCGTAGTACTACCCCTTTGATTTCAGGCTTTTCAGCTTTTACTACAGCCAGGGTAAACACAAGAGTTTACATCCTCAGGCAGACCAGAGCTCCATCTAGCCCAGTATTCTTTCCAACAGGAGTCAATAGTACATGTACAGTGGAAAAATGTAAGAAAACAGGTAAATACAGAGTGATTTTTCTCCCAGTCTACCCTCTCAGGATCAAGCAATCAGCAATTTAGCTGCTCCTTGAACTGGAGATTGTGACTAGATTTGTTTTTAAAAATCCATGATTGTATCATCCTTTCTGGACATGTTAATTCTTCTGGACCTCACAACATCCTACAGAAATTAGTTCCAGATTTAAATTTGTTAAATTTCTGTTAAGACACATTGCTGTTCATTGAATAGATCTCCCTGCCCTCCCCCCTCTCTATGCTAAATTTGGGAGTCCATAATATACTGAAGTTGTGTTTAAGAAGGGAATCCTCTTCTTAAATGGTGCTCAATTATGTTAAAGGAATTCAACAAAATCAAGGCTACATTAACCATTGGGACAGCACGTCCACACAAAGTGAGACAGAGAAAGAATTTTTTGCATCTGTGTATGTCATTGTGTAGGCAACACATGAGAACATAGATATGAATGTGAAACGGAGCAGAATATGTCTGGAAGGGACGGAGACTGAGCAGAGGATTGACTACAGCCCCCTACTGAATCGTCAATCACAAACTAAGCTGTAGAGAGGAATTCCATGGTGTTTTCACACTCAAAACTCCCATTAATGCTATTCAACACTTACAGTGTTCGTACATCTCCTACAGTAAACAGGTAGGAAACAGTCTGATTTACTGGGAAAGGTCTTTGCTGTAAACTTGGAGGATTCTTTTTTCACTGCTGACAGCAGTTTCCCGGAAAATGTAGAAAAAAACCCACTTGTGCCTTGACTTCACAATTTAAAATCTGATTTACTGATGTGTGACTTCCTGGTATTTTGATGTTTTTGATACTTGTTGATACTTCTTGCTGAAAAGAAAGACATGGGTATAATTTTGAGCAGGATTTCCAGGTAGAGTATTATATTTCCAACAAACAACAACGGAGACCTCTGACTATGATTTTGTTTGCTTGCCCAGTCTATGATGCTTTTAGTCTAGTGTTTCATCAGAGTGTGGGATTATCCCCATTTTACAGAGGGATAATTTGATGTAAGGACTGGTATCTGCAACCTTCAGGTTTCAGTGTTGCATGAAGACATCTGAACTGGCTTTACAGAAACCTGTGTGGTTCCTGGGAAAGTCACAGAATCACAGAATCACAGAATGGTATGGGTTGGAAGGGACCTCTGGGGATCATCTAGTCCAACCCCCCTGCCAAAGCAGTTCTTGGTTATTTGTGAAACTACGGTAATACACTAAAACATCTCTAGCACACCAGCTGAGCAACTGGTTCAGTGACTGGCTTCACCCATTTTCCTCAGAGTTCAAAAGGGCATGATTTCTTCTGAAAATCACAAATTGCCAACACTGTTTGCAAACCATGGACTTTTTTTTTCATATACATATAGACTTCAGCATAAAATCACCGAAAAACAGTGAGAACCTAAAGCTCATGCTGTTTCGTAAAAGATGTCAGTAGAAATTGGCTCACACCATCATCTTTCAGTTGCCTAAAAATTAGGCATCTTGTCATTGCTCTGGACTTCTCTAACATCAGTGAAAGAAGTCCATGGCACTCAGTTTCTTCTTACATAGTATTTGGTGAGTCTTGTTCAGACTTTGCAAAACCAAGCTTTTTCTGTGTAAATTATCATGCATACCTTGAGCCAGGATGGCTTTACCAGCAAGTGGATTTCAGAGGAGGGTTTTCCTGGAGAAAGCAGACCACCAACAAGGAATGTTGAAAGCAGTTGTCCATTGTAACTTGTTACTTTTAATCAAACAGTAAGAGAATAGGCATGTATAGAAAATCTCAGCCTGCAGGAGAAATGTATTTGTTGAGAACTTCTACAGTCAATGTCCAGCAAGCATTTGATGTGCTGATGGAATGGAGTGAAAACCCTGCGTGCTAACGTATTACTGGGATTGTTTAAACTCATGTGTGGACAAACCCATTCTCCAAACAAAGCTGAACTGCAGCCTCAGGTCTGAATGCCTGTAAACTTTTGAGGGGGAAAAAGAGAAAATCCACACCTATATTTGCCATATTTAACCCATTTTTTACGTTTATTCAAGTTCCATTGTTAAGAAAGTAGATTTTTTTTAAGGTTTCTATATAGGTTATAATAAAATGGAATTAATGTTATGTATGTAACAAATATAAAGGTCTTTGTTGTTTGACAATGATACGGTCTTTGCAAATGTTTCCTATTATTTTTGTTGTTATATGTAATAATAACAATACTAATAATTATAATTAGGGTTGACCCAACCACAAAGACTCTTTGACAAGAGAAGTTAAGCAATTTTTTTGTTTACTCTAAGCATGTTTTCCACTTCTTTTGAATGCTTAATCTGAATACTGTTTATGGAGTTTCAGAATCTTTCCTACTTCTTCCTCCAACCCCATCTTGTGCACTTTTTGACCTCATAATCTGTCCATGCATGACATCACAATCTGTTGCCATGAAAAGGACCATAACATCAAACAAGTAAGATGGCCAAAGGTTGCCTTGCAGAAGAGAGATAGATTTCATAGGAAAAATCCATTAATACTTAAATATAGTGCAATGGGAAATATCATACTATCTTTACCCAAATCAGTTACGTAATTTTAAAAGGACGCACTCAAGTCGGCTGAGTGCTTATCTCCTGTCAGAATCCTCTATTTTCAGAGGTAATTGAGGTTTTATAAATATATGTTTATATATATATATAAACAAACTGCAAACTGCATGCTATAGTATCCTCCACAATCCACTGAGTCTTTCTGTTTGCATTCAGAATGAAAAGTGAGAATTTAATCTGATACTTTTGCAACAATCCTGAATCTATCATAGACTTCCTGAATGGCCCAGGTGCTCCGTAAAATAGTAGGCTTGTTGATAACAAAGAAGACTAAGTCAGTGCTTAAGAACATACGTAGTGTACTGAGCTGGTTCTAGGCTTCCTGCGCTGCACCGCTTCAGAGTAAGTTGTGGAACATGACCAAAAATAGGGCACTCCTGCAATGTTGAAGAGAGAGTGAAATGAGGCACTGAGAGGAGCCACACAAGGTCAGATTCATTGCTCTTTCTGCTGCCAGGGGGATCAGAAAACTTGGTGCAATGATTTCTGCCTCTGGGAGGGGTCCCAGTTGCCCCATCACCTGCACGAAATGCACCTTGATGCAGCTGCAGCAGCCAGTCTGTCTTTCTAAGGCTATGATATAAGCAAAATAGCGAGCAGGGCCATGACTGTTTCTACTTTCTGGAAATTTGTTGTCCAAGTTAGTTGTTTGTTTTGGTTATACGTACAGCTGATCCTGTATGCATAGCAATTACTCTTTATTATGCCTTTGAAATTAGGCAATGGTAGGACATAACTGAAGTAGTGCTGCTTTAATGGTTGAAAAGCTTTTATGGACCTTAGGTGTGGCTGTTTGTTTGTGTTTATGTTCCTAATCTGTAGTTTGCAACCTCTTTGAGATACTAGACCTCAATGAGCACTAAGGCATAAAGAAAGGTTTTCTTTTCCATTTGTTGAAGTTCTATAACAAAAAATTAGTGAAAAATCTTTAAAGAGAAAAAGTACCTTCCCTTCTTTGTTTTTATCACACTCCGAGTGGTTATCTTTGAACACCATCAGTCCTGCAAATGGCTGGCAGGATTTGCTTCAGGCTTTTAGAGAATTTTTCCTGGTAGAAATTCAGAGTGAGAAGATCTCAGCATCAAAGACTCAAGAAAATCAGGGTTGTCTGAAGTCAGAGTATTGCTACTGAAATGTCTTGTAATTTTTTGGAAGCATTAAAGGAGATGAGTTTATCAATATTTGGACACTATTATACTCTATTATGCAACTGCCCTCTACATATTAAACTAACAATCACCTAGATTTTCTTTATAAAATAATTTGTGCAGTTGGTCTAACTAGACTCTGCCTGCTGTTGGCAAGGATGAAAAATACATCACTGCTTGTATCTCCAAGGTAAATTATTCTTCAGGGAAGCGTGCCTCTGGGGAGTATTTTCTTAGGAGACCCATGAACAATGAGAGATTTTCCACAGGGAATGCCCACGGGGTAAAGTGTACTTCAAAGGGAGAGATCCAAGATGAAATGAGACTCTTCAAAGGCCAGCTCCACTTCCCCTCTCAACAAGACAAATGACTTCAAAGGGGAACCCACCAAGGTTGTAAATAACTTTTCCCCATAATACAAAAACCTTATTGAAGGCAAGTTGCTCAGTAATGTGATATTTTTAAAGAAATCACCCAAAGCCAGGTGAGGTCTAAATGCATCCAGTGACCATCAGTATAAACCATTTTTACTGCTCAAGTAAATGTGTGACCATCTAGAGATCTTAGAGAGTTGAAATGTGCACTGTTCATTTCCTTCTCATTTATATAAAGTTATAGCAGGATTTAAAACTTACAGGTCTGATGACCTATGGAATCATGAAAATCTAGCAACAGCTTCAGGGACCCGAGGGACCATTTGTATGCAGTGTAGTTTACCAAGTTAGCTGCAGACCAAAAGGTGGTGAGGGACTAAGAAGACCGTGTTTTTGCATAACCTGTTGCATTTCACGGAAACTATCTGACTGAAGTCTTTCTGACTCGTTACTATACTACAGCAATATCAGTTGAACACAAGTTTTGTTAATAACTGCTAAGGAGCTTTCACTAGATTGACATCTTATGGCAAGGCAGTATCTGCAGGTAAGTCTTTGTACCGAATGTGAATTTAAAAGACAATCATAGAATCATAATATGATTGAATACTTCAGTTTGGAAGGGACCTTAGGTGCTCTCTAGTTCAACATCCTGCTCTAAGCAGGGCCATTGAGTTCAGACCGGGTTTCTCAGGACGTTGTCCAGCTGGGTCATGGAAACCTCAAGGGATGGAGTTGTGTTTCAATCTCTTTGTTGACTCTTGTTCATCCTGCTATTCCCTGCTGTGAAGAGTCTGTCTCTATCTTCCAATACCCTTCACAGTGGGTTTAGTTCCCCCTTACATCATCTTTTCTCCAGGCTAAACAACAACACTGGAAGAAGAAGAAGAAGAAGAAGAAGAAGAAGAAGAAGAAGAAGAAGAAGAAGAAGAAGAAGAAGAAGAAGAAGAAGAAGAAGAAGAAGAAGAAGAAGAAGAAGAAGAAGAAGAAGAAGAAGAAGAAGAAGAAGAAGAAGAAGAAGAAGAAGAAGAAGAAGAAGAAGAAGAAGAAGAAGAAGAAGAAGAAGAAGAAGAAGAGGAAGAAGAAAAGAGAAAACAGAAGCAAGAGAGACCCAAAATAACCCTCGTTATTAGCATTACAGAGAGTCTTAAGAGAAGAAAATAGCTACCAGGCCTGCTGTCAGTGAGACAAAAGGTAGGGGAGGTCCAACTAAAGGTATCTCTCAGGGTAAAATCCAGTTAAATTACTTAATAGACCTGAAAATAATCCTCTGATAAAGCCCTAGAAAGACAGAAAAAATCCTAGTAATTTTTTGTCTACCCCCGGAGATCTGCTGTACAAGAAGTTAATGCTGACTTCACCAGACACATCATAGAGAAACAATCCACTATTACTCACCATTCACAGCCTCACACATATATGCACTCTAATGGAAATGAGCCATACACAGTGGCACCAGACTATTGATATTTCTACCCTATTGTTTAAGTAATGCACAACATTTAATATGTCAAATGGCATGACCGTTAAAAAACCCAACTAATTACTAGATATTCTTCTCACAAATCAATGATGTCATTTAGAACTGGCCTGGAGAAAACAGTGGGGGTTGTATACCGTAAGAGGCAATGCTGCGCTTAATGGTGGAAGTCTGGAAGAGTCTTAGAGGCTTATCCTCTACAGGTTTTAGCCTGGTTTGCTGAGGAAAGGAGACAATAATTATTACTCCATGTGTATATGTGATTAGTACATCAGTATGTTTAGAACATGTTGGCTAAATTCAAGCAAATTTGAGAGGCAAAGATCTCAACTATATCAAGTTCTTCCAGATTTTATGAAAATTGACAGCCATGCAGAGTAGAGAGAAGTTACTAATGTTCTCGAGCCCCACTGAGGGAAAAGCTACTGTGTGGTCAACAATTGGTTGACCTCAGAGAGTCCACACTGGATCTCCAGATCTAGCTACAGATTTGTAGACATGTGTTCTGTGGTTCACAGAAGGAAATTGCTATATTTAGGTTGATTGACTCCAGTCTGAATACTCATTCAGCTGAAGAAGTTCTGGCTGGAAAGACAATACATTGTGATGCAGTAAATATCTGTCACAAATATTTGAATCCAAATATTGTCTATTTTTACAAAAGCTCACCAGTTCTCTGACATAATTAGTCTGTAATTCTTTGTGTGGCTCTTTGTGAAACTGTCCATAAAAATGCCACTCCTGAGCCAAACTTCCAAGTCCCTTCCTCCCTTCCTTAAAAAGGAGGCTTGAGTTTTGGAAGGAAGAGCTTCAGTGCAGATTAATCATGCAGTTCTCCAAGACCCTTGCTCTCAAATGCATATGAACTGTCAAACTGAAGTTTTCCCTTAAATTGCCTGTGCCCAGCAAACTTCTACAACAAACAGGTGAAGTGTAGCAATGTTATGATTGAATGCAAAGTAGCTCTTTTCAAGTGCTCCATGCTGATTTTAATGAGAGTTGCGTGTGGTGTGTGCCAAATCACAGACGGCAGTCCACCATGCAATACTTTGCAAGGCAGACACGAATCTCCCTAGATGCATACCTATTTTTGATAAAATTAAATCAGAGAGGAGTATAAGCATATATTAATCAGAATTAGGGAGAAAGAACAAAGATCACAATGAATGTAACTCTACTTATTTAGTCAAGTATATCCTGCTGAGTTTTGTCTAGAGCAGAGCGTGGTCCCCATGAAAAGGCACGATGGATAGCTTCCTTGGATTTTGGATTTGGCCATTAGGTCACAGTTCAAAAGGGAAACTTTGCTTTTGATAATTGTGGAATGTCCTAGCACACCTTTGAATGATAAATAAGCAATAACAGCTGCATTTTCTGAACTTCATCAATCAATAAATTCTGTGCATGTAGAAAAAATATGTTTCATTTAAATATCATGTTGCCAAATTGTTGAGAAACTCTTACTGGAATTATCAAGAAAGTATTCTTTTTTTTTTTTTTTTTTTTTCTGTGTTTAGTGTAAGATGTTATTTAAATAACCAGGTTAGAGCTGTTTTTTCTTAACATGGCTGGAATGACTATCATGAATCTTAGTTTAGAAAGCTCTTCGTACTTACTGTTGTAATGGAACTAAATAATCACAAGAACCAGAACTGATAATAATGGGTCAAGATACCTGAATTAGAATATAAGTAGCTTTATTGCTTATGGATTTCACTAAAATTGCATCTGTTGTTTATGGACATTGAATGGAACTATTGTTAATAAATAGAATCCTAAAAACTGAAAGCTTCACATGCATTTCCTTTATGGCATGCATTCTAAAAATTGAACAATATTCATAGTAATAATAAGTAATAAATCCCTTCTTTGAAGTTTTATACCCAAAAGTTGTCTAACTAATCATCAGGTATTATTTTCCACTTTCAGCCATTTATGAAAGAAAGAAAATAAATGAAATGAGCTCAAGGATGGAAATAGCTAATATTGCAGTACCAGCAGTCAATAACCATTACAATTCATCCAGCAACCTGAAAGCTGTGCAGTGAAGTTACCTCCAAAAAAGTTGTGGGTTAGCTGCAAAGGCCTCTGGGGAAAAGACATATTCTGTGTAGCTTACTACAATGTTGACCACATCCGGGTAGACTTCATCTGCTTGTGTACCTGAAACCAGCTGCAGCATGTCAGCGCTAGCTCAGTGCACATGCCTGCTTTGCATGTGTGGTTCATTTTCGATCAGGCTCGTCTGTGCAAGTTTGCTGCTCTCTGTTCCTTGCGTGTGGCAGTTGGCTGGTCACTTCACAGCCTGACTTGTGAATACAAGGCCTGGGGCTGAGCAAAGGCATTTCTGGCTTAGAGCGTTCCTGTCTGAAATCTTTTCAGGCTTTAAGATTTGAGTTTCTGATTAAAGCCCTGTAGAGAGTTTCAAACTGATAAAGAGGTTTTGCTGTATGCTACCGGAAGGCAGAACACTTCGACTGTGTTAGTTTTCTCTCGTTGAGCTCCTTGTGCACAGTGCCCAGCTCAAGCAGCCTGCACCAGTTACAGAGATGTGTACGTGCGTGAGTGCGTATCTGTGACAGCAAGGGCTCAGCTTCTGGGTTTAGAGCATTTGGGTAGAGTGAGTTGTGAGCTGGTGACAACCTGGGTACCAAGAGAAGAAAAGAATATATGCTATGTAATGCATTTTCTGCTAGAATCTACTTTTTTATTAGAGCAGCTGACTGACTGCATCCTGTGTCTGAACAGAGGTCATACACGTCAGTTACATGCTGTTAAAAAATGTTTATTCCCTGCTGGTTCTAGCTACATTTTCCTCAAAATAAATCACATGAAAATCAACCCCCGAAACCTGTTTTAAAAATAATAAGAGTAAATGTTAATTAATTAAATAATATTTATTTTCAGCTTCTTACCTTGTTGCTTTCGAATTTTGCACTGTAGGTGGGAAATATTTTCAAGTTTGTAAAATAATGAAAACTTAGTTTCCCATACAGAGTCTTGACTTGAGGAGGTAAAATCCCAAGGCAAACATCTAAACATCTGATATTGCAGAACTTGTGATGTGGAAGTATAGCTTGAGTGTGTGGGGGGAGCAAAAGGGGATTCAGACGGGTTGTGGAAATTATTCTGTGCTTCACAATGTTCAAAACAAAAATTTTAAGAAAGGCATTTTCAGTGTGCATACTACTTTTTTTGGTACAGAAGTACTTTAAGATGACCTTTATCATGCATGGGAGGAACAAAATAAAAATGTTTATTTCCAAGAATTCATTCAGGGCCAACTGCAAGCAGAAAGCATACACATAATATTCATAAAGGAAAACATGTTTTAGTGACAGATAATAATTTAGCGATTCTGAAGATGCACTAAGAGAAAACTTTACTCTCACTGCAGGTGAATCTATACAGGAGCATGGTAGCTGCAGAGTAGCAAATTCTTGCAGGCAGGAAGCTCTGAAGAATTTACTCAGATTAAATAAATTGATATTTATTCACTAATTTCCCATTCTGATTTTGCTCCAAGACCGGGTGGGGTTAGAAAGCTTTGAAGTGTAAACCAACAATGAGGAATCTCCTGTGCCCTGCCGTGGTCAGGACAGGAGAACCACAGACCATGGACACAGCGCCAGAGCCCTAAGAGAAACATCTTGCCCATCTCAGCAAGAAGGTACAAACCACCATGAACTGAAAAGCAGCCAAGCATTGTGCAGTGCCTTGGCTTCTCCTCGGATTCTCCTCTCCACTTACTGGCCAAGCCCTATGCTGTTTAGTTTCCAGCATCTCACATTATCACAGCCTGAGGCTGCAGGGCTGCAATGGATCCTGGGAAACTTGTTTCAGCAAGTCTTAATTCAAAAGCTGACCACATCTTGGACAGGACAGAGCATTGCCTGGCTAGAAGATGTAATACATGAGTGTTGACTGTGGTTTTGATACAACCATGCACAATATCTCACATGTTCCTGTTTTCTATTTCACAGAGTGTCTGTGAAACTGGGATATTTTTTATGAAAGGTTTTGCTATGTTTCTTTATTTTTTTGTGCCTGAAAAATGTTTAAATCAATTTTGAGTGTTCATAGCAGTTGGTATGTCTATCCTTGAAGCAGCAAGGGAGATGAGAATTCCTAAGTCCTATTCCAAATTTTCCAAGTTTTGTGTCTGACTGGGATTTTTCATACTACACGTAAATCAAGTAACATAGTATTTTACTTACACAGCTGAATTAAATGGAAGACGTTTGGTCTTTGTGTAGATGTACATGCAAATGTACTGGAGTATATTTCAGCAAGTCTGTATCTACCAGAGTATATACACAGATAAGAAGTAGACCTGCTTCTTTTTTTTGATCCCTCTGTCTATTTATTTGTTTCAGTATAACTTTTGCTGTTTTGTAAAAACAACGTTTCAACAAAGCATTTTTGCAGATGCTTCGCTTTAAGCCTGTAGGACCTGGTCACTGTATTGAACTTGTAGCATTTATATATTTCACTGAATTGATGGGTGAAGAAGGACATTTGAACAGGCCTGACTCAGTCCTATGATTTTTTGTTACCCAAAGATGAGGGTGGAGACCGTGACAGAAGAGAAGCAATGTAAGTTTGTATTTATATAAAAAACCCCCAGACCTAAACTATGGGAGGTCTTGAGTGAAATGTGTCCATATCTAGCCGATAGACTTATTTATACAAGGCATACCAGTGATATTAAGCGTGTGAGAGACTGGTTCTATTCATCCAACCAAGATGAAAGGAAGGGTACTGATCACAGTAATAGCATACAATCTGTTGTAAGTGGGATGCTAAATGTTCAAAGATCCCCAGCCTCATAGCCTGTCAAACAGCCCCTTGTGGTTTTTGAACATGGTGGGTTGAAATCAAACAAAAGCATGATTTTTAGGGCACTGTTAGAGTTACATAGGTACCTATAGAAGCATTCCTTTGAGAACTAAATGGGCCAGAGAAATCCCACTTTGCCTGAAAATCATATTGGTACTCTCTCCTTTGTGTGCTGGGATAAACTGTCGTCCCCGTAGGGTCATGGTGTGGCCCCCACAAAAATGTCTTGATGGAGTTCGGGTTAGGAGAGATCAGTACCTTACTGGTAAGAGAGAGTTTCTGTAAAGCAATACTAGAGAAGATAATTTTCTATCTTATCAGCTTTCTACTATTTTCATTTAAAGCATTCTTGCCCCAATTCTGGTGTGATAGACACTTCTGTATCAGTTTGTTAGTGTAAATCTCTTGGCTTCAGACGCTGATTGAAATGAAGGCTGCCTAAATCTTGAAGAAATCCTTTGATTGCAATTTTGCTCCTCTTCATCTGCACAGGTATATGTATCATAGCCTGAAAAGCTTGCTTAAAAGTATGGAAAACAGAGAATTAGAAACATAGACAAGGACAGAGAAATAAAACGGAAAAGGCAGGGAAAAACTGTATGTGAGAAAGAAGGAAAAAGTGAACTGTGGTACGTAAAACAAAAGAAAAAAGATCAGAATGAACTAGAGTCAATAGAAAAGAGAGCAAGTCTAGATAGATGGCAGGAAGCCTGAGGGAGGCCTGGAGAAAGAAAACTACAAGAAAAGGATATCAGAAAAAAAGAAGGAGGGACCGAAAGAGGAAAAATGTAGGACTAGAGACGATGAAATCCATAAGCGCACCAAAGAGAAGATTTTTGTTTTATTTTTCGGGGTTTGGGGTTTTTTTTCTACTTTACTTAACAGGGGCAAAAGGTATGTTTTTAAACATTTGTTATGCTTTGTTTGAAAACCTAGAAGTCTGGCTTCTGGTAAAAGGGTCTCCATATACTCGTGGAACTAAATTTTGCTTTCAACATCCTGACTTGCTTGGGTAGAAAAAGAATTGCTAATCAGTGTAACCTTGCTTCATGAAAACAACATCTACAGAGAAATGGACAGTGCAGTGCTACTAGTTTAATTAAAAAAAAAAAAATTTTGCCATTAAACTGTATGCAGACACACACATACATATACACAATTTTTTTTTCTTCAGACAGCAAGAATGTATTGCCTAAGTGGTGAGTAAAAACTTAAATTAATTTAGCCAGCTTTAATAAGGTATTGCCAACTGCTTTTGTTGCAAATAAATATTTAAATATCAATTTTCATGTACAATCAAAGCTTAGGAACAAATCGTTTCAGTATGCCAAGATTCCTTTCATTTCTCTGTCTCTCTTTTCCCCCCTTGCCCTTCCGTCAGTGGCTAGCTATTAAAGATAAAATGATTGTAATCATTATTATAATAGATCCCTCTGCATGATCATTCTAAGTGGGCCTAATCCTCTGCTTTTCTTATTGCATTTCAATATCCTACTACGGGAATGGAAGAGATGACACATAGGATTATGACTACCGGGTATGAAAAAGGAAGACCAGAGTGAAAGTTACTCTTTCCACAGAAGTGCTTAATAAACATTAAGGTTTCACACACAGGCTGACAGGAAAAAAAGCCACACGACATGAGCCTCGTTAGCACAATGTTTTCTGTTGCAATTTTACTGAAAAAGCAAGTTAATTAAAACACACATGTGAAATAACCTACTTTTGAGTTCTAACTATGAGGCAAGGCCATGCTGTACGCATACAAACTGTAAGAAATAATTTATAGGACAAATTCCCCACAAGACCATTCAGGGAAAGGAAAAAAAAACCCTAAAAGAAAAAGAGAGAAAAAAAGACCTGGCTCTTGACACTAAAGGCTTAACATCAAATGCGGCCAGAAATCCATTTTCACAGTTTTATTGCCCATTCTGGACGCTTCATTTCAAAGGGAAAGAATTTGAATTCAGACACATAAAATTCCCTTTGTTCTCTTGCCCTCCAGCCTTTGGTGCCAGTGTGGACGGTCCTATAGGGAGAGGTTGAGATCAAAAAAATATTTGCAGCTTAGATACCTGGCCCCAAATGATGCCCCTTGGCATTCTTAATTAAATCAGCTTTGCAATAGATTGACAATGCACTGTCAATTATAATCATTTATATTAGCAAACGGAGTATTTTTAACACTTTGGAAATAACTGAAGTTCAGTAGACCTAGGGAAGGGAAAAAAGGTATAAATTTATACCGTGTGATGATCACATCCAATACAGTGCATCGGATTGTAGGTCACATAGCATCTTATCTTAGCATTGGGTAAAGCTGATGTGATTTCACATATATTTTCCCATCTGAAAGGACATTTCCAGTTAGGTTCATCTGGGTTGTTTGTTGTTTTTCTGTCAGCTTCAAAACAGAAGTTGAGTGTACTGTAAGGGGGTAGGAAGGTGAGGACATTGCAGGCCTGTGAGGGAGGGAACCTTTGTTACAGAGAAAGGGCCTGATCCAGAGTCCACTGCACTGGAGGGAGGTATTCCTGTTGATCTCAGTAGGCTTTGGGCCAGTACCTGCAGAGATTATTTTCAGTGAGAGTTCTGAGGTACTTTTGATATTAAAATCTGCACAGACATATTTATGAAAGGAAGATATCTCCTTTGCTAGGAAACGACATCCCGACTTGTACTGATGAATAAGGTACTTTCTGCTTTCTACAGTGTTATTTCTTTATGTTTTAGCCTCATGTCTCTTTCTATTCGAGTTAATTTGGAATAGATACAGATCAGCTCTCCAGCTTCAGAGTGTAAATTGATCACCTGGAGAGGTCAGGAAGGCATTTTTTCCTCTCCACATATAGCACTGCACAAGAGATTAGAGGTCTGTATAACAATGCCTGTATTTCCACTTTCTGTGGAGTTTATAGCTACTTTTTCCTTTCTTCTTTTTGGAACTCACTGACTCTGATATTCATTTTGCTTTAGTGGGTTATGCTTGACTTTTGCTTCAAACATTCACGTAAGTTGATTTTGATTTTCCTGTGTGAAGTATAGCTCTACCATTGGATGTTAGTATAGGAGACCAGATGAGTTGCATGTTGGTGAACTATGTTCTAGTTTGGTAGCGGTTAACAGACATTTCTCTGCTGAAGTTACAGATATGCACATTTCTTAATTGCTTATTGGATTGATTTATAGAGAGGTTGTCACTGTAGCAATTAAACAGAACCTTATTGCCAACCTTGAAAACCGCATTATTTTCCATAAACTACCCGTGGAGTAGGCAACTTTTCTTTAAATTTTTGTGAGATTTTAAAAAGTTGTTGTAACAGGGAAATGGTGATCAGGTGTTGCCAATTTCAACATAATTAGAACACATTTCTAAGCCTTACACCTTTGAATTTTAAACCCAGTTGGGAGATTTTGGCATTTCTCTCAGCTGAACTATTTCCAAGCTCCTGAACGTTAAGGACCTCACAGACATCCTAGCAATTAATTTGTTCAGAAACAGGAGGTAAGCTTACACGACAAGAAAGAAGGTAAAAAAATATTGCAATCTGATCTGAAATGTGGAAGAATCAGGACCTGAAATTTAAGAAGTGGCCTTCACAACAACCTGCCATAAGTCCCTCAGAAATTATTCTTGTGAACTGAGATCAAGAGTTTCCAAGTCAGGACCCATCCACTAACTGTTATACAGAAAAGAAAGTGGCATCTCGTTTGGCAAGGTCCCTTTTGAAGCATGTCTTAAAGACATCTTGAATTGTACCATGTTCAACTGCAGGTGTAAGTGAATACGGTGAGGATTTTAATTCCAGATATTCTGCAATAGATTGCCACCATGGTGGCAAGTAGCTGGAATGTGCATTTACTAGAGCTTCTAAATAAATGGGTAGTTGACCTCATTACAGTTGTTGATCAGTAGCAGAGATCTCTTGACTAACTTTAGACATTAGCATAAGATCAAAACCAGATTCATACTGTCGCTCCTGCAGTTGGACAAATATTCTGAAATTCTTCCCCTTCATGTTTTCTTTTCCACTTCCATTTTTCTCTTGCACTGTTCTTAGTTTTCACTCATCTTTCTTTATACTACTCTTTTTCTTCTTCCTATGAATGTATATACAATGCAGGTTATTTTAAATCATGCCTGCAGAGCCAGCTGTTTCCTCTAAACATGCCTTGTGAGAGCAGCCATTGAAGTCTGCAGAGTATTCCTCCTCTTCCACCAACCTCAAATCCCTTAGCAACAGCAAGCTTGCATGTCAGGCTGTCCTCTCTTTTTAGTTTCACTGGACATGATCAGGATTTCCATTCTGCTTTGAGAAATCCTTTCTGATTCTGAGATTGTCCGTATTGCCCTGTTCTAAAATTTCTTCAACCAGTCTACATTCTTCCAAATCAGCAGTGTCTGTCAACAGGGAACTTCTGTTTAGCTTTGGGAACTCACTGAAGTGAGGACTGGTCTCCTTTTATATTTAAACAATAACTCTCCGGCTACAAGAAAACTGAGGAGCATAGTAGGTGCCTGGTAATTCAAGCAGCCATTAACTTTGTGGCACATATAAAAGAGGAGGAGACGGTAACTCCACAGTGACCTCTACTCTGATATAGTCTGATATAGTCTCTTTCCCCAGATGTCAAGATTAAACACAGCAGAAATCAAGCAGTTTTCAGATAGATTCTTGATACATTTTGAAATTTAGTTAATCTGAAAGCTAATCAAAATTATTAATAAATTTATAATTCATTGTTTGTAGAGATCTTATCACAGCTTATTTTTATTCACTCTGTGAAGGATTAGTGACTATTGATATAGTTGAGTCCAATACACACTCAATTCTTGTAACTTTTAAAGGTCAAGAAACCATGGTGCTGCAATGGATTTAAAAATATCATACTCTGGAATCATGCTGAATTCACTTGATTTGAGCAAATGTTTCCAAAGGAGCAGATTAGATTTTCGGATGAACCTTTTTAAAAAGGGTCAATTTTTTTGGAGATAATTTCAGTGTAGGACAAAATACCTAACACCTGAAAATTGTAAAGATTTTGACTTGAAGTGTGAAAGGGGTACCTCGTGGGAACTGTATTTCAGGTGCTGCGTGGTTCCATTTTCCTTTTTGGGATAAGTTCCTTCACTGGAGTACCTCTTTAATGATGCCACGTAACTGTATGATTCCTATGATGCATTGAGATGACACAAGTAGAAAGCAGTTCCTCCAGGAGTTGTAGCCTGGCTAGAAAGTGCAATATTAAGAACAATAAATGGGGGAGAAAGACTAGCTGCATGACAGTTCCTGTAGAGCATCATAGTGGCATTTATGGTTCAATATTTGTAAACCCTTGAATTTCAGGTAAAAATACTGAAGTTTTGACTTTTTACCCTTGCCCTCCGCTCCTTTCCCAAAATAATAAACCAAAACAAAAGAGTAGAAGTACTGGCTATCATCAACAGCCCGTTACAAGCAAAACCTTTACTGAGGTATGTAAAAAAATATGCTGAAATACATCCTGGAACAGGAGAGGTAACTTTTTTTTCTTTCTCCCCTCCTCCCCCACCAATCCCTTCCTGTTCAAGTGGATATCTGTGAAGATTTATTGCCTATGTAGATCCAATGGTAATTTAGGATGATAAATCTCTCAGAGACAACTCTCTGCAGACTTAGTGAAAATGCGTGCCTGGAGCTAATTTTCTCCAACGGTCTGGCTTTTCCTTTTCCAGTTGTATTCGCTTCTGAATAGTCCAGTCCTTTGTTTTGTGGTGAACCCAACAGGGATTTCGCTTTTCAGAAAAGACACAGGGTCTTATTTGTCAGGGGTATCCAGGAAAATGGTCCTGTCAAGGGATTCCTGTGAGTATCCATGCAGACGAGAGAACGCTCCCATTGAATCTCTTCTTTCAGTCATAACTGTAATGGAATTTTAACGTACAGTTATATGAGATGAGTTTGAAACAACCAGAAAACACAGATGTATCCTTGCCTCCCAGGGCATGATGAGCTGTACCTAAACTAGTCTTGTCATCCTTATCTAACCTGCTCTTAGGAATTCCCAATTATAGATTCCATCATCTCTATAGATAATGTACTCCAAAACTTGCAGTTAATATCATTTTTTCCTGGCTTGTTATCTCTTGCCTTATAGTGTGAGGATCAGATGATTCCATTCTGTTTTGTAATGTCCTCTGCTGGATCTGGTTTTTACTGCCTTGTCCCACAGCCTCTTCAATGAGTTTACATCTTCCATCAAGTATGGGACCAAAGCTGGACACAATTTTCCATTTGTGGTTGTATCAGTTCGGAGCAGAGACCGAGGTGACCTTTTTTAGGTGACCTTTTTTTACCTATTTTTTACTTTTTTGCCACAACATGACATATCTCACTCACGGTGAGTGTTCCTGAGTCAGTATGGAACTTTACCCTTGTCCTTACTAAGCTGTATCCTAATCTTTAAGGCCATTATTTCATCTAATTATTCTGGAAGTCTAATCCAAAGTGCCTGAAGTGTGGTTTAGCTGCATGTCATGTGTACATTTAGAATCATAGAATCATAGAACTGTTTGAATTGGAAAGGACCTTATAGATCATCTAGTTCCAAATCCCTTGCCATGGGCAGGGACACCTTCCACTACACCAGGTTGTTCAAAGCCCCATCCAGCCTGGCCTTGAACACTTCCAGGGTGGGGGCATTCACATCTTCTCTGGGCCACCTGTTCCTGTGGCTCAGCACCCTCACAGTAAAGAATTTCTTTCTTATATATAATCTCAATCCACGCTCTTTCAGTTTAAAGCCATTACCCCTTGACCTATCCCTACATATCCTTGTAAAAAGTTCCCCTCCAGCTTTCTTGTAGGCCCCCTTCAGGTACTGGAAGGTACTAAAATACACTATATTCCATCTTGAAGTCATCAATGAAATACAAATTAGTGCCAAACATAGGACAGACCCCCAGGGAACACTCAATACACCCAACCAGGATAAGAAGAAACCACTAAATATATCAGCCTTAGTTTAGTTTCACTAATATTTAATTTGCCTGCTCTTCATCACATGCTGTGAGGATTTGGTAAAATCTTAGTTGTTGTGAGTTATGAAATTAAGAACTCAGGTCCAGAAAAAGGGAGATGTGTCTATTCGTAACAACAAAGATGAGCTTTTTTTAAACAGAATTTTGCTCCATCTTAAGACAAGGACAAAAATTATACCAATTTCAGTTAAAAGAAACTTGCACCTCATTGCAACAGATGAGCTGATCTACATTTAATTATGTTTGTTGTAACATAGAAGCATATTCAGCTTGTTTATTTGTTTACAACTATTCCTCTTCTCCTGTCCTTCCCCTTGGCCACTTTCTTTTCCAGTGTTGCCCTACAGTGGAATAAGTGAATCTCTTAGCAAAATAACAGAATAACTGAAGAGTAAGGGTATAAAAAAAAGCACATCTTATATGACTTAAGCTGTGTTTGTTTTGGAAGATAAATGAGGCCTGGTCTGGGTGTCTGTTTCTGTTCCAGGTAAGTATAATCAAAGTCTAAACTCTATCTATGAATATAGTCCTCTATCTAATATCATTAATATCTGAACTACTTCATGGGGATTCACTATTTAGTATTTTTAGTATATGCTTTTTACCTCATTTCAGCTTTGCGTTCCATTTGGCTCTGCCTACCTTTTTTTTTAAATAAGACATCAGACAGACCAGCTGAATAACTCAGCATTGCGAGAGAACTCAGCATTGTTCACATAGTTTCTTAAACAAGACTGCAGTGAGCTCTGTTAAAAATAACATTTACCATGGCATGGCGCAAAGATCTCATCGTGAAAACACTCTAAGCAAGGAAATACTGTGGTAAAATCAATAGCCCGGAACACTATTAGGCTTTCTAATGGCACCCACTGTTTGGGCAGGGAACATGTACCGATATTTCCACATTTCTTATGTCCTACTCACGACTATTAGAATCAAATTACATTTAGGTCTGCTAGAAAGACATAGATTTATATTCTAGACTCCAAGCTCCTCTGAAGCAAAACATGTCTGGGTCCTGGAATCTGACCCCACACCCACTGAATTTGGGTGGGGGGAGATTTTCCCTTTTCTTCAACCAGCTCTGAGATGAGTATGAAGGGGACAGCCTCCAGCGTGAGAAAAGTGGGCAGTGGAGTTCATTCAAACACAGCTGGCTTTGGGTCCTGCATGCTGCTCCTCCTTGCGTTGCAGAGGGTGAGGGAGCTGGGCATTCTGACTGTGGCTGGGCGTGGGGTGCAGAGTGAAACAGGGCCCCGGAGATGGTCACTGGAGATGTGGAACCCCCTCCCTGGAGGACGTGTCTCATGCCTGTAGAAGCAGGGAGTGTTTTAGCCTGGGGGAGGAATACACTGAACCCAATAAACATCCTCCCGAGCTGCAGTCCAGGCACACACGCAGAACTGGCACATCCTACCTTTGGTGACTCATGGCAAACCTCCACCCCTTCCAGCGGTCCTGTGTCAGAAGTGTCCCTGTCCTGGCACGCTGGGCTGTGGCAATCATCCGGAGCGCAATGCAGTTGCTGTGTGGGTGGCAGCTCCTTAGTCCTTCAGAGCTGTTCTGTTTGGGCCTGCATAGCGACAGATGCTAATAGTGCTTAGGTTAAACTACGAAGTTATTAATTTTTTAGATTTTGGAGAAGAAAACCGGTGCATGCTTATGACAGCTTATACACACTCTTAAAAAGAAGTTGGCTCTTAGTTTTGGTACATCAAACTTTTGAACACAAAGCTGGATGTACTACTTCTATAAATATTATGTCTTAGAGGATTTTTCTAGCAAACAAACACTTAAAGGAAGAATTCTGATTTTGCTTACTCCCTAAGAAGTGTAAAATTTTTCCATATAATTAGAGCAAGTCCCATTGCACAACTAAACTTGTGTCAACTGTAAGGGGAAATGATTCAAAACAACCTTTATATATTTTGTCACTACCTTGGCATTGTGATCTCTAGGAACAGAGGCCAGAATAAGGCACATGAAATAAAAAATGATTTGTTAACAGCATGTGTATGCATATGTATATGTATAAGTATGTGTATATGGAATATCCTTATATATGTATTCTTTTTTAATTTTGCTGGTAACATTTCATAAGTAACATGAAATACCTGTATATTTATAAATATTCAACCTTTATGTGCATGAGAAACTAAACATATTGTTATTGGATAACAATAATGAACCTTTGTGTGATTCAAATTTGTAGTGCGTGGTCAAACAATTTGGCTGATGGGCAGATAATGACCCCAATTACAAATAAACCTGCCTCTGACTTCAAGAAGCTTACAGACTCATTATTGTGGAGACAATTTGGATATATATGTTTGTTGTATGCTTAAACACATTTCGGAATCAGCATTTTAAACAACCAGTCAAGGGTGAGGTAAGGTGGAAACTGACAGCTAAAAATGATCCCATTGATTAAAATTTCTCCCCACCTGGACTTTTGTCCTTTTTGTATTTTATTATTTGTGAGCTTGCCTGAAGTACTTTATGCAAGATTCAGGGGTAACACCCTCCCCCCCCTCCCCATGATATAGTATTTAAATAATTGAATGCTGGCAGAAAGATGGGGTTTTGATGAGCCTGCAGTTTTGTATTGAAATCAAATATATTGTAAGCACAGGGAAACACTGCTCAGTGCCCTAAGAAGGTCTGTGTCATGGTCAACATTTGAAATTTGCATAAGAGGTTATTCAAAAGAGAGACAGGAGACTTCCCTATTGTATTAGCATGGTAATGCAATTCTTTGTGTTTATTAGCCTGATCCACACCAGCTCTGATATTCACAGGGTCTGGGTTTTTATGAGCTACAGGCTTTTATGTAGAGTTATTTTATTAACCTAATTAAAAGTTTTATAAAAGTAAATTATATTTATGTTTGTGTCTCCTATTTGCAATCATTAAGGAGCCCAGACCACCTCCAGTGACTTCAGAGAGGGGTGGTCAGGTCCCATCTGCGTAAATCTTGGGAGTTGTCATAGACTCGTTGCATTTGATTTACATGTGAAACCTGCGGAGTGAGCACAAATGCTAACCAGACAGCTGATAAATAACACAATACCAAGCAACACTTTTGCATTTCTTTAACTTCTTTCTTACAGGGACCTCCAAATGTTTTTCGGACCTTAATGAATTAACCTTCACAGTAAAAAGATCTTGTTACAATAATATCCACAACACCAAAATACTAATGTTTATAAACCTTATTATCAGCTTGATGCCTTGTAACTTTAGTAACAGACTGAGACTCATTGCACAAGTCTTCGTAAACACAAAACCAAGAACTGGTCCTGTCCCAAACATCTCACAGGCCTGGCTGGTGATTTGGTGATTTGCATCGATTGACAGAGGGAGTCCTTTAAACTTACCGCCCCTCTGCTGAGACACGTCTGGGTAAATCTGATGCATGTGAAAACCAAACAAGCTCAAGTTACCCAGGAAGTGACTTCAATCCACTGTGAGTTTGGTTTCAGGCAACCAGTTTCGTTTCGTATTTGCAGCAGTCTAGAAGCACGTATACATGCAGTTATCAAGTCTCTCAGCTGAGGGCTGTGCCTCAGCTGCTTGTGTTTGGCCTGCTCACACATTAAATCTTGTACTACTTCAGATGACGAGACTTAAAATGAGGTAGTAATTCCAGCTTTACAACCATGAACAAAAAGAGGTTGTACAGAAAGCTGACAGAAGCAGGTGTCAAATCTGAGAATGAAGGTTCATTTCCCAGTGTGTAGCTATATGCGCTAGGAGATCTGTTGCACAGCCCAAAAGCAATTTAACATCTATATTTGGGAAATAGGTTCCAGGTAATACAGAAATGGGTCAATGTTTGTGCGTAAAACTCACTTGGCTCAGCTACTTTTCATCTGTGTAAGAGCTTGATTCACTGTCCAGTAATGCCAGGGGGAAGTCTTGCAAGAGGTGCCTCCACAAAGATGTCGGGCTCAGGCAAGCTTTCTCTCTGAGTGCAAGGAGGGAATAAAGGCATTGAAGAGAGAAACTACAGAGACTGTAACAACCCACTGCTTGCTGCGATATAAACTAACGACAAGCAGGCACATGGATTTCATGACCAATCGCCATAGTCCTTCTGTCACTGTGCCTCTTCGTGCACCTCTAAGAGTGTCTAGACAAACCCATCAATGTCACCTATTGCTTTGGCTTGTCTAGCCCCACTGAACTGTATTAAAAATCACTTCAGTGGATGCTGGATCAGGCCTTGGATTCTCTATAAAAGAGTGTTATGCACCTAGGTTAAGCTGCTCCTACAGGGCAAGAAACAGATGCCAGGAGTGTAACAGAAAGGAGCTTTTGAAGAAGAAGTTGTGAAACAAACCTATTAGCAACTGGTACTTACAGGGCTGAAAGCCACCTTGATGGTGATGGGACAGGAACAGCACATCAGGTGACATGAACCATGCGCTGCACTGCATGTCGTTCATGGGTGGGCAAGGGAAACACATGCCAAATTCATGTCTGTTTTGCAGCATGCAATGTGTATCTTGATAGAGTTGCTCTTGATTATTTGGAAATATTTACTTTACAAAGAACACAAAATCTAAAGGTTACTCTAGCTATTCTGGAAGCACAGTTTTGATGGTCACTGCTGCACAAAAGTAGTCTCTAGATAGTGTTATAAATATAAATTAAACCAACATGAAATATAGCATTATTATGTTATTATTATAGAAGTATTTAATAACAGTGGAGTAAAGCAATCAGGTTTAGGTCATGCCAGAATTAAAGCTGACTCTTCAGCTTGGATTTAACCAATTTATGCATATGGTTTATATTAACATTAATGATATAATTGCCTTTTAGTTTTCCTAAAAGATTCAGGATTTACTCGGAACACAGGAGTGGTGTTTATGGAACAAGCTGCTATTCCACAGTTTGTTTCATTTCCATTGTTTGGTCTGTGCAATTTTGATGTATTTTGATCAATAGGACGTATTACAGCTGCGTTTACCTCACAAAAACTTGTCAATTTTACCTGCAAGTGCTTTCTCATTTTTTTAAGGTATTTCATGACTGTTTCTGTAATTATGATGTGTGCAGAATGCATAATTCTGCAAACTCCATAGATATACACTTTAAACACCATAATAATTGTCATGCTTCTGATAGTATCCGTTAGGGTGCTGTCAACACCACATTAATCAACCAAGACCAAATTTTGGCAGGTTTTATTTTCATCACTGTTGGGTCAAATGCTGCCGGGGACATCAGTAAACAGAACTTTTTACAGTCTTCCTGTTTCCTTGAGTTCTAATGTGAAGTTATATATTGCTTTTCAGTCCATGTTCTGGGCTAGGCATGTGCACATCCCAAAGTCCTGCTGTTTTGGCTCTAGAAGTATTCCTCCACTGCACGATAAGTGCAATGCAGAGTTACTGCATGGTAGCAAAAGAGTATCCATGTTATCACAGTCAGGGTTAAGTCTTACCAAATTAAATGCTGAGGATAAGAACACACCAGCTTAGTGGTGTTGTGTGCAAACTTGATAACTCTGACTGTGACCCTGACTCAACTCACTTGAATGTCGCTCCATGACATTGCCTGGTGTTAAATAACATGTATTGATTAACAACGTGACTGGCAATCTCAGAAAGGAAGGCAGGGCTGAGTAGACACTGAGCGTCCTCACAAAATGCAACTGAAATACACGACAGAGTTGTTCCCCGGCCTGTACTTTCATCATGGTTGCAGACCATGGTAGAGGGTGGTACCTTTCAACAGAACAACTTCTTTTGGTTTTGTTGCTAACTAAATAGGAGACGACCTTCAGAATGAAAACAGAACCATTCTCCCAGGCAAGAGAAAGGAAAGGATAAATACTGACTCCCTGCAGGGAAGATGAAACTTCTAACTGTAGTCCAGTACCCTAGCAGAATGCCTTTGACGCAAGAGATGCTGTGTTTTGTGGATGCTTTTCCCTCTGCTGATTTATCACGCAAGGTGACATCCCAGACTGCACTTTCTGGGTTCCAAAGTTTTGGACAGCTACAGATTATTACATACTATTTTTTTCCTGCTGGAATAGAAGAATGGTGAGAAAGAAGTTGGAGGAGACCTGGAGGGGCAAAGGAACATTTAGGTGCAAATGGCAACCTGTAAAAAATTGAGGGCAGTGCAATATTTCATAAATAGGAGCCCCACAGAGCCCTAGGGTCTCAGTGAGGTTTAAAGTCATCTAGGTTTCTCACCCATATGGAATTTTCATTCCTGCCTCAAAGAGAAAATAGCCCTTATGGAATAGAGCTGCATTAAATAAACATATTTTTTAAAAATCAGGAGATTCAGGGAATCTTCATTTTTTCCTTGTAAATTCTATACATCTGTACATCATTTTTCTGTGGAACAACGGAAAACTTTAAAAGACAGAACTGGAACGTGATCATTTAAAAAAATGGATCTGCCGTATATAAATGGTTGCATTGGTTGTGAGAATAGGTGACAATGCATTCACCAAGAGCCACTGGTGCTTCACTCCCAGCTCGTTCTGATTTACTGGTAATTTACATTCCTCTCACAGTGCTTTTCAATAAGCAACTAACTCTGATCTATAATATAGTCAGTTCTAACAAGCCAGATTTCATAAGGTTTACCCACCTAGCTAAAATGAACCTCAGTCATCTTTGTGCACAAAACACCCACGTAGGCTATTTGTCTTGGACTGGAGTGTTTGGCAAAAAGCCTCACTTAAGCCTTGAGCAAGAGAGCTTAGTGAAAAATGCTTCCATTCACGGGAGGTGGGATGGGGGGGTCGGGGGGTGGGGGTGTGTCAATGTCCAAGACTGACCCCACCCTCTCTACTTAGCTCTCAGCTTCTTGGCAAAGGCAGAAAAACCACAAGACAAGTTTTATCATCTGGTAAACCTGTTGCTTGAAAAAGAAAATGACTTCAGTAAAATACTTTAACAATTATAGTACATTTTAATTAGGTGTATACCACATAATCACAGCTCAAATTTCTTTTAGTGTATAAAGTTTCAAAAGAAAAAAACCCCAAACCAAAAACCCAGCCCAATGTAAGAGCTTTGGGAGAGACTCCTGGTAGAAGTGGTCTGTTCTCCCACACCTGTGGAACACTTGTTAGTTATGGCTGTTGGAAAATACAGCCATAAGTTTGTGAGTGAGTTGGGTAGGCAGCGAGAGATGGGCAGATCCAAACACCTCGCTGCATCCCTCTGTCACATCAGAATGAAAGAAAAAGGATCTAGACTGATACAGTGAAAGAGGAGCAGGATGGGAAAATAGGAAACATGAAATGGCAGAACCTGTTCCCAATTCAGGAATGGGACAATACTGACATATGAATGCAGCGGAGCAAACTTTTAAAACAGAGGGAAGTGCCTAGCCTGGTGGATTGTACCTGCCTCAGACAGTTATCTGATGAGTCTGTCTTTTTCTTATGTTTTGGCAAGACTTACTTAGCTTGTCTTGCCAGTAAATTCTCATCTAATTGAATTGACAAGCATGGACATTTTTAAATTAAAGCTTCCAATCTGCCTCAAATTCAACTGGTTATTTTTTATTGTGGTTTAGTGTCTGTCATATGAGTTAATATATTGAGTCACTTACAGTCGCTGAAGAAGAAAGCTGATAAAATATCTTTACACTGGCAGAAGGTAGATCTATGATCTTTTCAGGTCATTCTTTCTGGTAGTGTGCTGGCTCTAAGCCCCTCATGTTTGGCTTGGCATGAGTGACACCCTTCATTATGATTCTCATTCCTAGTTCTTTCCTCAACTTTAGGCACTGAATTCCTGGCTGCAAGTTCCTCCCATCCATTGCGGTGTCTCGTTTACTGATCATGAAGCACCAAGAGGGTGTGTTCAAAGAGCTCAGTTGTAGAAGTTTTGAGAAGTTGTGCTAGGTACTGGTCAGCCTCAACACTGATTAAGTTCAAAACCAGCAAAGGTTTCTTTGTGTTTCTGCAGTTGGCAAGATAAAGCTATAAATTGGTCATTATAATTAGGTAATCAAGCACTAGGTACTATGGAGTCTCTTGAAATACCTCTGTCCTTTCCTTCCTTTTTCCCCTTGTTGTTGAGAAGTTTGTAAAAAGCTTAATATTCTACAATATTACACTATGTGTGAAATTATAATTTTACCTTTTATGCTTCTATTTCCATGTTTTTGAGGTGTGTGCTTTCAAAATGTGTGTCTGTGTGCATATTATTCATTAAGACCCCTTTTGGAGGCATTAAACCCTATTATGTGAGTGAATACACAATATCAAGCAGTCCTTGTTATGGAAGGCACATCCAGACTGATGTTCATACTCAGATCTCTGAGACACAATCATCAGCAAGACATTATGAAGAGTGCTGATGTGCAAGGAAATCATATTTGTGTATCTTCTGTGTTTGCACATACATGCATGAGGGTGTTTTGTCAGAAAGTGTGCATACCCTGTGCATTAATAGTATGCAAATATAGTTGCCATATATACAGTTTTAGAACATTTTGCCAAGTTTTACTCAACAGCCTCATGATTTTTAAATGACAAATATTTTCTTGGAGGCTGACAACTTCTATGCCAAGTTTCAATCCAAATTACCCACTACAATATCTGAGTTAAGGAGCCATGAAAAATGAAATATATACTGGAAAGTAAATAGGAAAAAAGTTTTTGCAGTTTTGCCAGGTGAGTACTTAAACAGTTGATTCTAAGCTTGCTACAGTAATTTACAATCACAATTACCTGCTACAATCTGGATATTGAATGATGCTATTTAGAAAACAGTTTTATCTGATTGCAAGGAGCACTTAAAAAAGACACATTTACATATCGCACAGTTTGGAGTTGTGACTATTAGGAACTGATCCAAAGCCTTCTGAAATCGAGGGAAAGAGACCTGCTCAACTTAAGAACTTTTGATTGGACCTGGATAAAAGTATAAAATAGATTTTTTTTCTCTACTTACAAGTAATGCAGACTCACCTTTTAAGTTTTGTAGGTTGAATTCTATCTGGATTATCATGAGATAAGAGCTAAGGATTTTTGGTGTGCCATGAGCTATATAATATTAAATCCCTTCGTAACATTAATTCCTCATTGAAAATTCTGTTCTTCAGTGGTCATAGTAGGTTGAGTTAGAAACATAGTCTGCAGTCTTTTGGTCTTTTTTGCCTCCATACATAAAGGGTAGAAAAATTCACTTGTCGTCTCAGTCACACCTATGCTTGGATAAAACAACACTGCAACTGTATTGTTGTAATCCTAGTGCTTTACGTCATATGGCTCTTATAAGATTGTTTTTCCACAGTAGCGGAAATATGGATTGAATCTTACTTGCCTATACTGTAGCTCCACAATTATCTTCTTGCAGTAGAGAAGGCACTGCCAATCACCCCTATTGACAGCAATATTTAGAGGTCAGGTTGGGAGCACTTAGAACACAGGGATTGCATCATCCTCCGCCTGCCATAGCACCTGCAGTGAATTGATCATAATTGATTACAATATATGAAACCCCAGCCTGCAATGCAGCAGTTATATTGCAAAGCTTGTACGTAATCAGGGGAAAAATCCAAATGTCTTGCTGTGTCACAGTAGGGTTAGAAGGTAGAACAGAAAATACAGGTAGTCTGGAGGTAGAGAGGGAGGTTCAGAGGGTGGGCTAAACTGGGGATGTGTCTTGTCTTTGTCTGTCCCAACAGAAACCTCTAGACAAGTTAATAGCCTGACACTGTGCAGTTTTTCCCCCTTTTGCCCAAGGAAGGAAGCGTCCAAGGAAAGGCACAATGTGAGGCAGAAATATATCATTCCTGCAAAGGAAACACAGGATAATACAGTGAGGAGGACAACCGTGATGGAGCTGTTGCAGAATAACAAATTACGATAAGACAGTTTTGGGTTGCAGCAGATACTTTAATCCTGCACAAAAACTGGGAGAAATTTGCTGCTGGCAACAGATGACATTGAACCATTTTAAACACAGTGGTGAAACCTGCTTCCACAACAAAATTACAGACATCCTTATTTCTGTTTCGTGTTCTGATTTATTCCCTCTTCTTGACACCCTCCATGTTAGCATTTGCAGGCAGCAGGGATGGATCATTAGATTCATAGCATGTCTAGAACCTGGCTGTGAACCACGTGTGCAGTAGATCCAGCATGTCCTAGACACCGCACTAATTGCTCAAGCACCATGAAGGTGAGCCAGACGTATCGTATGGTATCTGGTACTGAATGCTAGTGCTCTATAACTTTCTTATTGGGCTACCTGACGGAAGAAATTACTGACAATCTCAGTCCTCAGGAAGTTCAGATTGAGTTTCCTCAAATATGTTCCTGGAGATAGACCAGGCCTCAGTTCAGCTTCAGGCCAATGGCTGCCTACCTCCATCACCTTATCTTTTATTTCCATACTTCTCTTGCTTATACAGTCTTTCTTGCACCTTAACCAGGCAGCTACACAGCTCAGGTAAAGCAACTCTTTCTCTTGACTGAAGGTTTTGGAGGTCATAATAAAATCTCCCACTTGGTTTTCATTCTTTGCTTCCAAATAAGTGCCAGAATCCTACCATATGTGGAATCTGTGCAAAGACTTGGACTTTGGTGGAAATCAGTAATTTTGCAACGCAAAACCAGACCCCTCCTAATTATAATGACTACATAATGAATACAAAATAAATATGCTTTAGTCCACATAATTCTTGTCATTTGCATTTTTTCTCACTGAATTTCCTGAAATGGTGAGACTGATAAGCTAACTGTAGAAAAATACCTTCCAGATTAAACAAAATTAGGTATGAATTTAAGGCACATCAATAAAAAGCCTCCTAAGTTACGTATGCACGTAGACATATTTACAATATTCTGGAGTTCAGTTTGCCATTATTTAGTGTTTACTGCTTGACTATAGAGCAAAATGCACACAGTCATACAGAACCTAATCCAGTAAGGTGCTGAGTGAATCCTTCATTGTTCTGGGAATTGTGTGTTTATGTGAATTAAAGCTGCTAAACTTCCCTCAAGATGAGAGCCTTTTTCCCCAGCTTCTGTCCCACACAACCCGTATCCCAGGTAAAGGGCAGCTGAATAAAAAAATGCAAGACTGCATGCAAAGCTGAAATTGCTAATTTTGCGTCCTGTATCATCTGCATCCCAGCTTTGTATCTTGTTAAAAGGCAAAGAGCAAAAGATCTGAGGTCTTTCCTGCAAAGAGCAGCTGGTTGACACAGAAAGAGCTCAGGTCTAGTTAATAAAGTTTGCTCTGAACCTGCACTTTCTGAGAATCTTACATAAATCTTGTGTATCTATCTACTTCATCTTGTCAAAAGCTTTTTCAGTGTCAGACTGCACAGGCGAGTGCCAAAATATGTAACCAGTTTTACAAATGAATAAGTTTAACAGGTATCTCCCTGCAGAGCAACAATTTCCCTTTTATAAACCCCACCTGAACTGGAGGAGTGCTGCGTGGACATATTGTTTTCAGCCTGCAGCCAACATTTAAGCAATAATCCAAAGTGACAGTTTTATGACAGATCTGAGTAACTCATGAAACGATTGAAAAGATCCTTTTCTCCTTTCTTAAGTGAGATCCACATACAAGCAATTTACACATGCCGAACAAAGGACGGACTCTTCTCAAAGAGCAATGCGGTATAAAGAAATGGCCAACCCTTCCAAATGCTAAAGAGATTTAAATCAGAATGCCATTTCCAGGTTAACACTTCTGATCTCTGAAGTACCAGCATAAAAAATACGTTGATGACAATTGACAAAGTTAGCTTTCCTGGGCAGCTAATGACACCTTCACTCACAGACCTAATATCTCTCTACATTTCAATTTGCAGTCCTGTGCAGAGCTTAGTTAAAGGGATAAGGGATACATGTGTTGTTACTATGGTCTGGTCAAGCTCTCCTACTATTAAATACGAAAGCAATTTTTAAAGCAATGATATGGCTGACATACAAGCCCATAAACACAGAAGGATTCCCAGCTAAATCTACAACTGGCCACTCTGCTCAGCTTTGTTGTGTCTAAACATTTCAGCCCATGGGGACCTATGAAAGAAACTCTCCACAGTAGATGATATTAGACAATCCATGTGGTCATATGCAAATGCTGTTGTACATGTAATGCACCAAGGAACTCACCAAGGTTTTGTATTAGTATCTTGTTTGGTTTGGTTTTCCCAGCTGCACAGTAATGGCTCTCCATAGACTGGATTTTGATTAGATTACTGTGTTGTCCATTTAAGGAGGTGCTCCTCTCTAGAGACTGTGGCAAAACACATTGTAGAAGATAATCTAGCCCAAGCATCTTCAGGGATCGAACTGGAAAGGAAGACAAAGTCCTCATTGAAGTCTATATCCTTAGGACATTGTAGCTAGGTCTTTGTCAGCTAAACCAAGGATTCCCAATCGTGGCAACAATCTCACTTATGGACTTCTCTACAGTCATTAAACAAAACAAAGCATAAAAGTGCATGGTGTTTGCAGCAATTTATTTGCAAAGTTATGAAAAATGTGGATTGCAAGTGCTTACTTAAACATTTCCCTGTGGAAAATTTTTTTTTTTTGGCTGGATGGAAATTAGTTTCTGCTTACCTGGAAAAAAAAATCAATAAATTTGAGAATCCCAAGTCTCAAACTAACATTTGAAGTATTTTAGTAGTAGTATATTTTTTCTTTTGACAAAATGTACAGTTTTTTCAACAGAGGAAGAGAACCTACAGCAAGTACTAGCACAGGTTAACAAGTATTACCACGGAAGAGCACAGCTCCCACTAAAGCCAGCGCCCTATGGCGTGTCCACAGGAGCATTTCAGGTACAGAAACATTGCTCAAGGAACCATGCTTGGAGAACTAAGGGAAAGCTTTCTACAGCTATATACCAGTAGAGAATTGCCCTTCTACCTATTAGCTTGTTTTTTTTCAGACGGAGCCAAAGGCCCGTACACTCCTTGCCGCATGCTGGTGGCTTTTCTTTCTGTGCCTGCAGCCAAGGTTTAGCAGTCCTATAGAGCTAATACTGTGTTGCTTTTTAACTTCTGCATTTACTTCTGTAATCACAAACGTTTTAATTATGCTATAGCAATGCCTGTATTTAAGCATGTAATAGGTATATAATGTTCTCTGGAACAAAAGATTTGAAGTCATATAATGGCATTGCACAGTACGTAGCTTTCATGTTGTTACTCATATTTGCTGTCTATAATGGTTTTGTTCCCTATTCGCTCTGATTCACACTTTGTGGCATAACAGTAAAGAGGCTTTGAGTACAGTATGGGGAACAGACAGCCTGGCAGACAAGCAGGGGTCTTTTTCTCTGCAAATACTTTTCAGCATGACACCAATGTTAGCTTTATATTAGCCCTGTAAAGGTTTCACAGCACCTGGTTGCACACCCAGGAGGAACATGCCCCTGGAGAGAGAAGAGGGCTGAGCAGGAGCCCTGTGCCTGTGTGGGGCTGTGTCAGGGGGCACTCCGCAGAGCTGAGTTTCATCATATCTTTTCCCCCATCCCAGTACTGCTTTGTGCACCCTTCCCTGTCATCAGACTTGCTGACATGCAACAGCTGACAGTTCAATACCCATAGTTTTTCTATGATTTTTGTAAGCCTCAGAGATGTGTAAGAAAAGTGGAAAAGACTTTACCAGTCAATTGGTACTGTTAGTGCTGGGATGCAACAGATTATGTGTTTTAATTTTCATAGCAAATTTGCTGTGTCTGGTAACAGTCACTTGGATCGGTACAAAGTTCTTACAAATAGTCACACAGAAGAACTGTGTGAAATACCAGACTTTTATCACTCAACAGTTTCACTGTGAAGAGCTATCACAGAAACTCATGTCACAGTTGGTTAACAGTTTCAAATAACTCTTTGCACAATACTCCAAACAAAACAATTAATACAAAGGGCAATGAATCTCTTGTGATGTGAAATAAGATAGTAAAGGTTTTTTAGGTGCTTTTTGAGGTTTTGAAGTATTATAGTAGTTTTTCTAGTACACTTATGAAAACCACATCTTGGAAAATACATGATTAATGAAGGGTACTGGGCAATACTAGAATGACAATATGCTATTATTTTATAACTTTTTTACTTATATTTTTCTATCACTGAAGTAAATCCAAATTTTCCAATATTTTATTTAACAAAAATCTGCGAAAAATTCTGCAAAATCTTTCTTCATTGAACAATGGTGAGTACTCACCATCTTCTGTAGCATCTCCTGATCAATGAACTTTTTAAACTTTTGCTCCCATGTGTAAATATTATTGAAGTTAGCAAGCAGTTGTAGAATGGAGTTCTAGGAGCAGAGTCATTAGGAATGACAACCTGATCAGCTGTTGGCAAATCTTTTGCCTTAAGGATGACCACTAAACTAAGCAAATATTATTTAATCATGAGCTTAAATTAGAAGTATTTGATGATGCTGCTGATTGGAAGCAAAAAAGGTAAATGGCAAACAAAAGTCAGATCACTAGAAACAGAGAAGAGAGTATGGTGATTGTATTTGGCTCAAAAACATTGTCTTTTTCAACTTGGGCAGAGTAGTGAAACTATGTGTGTATAATTATAGAATCAGTTCTTCATTAGTAATAGATTTAATCCAGTCCATACCACAGTTTCTTTGTAGCTCATTATTCAGTAGATGGGAAGACTGCATATCAGCCCTATAATCTGAGATTTTTGGCCCTTGCAAAATGACTTTTTTTCACAAAGAAGGATCATATTTATTAAAAACACACCGCTAAATGGACTTTGAAATAATCTGTTCCATCTTCTTTCTCTTATTTTAAACAAGGAAAAAATAGAGTTTCAGTGTTACTTGTAAATCTGGCAAATCCAGTCCTGCAATGAATTCAAATCTGTACATTTCATAAAGGCTACTTAGGGACAAGATAGTTTTAGATCTAAGAAACATGTTAAAAATGACTCATTGTTAATAGGGTGAGCTCTTTGCATTTGGATTAGGGTTAACTGACAGTATCCAGTCACCTTTTATTCTCACAGATTCCACCGGAGGAATGCTTTGTGCTGGCCTGAAAAAGAGAGAATTAGGTGTTCCATTTATACTATTGATCTTAATAACCTCATCTCATAAATACCTACTTTATGACATCAATAAAAAGAGAATAGCAGCAACTCCTAACAATAGAAATTGTTACTTTGTAATTCAAGTATTTCATTGAGCATCTCAAAGAGACTCCATAGTGGTACAGTAGTGATATTTTATTACCAGTTTTTAAATATGTGCACAGAGAGACCATTTTTTTAAACAAGTGGATTCTAATTAATTGAGCACACTATAGCTTCTAGGTCCCACAGTTATCACAGTTCTTCTTTTTCATATCTTATCCTCCCCCTATTCTTCATCTCAGCCATTAAAACGACCATATCCCTTTAAGGGCGTTGGTGGGTGTAAGACTAATTTTTCTCTGGGCTGAACTGGATGAAATAAAAGAGACATCATTTTACACAATGGTCTTACCTCCCTGTTACCCTGCATTAGCACGATGCAGATGGAAATCATCTGCTTTTAGGGGGTGGATCAAAAGATATTCCAGATAAAGCTATTCTCACCTTCCATAGACACCCTCCTGCAGCTGGACCAGGACAGGTCTGTCCCTGGAGGTCTCATCCACCAGACAGTTGCCACCAGGAGTAAGTGGATGTGGCACCACTGGTCTCCATCAAAAAGCTCAAAAGCTCAGAGCCTTTTAGCTTTCACTTAAGGCAGAGGAGGCAAACAAACAATCAGAAATCATACAAAAGAAGAGGAAACCTTCCCTACAATGAGCATCTGAGATGGAAGATTATGGGCTTATTATGCAAGCAGTGTCCACATAGCTGCACCTGACAAGGAACAAATTATCTAGCACATCGGCTGGAATAGCAGTCTGAGATCAGCCCCAGACATTTCAGATTACAGTGCAGAAGGGACATGGCAGACTACCCGAGAAATAAATGTGAAGATTCCCTTTTCTTGTTCTTTTAAAAGATATTTGACTTATATTGGACACTGATTTTGCTGTATTTTTAGATCTAACTTTCTTTGTGTAGCTCAATTCTTTCTGGTGAACCCAAGTGGTGTCCTCCTATAAGAGCTGTTTTTTTGTATCCTTGTAGAAAGTCAAGTATTTTTTATGTTTTCTATTGACAACATCAGTCCCCATAAAGGACCATCATGAACAGAACAGAACAGAACAGAACAGAACAGAACAGAACAGAATAGAATAGAATAGAATAGAATAGAAAAGTTTAGTTCCAGTTGGAAGGGACCTACAAACATCACCTAGTCCAACTGTCTGACCACTTCAGGGCTGACCAAAAGTTAAAGCATGTTATTGAGGACATTGTCCAAATTCCTCTTAAAAACTGAGACATTAAACATTTGAACATTTGAATATGAATATCCAAAAGCCCAAGAGTGTCCAATATTTATTACAGTATTTTGCCCATTAGAATTTGTCTTTTCTGGGATTATTTCATATGGGCAATGTCTGGTTTATCTTATCATAGTTCCTTTTCCTGTGAAGAGCTAAGAAGACAGGACAAGTATGTAAGACATAAAAATAACATAGTTTTTTGGCTTTTTATTTTATTCAAAATGTCAGAAAAATAGTGTGGCCCAGAGGGGGAAAATAATGCCAAATGGTCAATGTTGAACTGTTGTGTCCTGTTCAAGTCATTTCTGCCAGACCTGAAAGTCTGTGTTTGGATTTGTGAAAGCCCTTTGTATTGGTAGCTTTAAAGCGTAAGGTCCCTAAATATGATCAGCTTCTAGAAGTTGAATTCAGCTGGGAGATGGTAATATGAAACAGAAAAGTTTATTATTATTTTCTGCTTTGGCATAAAGGTACTGAATCAAGACTTTTAACTAGATACCTAGCTTTAAGTATATGTGTTCTTTTTTAAGTCAGTGGACTTCTTTCTATGTTGTGAAAATAAGACTGCGTATAAATACTTCATTTTCACACACCTACCAAGAAAAATATTAGCTACCATGGTCAATGAGAAAAGTCTGGTTCATCCAGAATTTCAGCCAAAAATTTGAGAGGCTGAGGAAAGAGCCACAGAGGGCTAGCCAGTACCAAAAAACAATCAGTGCAGTTTCTAATTTTCTGCGGTTTTCTGAACAAGGATGGCTCTTTTTGTGAGAAGATTATAGATGTTTTTGTTTACTTATAATCCAGATAATGGATTCCGCTTCTGGGAATAAGCACATAACCATACGTTTTCAAGACTGTGACTTGGATGTGCAACTTCTGCCATGAGGCACCTAAAACTCATCTTCTTTTCCAAATATGTTTTGATAGAAAGCAACTCAGCTTTGTGCAGAACTCACTCTGGTAGCTCTGTAACTAGCAAATGAATAGGTATTCACCGGCAAAAAATAACACCTAATAGTTCACTGGTTGAAACTCCATTATTAACCTTGTAACAATCTATAATTCAGTAGTCATCCACAAGGTTTAAGATAAATAAGATACGGGTAGCAAAATCAGAGGTTAATTCTGTTTGATTCTACCTACAAAGATGGGGAGGAAAAAGTTATGATAATAAAGACCCAAATATTTCTTTTGAACAGTTTCAGTGTGGTTAAATCGGCCTTAAATAATCACTTAAGACATTGATCAGAATTCATTGATATTTCTGAGTAGTACTTTCTTATAACCAGAGGTAGCTCAGTCATGTTATTTTCTAACTCATTTTCTTATTGATATTATAATGTTGCTAAAGACAGAGAACTCCTTATGCATCCCACAGGATCCAGCACCTCGAAGATTGATATTTATATACATATATTTTTGGGAGAAGGGAAGAAGCATTTTTCAGATATATAAAGATCTTTATGATGTTTTTAATCAAGAAATGTCTGTCTGCCTGTCTACCTTTCCATCTGTTTATCAGTTGTATATTGTTACTTCTCATAACATCTGAAAAGTCTCTACTTAGAATAAATAAGTTAAATAAAATTTCTAGTAAGCATTGTCAAGACTTCAGCTCTTTGCCTTTTTAGAAAAGAGATTTCATGGGCCAAACTTTAAAATTTTTCTTTTTTTTAGATCTAGTTATTATTTTATTACTGTATCACGGATTCCTCAGGTGATTTTATTTCTAAGCAATTTTAATAAAGTTATTGGAGGTAGCTGGGAGAAAACCCTGGCAGCATGATAGAACATGTATTGACATTGATATGAGTAAGTTCAAGACTGTACTGTCATTTCTGCAGAAAGGTTTATGATACAACATACCAACAGCTTGGCTTATCCCTCCTTCTTCAAAATTCCTGAAAAAAATTCAGTTTATTCCTTTTATTATGCTTCTGTAGCAGGTGCAATGGTAAGCAAATAAGGATGGACTCAGACTCTGTGGAAGACAGTAAGCTAGGCACCACGTGACTGCAGTGTTAGTGCCTCCCACAGTGTGGGACAGTTTCTGAGGATGCACAGCAGTGGGACTGCTGGTCCTTCTCTCTTCTCAGGGGGTGCAGGAGTGGTGTGCAGCTGGGCTGGCAAGAATGGAGAAAATATGTTGGCTTTTATGGAGAAGTCTGAAGCAAGATATTTCCATCACTGGAAGATGGAGGAGAAGGAAAATAACTGTAAATCTCATAAAAAATTATTAATTGATTTTAATGTTCTCTTCAGTAACACTGGCCAGCGTATTTATGAGCTCACTGTTGGTGCGGGGGAACATGGACTGTCAAGCCCTCCTTCGCGAGGGCAGGGGAGTGCTTTCTCCAAACACTGTCCTCCTGCTTTGCTGACCAGGTTTGGCAGGATTTGGAGTACTTTCAGCGGTAATGAGGGCATTCAAAATCTGGCAGAAAGCATCCAGCACTTCACAGGCTGGTATCCTTTGTTGAACAAAGATATCTCCTCCATAAAGCAAAATTGAAAAGCCACTCTTCCAGACTGATGTCCAATTGATGCTTGTGTTGCCAAAGCGAGTATGAGGGTGTGATTCTTGAAAGCACCTAGGACTGATCCAGCTCAACTGCAAATTTCACGGTAAAAATCTCTCTCAAGAATTCACTCACATGTGAAAGTCTTCCACATTGGTGATTTTATTCGGGATTTTTCTGTAGGGCCTAAGGTAACAACATCTCACTTTACAGAAGTGTTTACGGAGAATGAAGCACCTGTTTCCTTCAGACATTTTTTAGTGTTCATTTTTAGGAATAATCCAAAACCTATAAGAAGCCATGGTGTGATCCCCACTGGTTTCCACAGGCTTTCCATCAAGGCCTTATTCCACAGCTGAGTGCTATTTCTTGATTTTAAGACTTCTCATTATTATATTACAATTCCTGTTGGAAACAGTTTTCACTGAAATATCTGTTCTTTCAAGAGACGGCAGCGACTGTTATAGCATGGAGAGATGTTTAACACAACTGTCTTAACAAAGGTGTGTTCACAGTATTGGGCCAAGCCTTGGCTGATACAAATCAGCATAGTTTCACTCCAGTCAGCACAACTGTGGTGATCATAACACCGGGGATCTGGCTCTCAGGATTTTTTTTTCTCTCTGGATCATATTTATTCACCTAAGTTGAAAGAGAACAGGGATTTTCTCCTTTAAATAGAAACCTCATAGATCTCATCAACCTAAACTCGGCAAGGGAGAGAAGGGGATGAAGGGATGCCCTACTGAAAACCTTTCATAGTTGGCAAAATGTTTTTAGCAAGGAAAAAGAGAAATCCCCTCAGCTCTCCTCCATCACCTCTGTCTCTAATCACAGTGGAAAATATCCTGGAGAAGGCAAAGACATTCCTCAGCTCACACAAGGTAGTTTTGTTTCCCTGCTGATTGCAGCTCTGTAAAAATTAAAATTGTGCCCCTTAGTTGTCCATCCTGAAAAAAAAGGCTGCTTTGATGTGCAATTGGATCCTATTCTGTCTGGGATCCTGATGTTCTTGTTGAAAGGGGGTAAAATCTCCAGGGAGTGTGGCAGAAGCAGCTGTTCCAGAAGTGGAGTCAACACACCTATTCTCCCTTTCTGCTGCTTTTTTTCCAGCAATAGCAGGGTCGTTCACTACTCAAATGTCTGATTACTCTGAATATAAAAAAAGGTTTACTTTCCTTGGGAGTCCAAATAGCCAAGTATGTGGCTGCATGTGCTGTTCTTACTCATAAATGCAAATGCTAACCTATAAATCTTTCCTTTTACAGTACTGTAATAACATTCTATCTATTTAGCCTAGTACAATACCATCACAATAGCTTTTTCATTGTGCTGCATTCATATTAGACTAATATAATGAGATGCTACCACAATACCATGAAATAAAACGATGTTCTTGACGTATTTCCAAAACATTTGAACACTGTTTCCAAATCGACCTTGTGAATAAATTAAATAATAGCTTGCAAAAATGTCCTCTAGCATTTTCAGAATGTATGCAAATGCAAGCCTGAATGTTTACATGTTTCTTACAGTGTCTGGGATTAAACAGTGTATTTGTGCACATGAGTGTTGTCTCTGGGTGTATTTGTCATTTGTGCTCAGTGGCTTGCACAGAATTCTAGTATGATTTGCCCTTCAAGTTGTCCAATTCTTCCTCCTCTCCCTGATGACCTGCATATTAAACTTCTCTTCTATAAGACTTCAGATTTCAATGGTCTTTTCCATTTGTCATGTGCATTATAGTAACTCAGAAACCTTTCAGTACTGTTTGTTCAGTGCCTACCCTGACATAGTTCTCCTCCAAATCATCCGGTGTCTTTTGACCGCAGATTTCTGAAGGATACCTTCTTCAAAGGTTCTATATACATATGCATAAAAATACATACATGTATATATGTTTAGGGCTCCTGCATTGGAGAGGTGGTTCAGAATTGGGGGGGGAGACTGAAAATCAGAAGGAAATCTGAGAGACTCATTTTCCTGGAAGATGCTTTGGTAATTTTTTTTTTTTTTTTTCTTCCTGCTGATGTGCCCCTCTCTCCTTTAGAAATTGCCCAACCATGGTATGCTGTAGAGTGAAAATGCTTTTTACCGTCATCTTTCCCATATCTGTAGATGTCACTTATGGATCATCAGGGATGCAGAGATCATGGGCTGTAAGGTGTGATGTTATAATGACGATGTCACATGGACTGAAGAATTTTGTCCAACCATTTCTGTTTCAAGCACACAACCTTTAGCTGAGTTGCACTTTACTTTTTGGAAAGATATATTCTGATTGTAATAACTCCTGTTTCAAAAGTGAAGCCCCCTACGTGGAAGGATCTTGTAGGAAGCCTCATAAGACTTATTCCATTGATACACTAACACATATCTTTTCAATACTTCCATTGAGGCACCTAATTTAAACCTCAATGATTTATCTTTACTGACTTTAATGGGCCTCACAAAGCTAGTTTAAAGTAAAGGATTGTGAATTTCAACTAGTGTGTTCTTCTCTTACGCTGTAAAAATCTGCTGCAGACAGAGACCCAGTTGTCTTTCCGCAAGACACACTAGCATCATTTCTCTGAGTTGCTGTTGGCTGGCAATAACAGGTGGATTGCTTCTAAATGCTCCTCTTGATAGATGCTATTTTACTTGACCTTTCTGAAGAGGAAATGGTGCATATGTTTATGAGAAACACTCTGACACTGTTTCATGGGAGAACGTGAATTGTTTGTACAATGACAATGGGAAATTTTCCATTAAGCACTTTGCCAAAAAGTAATTATTATGGTTGGCTATATGTCTTGTTTGCCTGTTTTTCTAGCACTGTGGAAATTTTCATCTTCCTGGTGGTCACGTCCATAGCAGAAACTGGAAGAATGTTGTATCCTTTTAGAAAACTTGCTGCTTGAAACATGTAACGATATACAACTAAGAAAGCATTCACAGTGTATGCCTTCACAGAGCTGCAAAAAAACCTGGCCAAAAGCAGTCATAGAATTAAAGTTAAATCTTTTTTTCATATTCTAAGTTTCTGTGCACACGCATTTTATGCTAAATGAAATCAGCTAGTAAATGCCTGTCCTGTCTTCCCTCCTCTCAGAGGTGCAACTTGAGAGCTGGTGGTATGAATGTAGAGCTGAAATCTGGACACCTGCGGTCTGTTCTACAGTTTAGATTTAGATTGTGACCTTAAGTAAATCACTTCTCTGCTCTTCCTCAACTGTAAAAGAAGGATGCTTAGAGTTTATAGAACACTCTAAGAGCTTAGAGTTTATAGAACACTCTAAGCTCAGTGGGCCGAAGGCACTACATGTATCCCTGCTGTTATTGTTTATCATAAAACAGGAAAACCCATGGGATTTGGTTCACCTTCAATACTTGTAAATATGAACTTCAAATAAAGGCATTTTTAGTTGCAAGCCACTTTGTTTGCAGCAAATGTAGCTGGCCGAGTGGACAGCTGCTCACAATGGTCTGCTCTTGCTGGCTACCCCCAGAATGTCATCCTTGAGTCCAAAGACAACAACTGATTTGCTTGGACACCTGCTGTCTTTTTCTTCTCCTCCCTGCAGTTTCTGATTGGGATCCATGCAGTCCAGAGACAGCTCTCTGTTTTTCCTCTGTTTAGCAATTTGTCATGTACCAATGCATTAATTACAGAAACAATGGACAGTAAGATTAGATTGATTGTATGGTGGAGAGAAATGCAGGGTGGAAAACACTGCACAGTTTCTGCAGCAACAGTAGAGAAGAGAGTGGAGAGCTGATCCAGCCACAAGATAAAGACATACCAGAGGGGAGAAGATAACAAGACCTCAGTCCTGCTACTTGGTCCTCATAGTATGAGGGGCTACAGTGTGCAAACTCCCCTGGATATCAGTGGGGTTTGACTCAACTGCACTGGACCACCCATACACATGCAAACCATAGAAAGGGGATGCCATCAGTGAGCAGAGGTGATAATGTATGATATATGGATTGACAATGCTAAAGGCAGTCATGATATGGACAGCATTTCTGCTCAGTTATTTCTCCCTGCCTTGCAACTGGGAGGATTAATTGCCTGAAAAAGGAGAGCCCTAATGCAAGAGCTAATCATCCAATAAATACACTCCTGAATGAGTGCTTAGACACCTAAAAAAGAGAGAGCAGCAATTAACCCCACACACTCCAGAGAACTTTGTCTGGTGCACCGAAACCTTCCTTCTTTGTCCCAGTAAGATCTCTTTGCCCAGATTACTCCTCAGACAAGGACAATACTCTTTATTCATAAAAATGGCTAGGCCTCTGATTTCTGCTTACCCTGCAGACCCTGATCTGAGATTAATGTAGACTGTAAGATTCCTTTCAAAGAGCTGGCTTCCCATTTGAAGAAATTATGCCCCCTTATCATTGATCCAGACCAGATTGGTTTTATTAAAAACAGAAGTTCCTCCCACGGCATGTGGCGATTATTTAGCACTATGCATTTTTCCTGTAAATACCATGAAAAGCTGTTAGCCCTCAGTCTGCACATAAGAAATGTTTGAGATCCTGAAAAAAATAAGAAAAAAAGCTGTTTTTAATGTAATATCTTGAAGTCCTTCAAGTTTTAGAGGATTTTCATATAATGGTTAAAAGAAAACCTATGTGGTCTCTCTTCTTCCTCCATATATACTAACATTTATTTGCATTACAGTAGCATCTGGCAGTCCCAACTGACTTTAGCACCCCTGTGAGCTAGACATGGCATGCACATAATAAGAGACAGTCCTGGGCTCAAAGAATGTAAGGGAAGATCTTTGCTCAGTGAAGCTAATGGCAAAATTCCCATAAACCAGTGGGGCTGGGATTCAAACTTATGGTCAAATTAGTCAAGACAGACAAAGGGTGGACAGGAGAAACCAAGACCTGCAGAGATCTGAATCTGAGACCTGCACTGAATCATCTATATCAAAACATAGCTGTAATAGAAGAGCAATCATTCCTCAGCAGAACAACCTTTCAGGTATCCTTTCTCTGGCAGGGGCAGTAATGAAAGCATAGGAAAGCATAGAAAAAAAGCAAATATGAAGAGATCTTTCCTTGGTACATCCTTTCAGGTTCTGTACTAAGATTTGATGAGGTTTGAAAAACCCCAGGTCATTCTGACCACAATGTTTAAAGGATAGCCTCTCTGCATGAGTCTAAGCCCTCTCTGGACCCGTAATACACCTCTATCCTCCGCGCCTTCCGTAGGGGAACTTCAGCACCTCTGCTGAGAAATTGAGCTTAAATGTGCACAAGGTGACACAGGGATCGGTGAACTAGGCTAGAACTGAACTTCCTGCATTGTAGGAGTAATTCTTTCCCTTCAACACAAAGGCATCCTTTCTTTCATCTCAGTGTCCGAAGCAATACTGGCAAATCAGATCCAGCTCTGTTGCATCCTTTCAATGGTAGAACCTCCTGACTGGATTAAAAGATGCAATGCTTTCAATTCCTCAGCACATCTCACGTTAACAGTTGTTTATAGGTGGGACTGGGCATGCGGGAATTAACAATTTTGTTCCAAATACTTTAAAATAATCTGACTAAGCTATTTGCCTCTACACTGTTTGACAACAGCTCCCTTCCACCCTTCCAAGTGCCTAAGGAGTTTAATTTCATGGAGCCCTGTCTCATTGTGGAGCAGACTATCACAGAGCGCAACATTTTCTTTCCTTCTGCACACATATCTGCTGTTATGCTATCATATGCAGCTCATTATTACTTGATTACAGCAACATGTTTAGGCTCCATTGTGCTAGAATCTGTACAAACAACTGGGAAAAGATGGGTATGGATAAGCAGGAGAAGCCAAATGTGAAACAACAGATTCACACAGCAGGCTGGTGATAGGGCCAGGAGTAATTCCAGTATCTCTGAGTTATAATCCAGTGTTTTGTCTGCAAGATCCTGTTTCACTTTGTGTTGGTCTTCTCTGCTTTTCTTAAGTCCTTCACTGAGCAGACAGAATGAAAGGGCTGCACTCTTCTTGAGAAGGGGACACCACTTTAGTTAGTGGTGTTATCTAACGTGATCCAGCTGGGTTAAATTCATTTCAGATCATTTCTTGTTCCCATTCCCTCAAGCACAATACCTATTCTGTAAATTGAGATCAGGCTTTATCAAGGGCTGGAGTTGCCACTTTGAAGCCCAGGGAGATGAGATTAGGTATCAGGTTTGATATTTTGGGATTATGGTGTCTTCTGTCATCCATAAAATTATTTCCATTACATCTTTACATATACACATAATTTGAGGCTATTTTGTCAGACCTAGAAAGATGGGGTAACCTACTCCGTAAGAAGTTGTTTGATATGAGTATTCTTAAAATCTATGTCTTGTCGGCTGTCTAGTAACCATATTTCCTTTAAACTATCCAGTTGTCTTTTTATTTGCATTATTGAAATGCCTTCTTCCTTCTTGCTTGCAGCAAGACAAGGGCCCAAGCATGGAGACTTTTCCGCTCCAAGAGAAGTCTGCTATACACAGCATTTGGCATTGTTTTCCATGCCACACATAAAATTATCTTATTCACATGCAAGTTTGAAACAGATCTGTAGATTTATGGCAGAGGTGGGCTCATGTCACACAGAGCGTTTGGTACTATGTTTTTTATATGACTGAGTTTGCTGATATTTCCACTGAATGACCTCTCCTATTTAGCCACATGACACTTAATAATCTCACTGCTTGAAATAATGTCAGAAGATTGTGTTAACGGTAGAGCAGTCCCACATTGTAAGTTTGAGACAGCTCATTTGCTCACAATCCCTGCAGCACACTTCCATCCAGACATTGTCCATTATGTATAATCATCTGGGAGTAAAGCAGACTCACTGCAATATTTGGCATAGCATAATGGGAAGTGAGATTCATATGGATATAGTGCTAAAATGCTCATGTACTTGGACTGAATATGGAAAACGGGCCAGCATCAGAGGAGACGTACAACCAGTAACTTGCACTTGGCTAACATTTATTACTTACACAGAGAGGGAAGCTGTAGTTTAAACCTTGGTTCTGTACTCATTAATACCAGATCTGTGCACAACTGGATCATCCTCTATACAAAACGTGATCTGGCTCAGGTATGAGAACTTGCCAGTATTTATGTCAAATTAATCAGAGCATACAGTGTAGTGTTTATCCTGGCCTGATGACTGCTGCAGGAAGACAGATGATAGCTGATCCAGCATAAAATTATGCTTTTGAAATATTTCAGACAACTGTGAATTGGCCGAATGAGTTTGTACTAGTTCTACGTTTTGCCTCAAGTGGCAACAGCTTTTTTGACCTATTAAGTATGCCCCTAAAACTGTTTTTGCCATCTTCCCAACTGCAGTTTACAGAGAAATAGACTTTTCCATTTGTAACTTGTGTATGCAGAAGTGGAGCTGTGCACAAAGAAATCTACATTTGCTGCCTTGTACTTAAGTGCAAAGCCAAAAATAATTTCAACAGAGCAAAATAAAAAAAAGGTACTTATTTTTATTTCGGCAATTACAGTTTCCTCCTATTTATTTTTTATATTATTATTTTATATTTACCTGTTAGATGCTAGTGAAAATAAAAATTATGGGAGAAACAGTCATACCTACCACATCCATGCTGAAAACATCAGTTCTTCGCTAAGTAATGGAAAAAATTCAGTCTGTCTTTCAATACCTAGGAAGACAAAAATCTTTTGTCCCCCAAACTTCCTCTTGCTTGGCACACTGTAATAGGTCTCCCCCAATACTCCTGCTTTATTTTATCCCTGTTGAGCAAAAAGTATCACAAACTGTGGCTGATCAATCAGTTGGCCATCACCAAACAGAGTGGACAATGAATCATTTTTTTCTCTATTTTCTTCACAGGAGGCATCAGTTTTGGTTTCCTCTACCCACTGATTTTCAGGAGTATGTTAGAACTTAAGCATTTTTATGGTTTTGCATGTGGTTGAAATTGGTCAACGGATTTTTTCAGAAAAAAAGCTATTCAAGGCTAGGGACATTCAGCCCACCCACATAATCACATCAGTCTTCTTTCTGGAAGGAAACAAGGCTAAAAAAAAGGAAAGATGCTACAGTGGCTAGCATAATAACCTATGTTATGAATGGACTGAATTCAGATAATAACTTCTGTGACCCTGGGAAAGATTCACAAAAGTGCTTAGCAAGACATTTTTCATCTAAGCTTTGGTGTCAGGTTTCAGGAGTCAAATTCACAAGCCTGCACTACACAGCTTGTGGAAAGACTCAAGTGCCTCAGGACTGGACTTCAAGATCACTTACACACTAAAGGATCTAACTAGAAATGTAACTGAGATATTTGATTTAGAAGTGCAGCGACTGTAGTCTTCCTATGCAGTCAGGGGAAAGACAGGTACAGATGTAAAAGGCAATTTACCTTGCAGTTAATTGAAAGGTGAATTTCCCTATGAAGACAGCCAGCTTTCTTCATCAGTTATGTAAGATATCTAGAGTGATTTTGCTTCTGACGTTCAGCTAATCGCTTAAGGAAAATAGGATGGAGCCAGTCCTGAATGGAGCAAGAGAAAATAGCCAACAACGTGATTCAGAAAGTAAAAAAGTGGTGGCAGATCATCTGTAATCCTAACTATCTCCTCAACTTTGCTGCCGACCTTGAAATTTCCCCCTCCATCGAGCTGCAATTTCCTGCCCTTCCCTTCTTTGTGAATGACAGGTTTACTGCCATCTTTTCGAACTGATTCGAGAGTGGTGATAGCTTCAAGGGTTAGAGTAACTGCTAGTGAGCAATGGAGTCTCACTGTCTCATCCAAATGGCACTTTTCCTGACCAAAAAACACCACTTCATGAAGCCCTCTTGACAAAACTCTTCCGACATGGTGTGTGAGGCATATTCACATAACAGCGCTGGAGCCCTGCTGTTTGCATTAAAAGGTGATCCTTAAGGAGCTGAACTGGATTGAGATTTTACATATGCCTGACATAACTCCTCCTCTGAGTCTTATAATATAATCTGATTCAAGAGAAAAAAAAGATAAAATATTAACACTCTTTCCTATTGCCATTCTTTGAAGTGACTTAAAATTTTCTCTTGATTAATGACATTTATAAGGCTTGTAGGGTTGGGAAAAGAAGGGACCAGGACAGAATGTAAGGCAGGACTATGGAACTAAACCTTTGGGATATTTCCTTGTTTGATATTTTCCAGATTTATCTTTCAATTTGCTGGGATGCACAACACTGATTAGACTCACTTGTCATTTAACTTCATGAAAAAATGTACTTAAGAAGCAGAGTTATAGAGGAGCTGCACGTATTGGGGAAGGCAGAAGATTATACACATAAAGATGTTTGGAGGTAAGGCATTAGGCTGAGCTTTATCTTCCTCAACAGTGATTCAGAGATACAAAAAAAACCAATAACACACTGTTCATAAGATTTATTTATCTTTTCCACATCATAATTATTTTTTTTCCTTTCAACAAGAATTAGAAGTGCTCTTTCTTTTTTGTCTTCTGCTTCTGTCAGTTTGAGTTGCTGAAAGGTGCCAGATTGACTGTGCTGCAGATTAAAATCCTTTAATTACCCACCATAAAGGTTATGTGTGGACAACAGAAGTGTAAGCTTCCCCATACCACCCTGCCAGCGCGTACAAGCAAGTTCCTGAGGCCTGAGAGAGAGTCTACCAGTCTTGCTGAGTGAAAGAAAAGCACAAGACCAGATCTGCACCTAGTGAAAACCGACATTGCTCCAAAAACCTGTGCAGTTTTGAGCTCTGTATCTTTGATTTGATCTAGATATTTGGGAGAAGAAAAGTGGAAATTAGCTCTCTGTATAAATGATTGGTTATTTCCAAGTAGAAAACCAACAGATACCACTTAAATGTATTAGGTTGCAGATAGTCTTACCGTATTTGCTTAAATATTAATGCAGCATGTCTCTAACATTTGAATTTGAAGTACCTTCCAATCTTTTTATCAGCCTCTGTAAAATAGTACTTCCTTAAATTCTTCTTATATATATTCCCACTTTACTTAAACCTAAATCCTCTAGTTCTGGTCTCTTCAACAAACTCAAATAGATCATCAAGCTCAATTTTATAATAATCTTCAGCTAGTTTTAACACCTCAGTCATGTCACCTCTTAATCATCTTTATTATTCTTCCAAGACTAAGTAATTCTTTCCTCATATGTAAACTCTTCCGTTCTATTTATCAACTCAGTTTCTCTGTGCTCTGCTGTCTTGGTTTCTATTTTTCCTTATATACATTGACCTTATCTAAACAGCATGGGCCAAATTCTAATCTCAGTCATGGCACCCTAAATCCGGAGTAACTGACTTCAGTGACTCAGCTTTTGATTTGATGTCAATGGATTTACTTCAGCTTTACTCTGCTGTAACTAAGCTCACAATCTAGCATTACGGTGTTTAAAACTCAAACCTCAGAATACCCTTGTGTTTTTTTAGGCACTCGCTTTTTTGTCCAATTAACATTCTCTTGACCACCCTTTAAAAATAAATATAGGGAAAATTTAAGTGGAGTGACCTTTCTTACTTGTTTTCTGCCTTATTTGATGCTTATTCAGTTCTTGAAGTCTCTGCTGGTAAATGATGGCCTGAAGTAATGTGAGTATCTTATGTGGAAGTTAATGTCTTTTCATGTGTTGTAAAGGTATAATTCCAAGTCTGCAGAATAAACTCTTGGGAATGAAGGACCATCACAAATTCTGATACCTCGTCTTTTACCTACACAGATTTTCTAGGACTTGCTTCCTTACATGTAGATATGTATCAGTCCACTTTTTCCCAGAATGACTCGAACTTGAGAAAGCAATCTAGGACAGATTTGTTATCATATGACAAGTGGGTTTAGCAACTAGGGACTAGAACAGACTGGCAAAAAATCTAAATTATGAAGGCTACAGGTATGCCAGACCTTTTTTCTCGTTCCTTCATGCTCTGCTTTTTCTAACTTTTGATTCATGTTTAACGTAAAAATGAAGAACCTGATTTTAGTCCATCCTCTTTTAGCAACCATATCTACTGTGCAAATCACCATAACCTCCACAGAGGGGTGAAGTGACTCTAATATGTTTATATGATCATTTTTTGAATGACAAAAGGAATTTACAGGAAATTGAAATGATAATATAACAACAAGTTTTCACCAAAGCAGATTCTCAACTGAAAAAATGGAACAGCAAATCTTGGTTATGCAGGAAGATTAATTCCTAGCATTTTCTGGAGGTTTTAAGAAGAAATAATTTTTTTTAATATTATCCACTCTTTCAATGTTGTCTTCACATCTAATCAGCCTGTTGAAGGAGCTCTTTGTCAGGCCTGGCAGTCTGGCTTTTTACTTTCTATTGAGTTCCTCCTATCTGGTAGGAAGCTAAGAATTTGCTTCATCTCAGTTTGTGCCACAAAGGTAAGCAGAATATTTCATTGATGGTGCTGTGTGCTGGGATAGAGCATAACCTCTGGAAGAAGTTCAGAAGAAAACCAGTAACTCTGTTTATGCTATCATTACCTGATTCCTCGTAGACCTGGAGTTTGCTAAGATAGACACAGCTTGTGAGGGTCCTGAGAAAGCTCACGCTGTAGATACATGGTTGCTTTACAAATGACTGAAATGGATTCAAGCATTTCTTCCTGCATTCTCTCCAGATGATTTACTATTGCCCCTCTCAAGAGCTTACCTCTCATGGGACGGAGCTGGTTGGACAAACTACAGAAAGGACCCCACTGACCTGAAGCTAAAAGCAACTGTGCTAACCTACACTACTGCCTGAGCAAAGCTCACTGGCTTGGATGCTGACCAATCTGTGTGATGATATGTTCCACTAAAGAAATTGTGGGGGCAGTCTAGCTGATTAGTGTCATTACACTGCTGGACTTGAGACCACTGATGAGAAACCAGGTCCTGATGCCCCCTTTCATAGAAACCTGCTCAAACCACTGAAACCCCTCTCTACACTCCTAAGAAATCAGGCCTTTCCAGGTATGGCTAATTTTACTTCTGTATATTTTTTCACCTCAGAGAGCCACATAGTGTTTTACATGCTAAAGGGAGTTACTTTGCCAATCCACTGCTAAGGAGAAACATGGCAACTCGTTAACAAAGCACAGCAATATAGCACAACACCTGCTGTCTTCAAATGAAAAAAAAAATCCTAGATCCAATTGAAGCTCCAGGGAGTTATTTTTTTAAGTAGGGAGAATGCAATTACTCAAACTTCATCACTGTTCTACCCAATGATTTTTAATTACCTTACTTTTATGTCTCTTGTGCAACTGCTCACCTCTAGGATCATTGCCTTCCCTTTTCTACTGACTAGGAGGGCAAACTGCTGAATGTACGACCGGTTCTGCAGGCCTCTTTCAGCTGGGTCTGAGCAGGTCATTATCTCAATCTGTCCATCCTCTGACCACCACTGTGAAAATGGGAAATGGTGTTGCCCCTGTGTTACAGCTGGGAAACTTGACCGTTAAATGACTTGTCAAAAGCTACAAGGGAAGACTAGGGCAGAGCATGCACTCTGTTTCATTTCTTGAAATCTACGACAGTGCCACTAACCCTCATTCTTCCTTTCTCTCTGAATCACTAAAACAGCTTCTGTTACAGTTTCCTCTGAAGTCAGTCATGTGTATACCTTCTGTACTCATGCACATGCTATAAAATCTGAGGCCTCAGCCTGAAGTTCTGGTATACTTAGATAGCAAGATATCATTAGTCATTTCTCTAAGAATTGTGGTAGATTGGCCCTAGCTGGATGACAGGTGCCCACCAAAGCCACTCTAAAACTCCCCCTCCTCAGCTGGGCAGGGGAGAGAAAATACAATGAAAGGCTCGTGGGTCAAGATACGGACAGGGAGGTCACTCAGCAAGTCTGTCATGGACAAAACAGCCTCAATTTGGGGAAATTAATTTAATTTATTATCAATCAAATCAAAGTAGGATAATAAGAAATTAAACCAAATCTTAAAACATGTTCTCCCCAACCCTCCATTCTTTGTGGGCTCATCTTCACTCCTGATTTCTCTGCCTCCCCCCTCCAAGTGGCATAGGGTGGACGGGGAAAGGGGGCAGCCATCAATTCATCCCACATTGTCTCTGCTGCTCCTTCCTCCTCAGGGGGAGGACTTCTCACACTCTTCCCCTGCTCCAGCATGGGGTCCCTCCATGAACTTCTCCAATGTGAGTCCTTCCCACAGGCTGCAGTTCTTCACAAACTGCTCCAGCAAGGGTCCGTTCCAAGGGTTGCAGTCCTTCAGGAACAGGCTGCTCCAATGTGCGTTCCCCATGGGGTCACAAGTCCTCCCAGCAAACCTGGTCCAGTGTGGGCTCCTCTCCCCACAGGTTCACAGGTCCTGCCAGGAGCCTGCTCCAGAACAGGGTCTCCACAGGGTCTCAGCCTCCTTCAGGCATCCACCTGCTCTGCTGTGTGGTCCTCCATAGGCTGCAAGTGGATATCTGTCCCACCATGGACCTCCATGGGCTGCAGTGGGACAGCCTGCCTCACCATGGTCTTCTCCATGGGCTGCAAGGGAATCTCTGCTCCAGTGCCTCCTGAAGCACCTCCTCCCCCTCCTTCTTCAATGACCTTGGTGTCTGCAGAGTTGTTTCTCTCAGATGGTCTCACTCTTCTCTCTCGCTGCATTTTTTTTTTCCCCTTCTTAAACGTGTTATCACTGAGGTGCTACCACTGTCGCTGATGGGCTCAGCCTTGGCCAGCGGCGGGTCTGTCTTGTGTCTATAGAGCATAGGGGAAGCTTCTAGCTGCTTCTCGCGGAAGCCGCCTCTGTAGTACCCCCTGCTACCAAAACCTTGCCAAGCAAATCCAATACAAGAACCTGTATTTAAGAGTCCAAAAATTAACATCAGAGAAAATCTGATTCTGTCCTTATAACAGTTTTATAGTTTCTTTTTTCTTCATCTAGCATGTTCAGCCATTGCCCATGATTTTTGCCCCAGTACATGGAAGAGGAATATGTATCATTTACTCCCATAAACAAATTTCCTTGCTGGTGTAGCTGTAGAATGAGGATGCTGAAGCCCCTGAACCCATAGAATGTTTCTGTTTTTCGGAAGCCTGGTAACATTAGTGCACTGATTAACATGTACTCTGCCCTTCCCTCCATGTGGATGTGTTCTGAGCTGCACTTTGTTTGACCTTTTCTTTATGGGGATGCTGATTATATCTGTTGTTCCATAGAAAAAGTAGACATTCGTCACTATACTGCATGAGGCTTTCTCCATACAGACTGACCTCATTGGAGCTTTGTTCCTCCTATACATGGGTATCTATCTGCAGTCTTAAAAAACACACAGAAAAAGAAACAAAGAAACTCAGTCCATGTATCCTCCAAATACATTCAGAAGGAAAGTTACATAAAGAGAATGACTGCAATGTGCTCATCAAAAAAACCAGAGAAATAATGTGATACATATTTAGCAGGAATACTGAGCAACAAAATCTAAAACATTTCTCCAAGTCATTACAAATGCTGAAGAGGACTTAGTTCTCAGCAGCCTGCACTATAGAATGCTTATTTGTTTCACCAAGTACAGTAGCAATTAAAGTGCAAAGGAGCACATTAGTAAGCGGATATCCTTTGGATATGCTTACCTAGCAGTTCATATGGAAAGATGTTTGATAGGTCAGGATGTCCATAGGCCCTGCACGAGGCTGACCAGTTGTATCTCAATGCCTCAGCTGTTAGATGGGACCAGCATCTCCGAGGGCGTGCTGGAAGATCGGCATGTCAAAGCAAGAGACTGAGGCACTGAAGTAGGGATCGTGCGCCTACCCAAGATGGATATCTGGAAAGATAAATCTTCACTGTGGCCACAGTTTTTCACAGTGAAATTCAGAAAGCCCAGCCATGGAACAAAGGCACATTAAATCTTCTCTGTCTAGGCTGTCATCTGTTATTGTGAGAACATTTCCATGGGGCTGTATCACTTCCAGGATTTTCCCTTCTATCAGGCCCATATCCCAGCTCCTGTAACCAAAGCCACATTTGGGAGAACCTTTGAGGGCCTCAGAAATGTTGGTGCACCTTGGATTTTCAGTCCTGTGACTTGCAGAAGATGTGGATGAATAGCCAAACAATGTATAGAGTAATAGTTATTATAATAGCACAGCATGTAAGTTTTCAATTAAATGTTCTCTTCTACTGTACATCATCCCAGACAGGCTGTATTGCAGGACTTGTGATCAGACGAGGATGAGAAGAATACAGAGCTACCAAAACAACTCTGCTGGCCAGCCAAGCAAATGACTATCCAGGGGGAAGAGGGGTGGAGTGAAGAGATGGGAGAGCGGTAGAAGGGTGGAGAGCAGAGATTCTGCAGTTCTAATATGCTGGCAGAGCCCTCCGTCGGGAGCCAAATAACAAGGGATTTTGTGACCTTCTGTCATGTGAAAAGAAGCATGTGTACAGAGTGACAGTATCTTGGGTGCAAGGTTCTCAGGTCCCTCTCCAATTATCAGACAATGGACATCCCATTCTTCCTTGAGTATTGTTTGTAATAAAGTCTTATCCCATATTGTTTACATCTGATGTCTTTTCAGCACAGACCATTCTTTTAGTCTTAAAACATCCCCTTATTTTATGTTCTTTTGTTACGTGATGAGTGGAGACATGTAATACAAACTTTTCATTTCATCCATCTTTATAGCTGTATTCAGTAACCAAGCTTGATTATTAAATTTGAGCCTTATTCTGCCTCAATCTACTCCTGTGCTATGTTCTCAGGCCAAGTCATCTAAGCAGACCATAAACCAGATGTGATTCTTAACTTTTTCAGGACTTAATTTTGCCACTTGGTTTGGATCACAGAGAAGTTTTCAGCCTGCAGTCTTTGATGCCTTATGTTTGCGTTCATAAAAATTATATAGAAAGTTATAAAAGAGTGATAAGGCCTTCCAGTTTTACCACCAAATGGAAAAGTTGTCCACACAAAGAATTTATAACCATCTTGTAGCAATTTCTAGGATCTAAAATCATTTTAGATGATTATGCATTAGAGATGTTGAAAAGAATGTAAACCTACCGGTTTCTATGCAAGAATCATGAGAACCTACTCTGTTTCCTGCTTTTATGTACCAAAGGCCTCTCTTCAAACCCCACTTACATGCTGAGATACATTGACTTCAATAGGACAACTTACGTGAGTGAGGAAGATTTGAATGAATGAGGGTTTCAGGCATGGGATCTAAGATCAAGAAGCATGAAAACCTTTTAGTTAATTCACTTCAGCATCACTAATACTGAGTGACTGAAAAACTTCAGTTATGATTAATGACATTGGGACTTTTTTCAAAAGATAAAGTCAGGATTCTTTGTAATTCTTTTTGCCTGTTTTTAAAATGTGATAGTTACATTTGAAACATCTTTAAAAAATATTAGCCATGTAAAAAACATACATCTTCAAAACCTAAAAATTAGCGAGACAGAGTTTAAGCCAAGGTTTCTAGTCACTGAACACTGTATAGGAAGCTTCCTTTTGGAAATGGGTGTATTTACGGCTGAATACTTCAAACAGTCTTCTGTGTATGTGAATTTTGTGACAAGGCAACAATTTTGTTATATGTTATCCTGTAAGGGTTAGCAAAAATGTAGGCTGTAGAAAAATGCAATGATTTTTAAAAGGAAAACTTCAAAACATTCTTACTGTCAAGGAGAAGAGTGACAAATAGCTTCATGTTAGGCATCTGCACCATCCCCCATCTTTCACTAATATCCTTTTTGTAGACAATATCAATTTTGTCTCAACAATTTAAACCCACCCAAATGTGAACATAAGTTAAGAAACATTGATGCGCAGAAGGAAAAATTACACTAACCTCTACATTTGATATGATAGTGCTTTCACTTGGCAGGTTGCATACAGTTTACTCGCAGTAATAAATTCTTTGCACAATAAGTGTTGTTGCAACACCCTGCTATTAACAGTGCTATTTCACGCACTTAATGATAGCTAAGAAATGGAAATAATAAGGCAATTTATAAATACTAAAACAAAAAGAAGTTGTATTTCCTCACATATGTAGGGTATGTTCTGATCCATTTATGCTTCTGCTGAGTTCTGCTGAAGCATGAAAAAGGTTGTAAATCATATTTGACATACATCCCATGGGTCAGCCACCACTCTTCTAAGATAGCTGAATGGAATGGGAATAACCACTTTTGAAGGCAGAATATGAAAAAGGAACTGTGAAGTACTGTATAAGGCAGAAAACCATCACTTAAAAATGATCAGCAGCTTAAACTCAGGTGCTTGCACTTCTTTTTTCAATCCAGATGAGGAAATGCTAGAAGAGAATGGCAAAATGGCAATTGTCCATGAACTTCAACATTGTCATGGGATGGGCTCCAGCAGGGTCAGAGACTGCTTCAGGAGTGCAGGGAAGTTGACTGGGTATTCACAGGAATGATGATCTGAGAGAGAGGCAGCTGGTCCCATCAGTTCTTGTTTTTGAGGTCCAAACTACTTATTTTTCCACCATTTAAAACTCAGAACCCTCTCCTGACTCACAGCATGGAAGTACAGATATTTTATATGTTCAAGTGAACAGAAGCCTTTTGAGGAAGTATTATAGAAAGGGTGAGATATGGCTGCCAATCAATTCTATTTATGTTGTAAGCACTATATGAAGTTACTAACGCAGACCCAATTCTGCCCCTAGTGAAGACGGTGGCAAACTCCTTCCCAGCCCAGTGGGACTAGGATCAAACCATGACAGTGTTTGGTATGCCACCCTCTCAACCCCAGAACCATATGACGAAGATGATCTCGCATACCCAGGCAGAAATGTTATGACATTCAGCTCATCTGCAAATGGAATGGCTGTGTTTGCACCTGCTCTTTTGTCTAGGCTGCCTTTTCCTATTTCAGTCAAGTTCCACCCATGTCCTCTTTTTACTCTGGCTCTTACACATTTGCTATAACCCAGATAAAAGAGCAGCCTGACACTTCCTAAGCAGGGATGTAAGTCGCTATTTGTTGAAGTGGCCAAAAGTGATGACAGGGAAAAAAGATAACTCTCGCTGCTCGCAAAACTCATCCACCCTCTCCTGCTGGCCAGACTGGCACTGCCCGTGCCAGGAGCAAATAACACAAGTGCCTGTGAGATGCAGCACCTACCGCACGTTGCCCCTGTGTACTGCTGCCCCTCAAACACTGGTATCAGGATACAGAAAATAACAGATACTTGTGTGCATATGTGCCTGCACATATGTGTATGTGTAACTGTGTATATGTATATTAATGCATTAACTCATTTGTAGTTGAAGAGTAATCAGCAATGTCATGACGTCATGGGGGCCTGTAATTGCACATCAATCTGGACTCTGCCTTGATCTGCAGGCTCACATTACTGGCAATAACATTTCTGGTGTAATCATGCATATACTTCGTATTCCTCTGGCCAGAATGAAGCTGTAGGAGCTAATGTATTCTGAGTCAGACCAACTGCCGCTCATGAAGGGAAAAAAAGACTTGCTTGAGTAACCGTAATAATTGGAAAATTATTTTGATAGCCTGAAACAATCTAATATATTACAGAATTTTATTAAAATAATATCAAATCAAATTAACTGCTATTCCATAATGAATTAGGTAACAAGGTAGGCAGATATTAATCGGCCTTGGCTCCCAGGCAGGGGAGCCAGGAATTTATTAGCTCTTGCGGCTTGTGTGAGGGTGAAGACAGAAATCAGTATCACAGGCTGCAAGGGAAGCCCCTGAGACAGCTGAGCTTTTACTTTTTTCTCACTTTCACTTTATAATCCATCATTAAACACTTGTATTTCTTTTATGTGGGGTCTTATGAAATTTTTAATTTTTTAATTGCTTTGTGATTTAATAATGAGGATTTTTTGTGCATGTGTGTGTGTGCATAGCATGTGTAACTCAGCCACCAATATTAAAATTAATTCACCTTTGTCCACATCTGGCTAACCTTTATGAAATAAAGAAGTCATTATACAAGTTGTCTAATTACTAGCAGAAGGATTGCCAAGTTCTTGGGCATTGTGACTTCAATAACAGGGTTTAATTGGCTACCAGACCTGTCCTGTTCTATCCTATCCTATCCTATCCTATCCTATCCTATCCTATCCTATCCTATCCTATCCTATCCTATCCTATCCTATCCTATCCTATCCTATCCTATCCTATCCTGTCCTGTCCTGTCCTATGCTGTGCTATCCTATCTGAAAGGCGGAATGGAGTAACAGTGTGCATGAAGCATGGAAGAAGGGGCAAAATAGGGTGTGTTGTCCTCTAGTCTTAGTGGTAGTTACACTAGATACTTTGGAACTCATGAGGGTATGCCTTGTTCATTCTTTTTTGTTGGCATCAATACTTGCTACAATCAACACTAACTTTATTTCATGCAGCTTTGTGTGGTCTGCTGCTGATTCCTGGCTGGGTAATGGTCCTAGCAGCTACATGAGTAACAGAGAGCTGGAATCTGACTTATGTGCTAGCATTCTGCTTGTACAGAGAGCTAGATCCCACTTAGTCTGAACTATCACAGGTAAAGTCACAAAGCATGCCAGTACCACTAAAAATTAAGACATTTATTTGATTCAAAAACCTCAGCAAGTTTGTACCCTCAGCAAGTTCGCTGATGACACCAAACTGGGAGGAGTGGTAGATACACCAGAAGCCTGTGCTGCCATTCAGCGTGACCTGGACAGGCTGGAAAGTTGGGCAGAGAGGAACATGATGAGGTTCAACAAGGGCAAATGCAGGGTCCTGCACCTGGGGAGGAACAACCCCATGCATCAGTACAGGCTTGGGGTGGACCTGCTGGAGAGCAGCTCTGTGGAGAGGGACATGGGTGTCCTGGTGGACGACAGGTTGACAATGAGCCAGCAGTGTGCCCTGGCTGCCAAGAAAGCTAACGGGATCCTGGGATGCATCAAGAGGAGTGTGGCCAGCAGGTCGAGGGAGGTTCTCCTTCCCCTCTACACTGCCCTAGTGAGGCTTCATCTGGAGTACTGTGTCCAGTTCTGGGCTCCCCAGTTCAAGAAAGATGAGGAGCTACTGGAGAGTGTCCAGCGGAGGGCTACGAGGATGATGAGGGGACTGGAGCATCTCTGCTATGAGGAAAGGCTGAGGGAGCTGGGCTTGTTCAGCCTGAAGAAGAGAAGGCTGAGAGGGGACCTTATATATGCTTACAAATATCTGAAGGGTGGGTGTCAGGAGGATGGGGCCAAGCTCTTTTCAGTGGTGCCCAGCAACAGGACAAGGGGCAATGGGCACAAACTGAGGCACAGGAAGTTCGGTCTGAACATGAGGAAGAACTTCTTCCCTCTGAGGGTGACGGAGCCCTGGAACAGGCTGCCCAGGGAGGTTGTGGAGTCTCCTTCTCTGGAGATATTCAAGACCCACCTGGACAAGGTCCTGTGCAGCCTGCTGTAGGTGACCCTGCTTCGGCAGTGGGGTTGGACTGGACGACCCACAGAGGTCCCTTCCAACCCCTACCATTCTGTGATTCTGTGAAAAAATCTTGTGAGAAAAACAACTTTTGGAACAGGAGCTTACTGAGTTGTGAAAAGAAGTAAATCTGGTGTGGTGTCTTCTTGGGAGGGTGGCTGTTTTGGGTGGTTAATGGGATTGCAGTGATGCATATAGTAAGAGAGGTAGCAACAGTGGGTAAATTGATCAAGAGAAAACTGTCAGTAAAATCAGACCTCCATTTCCTCGGAAAAAGATGATTTGAAGTCCCACATTTGGAAAATAAGTAAGGAAATGAAGGTGAGATGAGGCAATTTTGTCTCTGAAATATACTCTGGATATTGGGACAAAAGCTGGAGGAGCATATCTGGCTCTGAATTCTGTCTCAGAAGAGAACTGAGGCTTGTTCTTGGAACCTCTCAGCCAAAAGGAGGATGCAAAGCTGATGTTGCATTTCCACTCAAGGTTTTTAAAAATGTTTCTAATTTTGGTTGTCATATATTTAAAGGCAAAAAGTAACCAGGGCTGCTTGCTCTTTGCCAAAATTCTGCCTCTGAGAAGGGCCTGCTGGAGTTACTTTTGTGGTCCTGCTGGGAGGAGGAGGAGAGAGTGGCACTGGTGCTATTCCAAAACATGAGCTCTATGTGTCTCACCCCATCTTGTTCTCTGCAGTTTTTCTCATAATTCTGGTCTGTGCTGACTTTGCGTCATAGACAAATGTTCCCAGCACAGATATTTTCTATTCGCTTCTTCGTTTGCATCTGTGGAAAGCAAAAGAAAACAGAGAAGGTCAGAAGAACAGAAGCCTCCAGTGCCCTTCCCAGACGCGGCACAAACTTGATTGTGCAATGCCTAATGGGATACAAGAGACCTATGAAATCTATATTGCAGGGTAGCAGCAGAGATGTTTATTACACCTGTCCCAGGCATACTGATCAGATGCCTTCAGTTCTTGTATTACTGCTGCCACACTTTCTCTTTGATTATCCCCTGCCTTCTTTTCCCTCACTTGGCATTTTGATTTGGACATGGAATTTCTTGGGCAATCCAGGGAAAGTCAGGGGGATACCAAGGAGGAGAAGTAATGGAAGTGCCTGTCCTGCTGGCATGAGCTGGACAGTAGAAAGTAAACTTGTTGTCTATGTGCCAGCCTTTTAACCATTCAACATGTCTATTAGCAGAACACATTGTTCTTCAAATACTTGCATTGGGGATACCTCAGATCCTTTTTCAGTGAAAACTTATGTTTGTTCTTGCTAGAAGAGTATAATGATGGGCAGGAGGGTGCCTGCATGTGGTCAAAGCAAAACATGTCCAGTTTGGGAAACACTCACTGATGGATGAAAGTGTGTATTTGCTGCAACTGAAGTCTTTAAACAGGGAAGGGAAAGAAAGTGTAACATGTGCCTTAGAGAGATACGTTTTTCTGGGGTCAGTGAAATCACTGCATACTCACTTCAGGTCTTTGAACTAAAAGCCCAGATATTACCGCAGATGACAAATCCAGTTTTTGTCCTCATAAAAGTAGGCAGAGAATTTTACTCCAACAAGTATACTCTTGTTCAAATAGAAAAACAGTTCTAAAGAAAAACACCTCTTTGACATTACAATTGGCTTTGGACTTTCAGCACATAAAACAAGTGGAAGAACATGCCTCTTTGATGACATGGGATGTTCAATGTATGCTGTAGTAATGTCATTTATGACATTTCACACCTTGCTGTTGCTGTTTGGCTGCTGGGCTTTCACGATTGTCAGTTCTAGACATGACAATCTACACCTACATAAAGAAGATTGCACAAAGAATTGTTGTCAGGTAGGCTGAGGACACAGTTCTTTAAACTTCATTATCCTACCACCTGCATCATACAAGCCATAGCTCTAAGCTGAGAGACATAAGTACCACATGGCTCAGAGAGCAGGGCTGATGGGAGATGCTGGAAGTTGCCCACAGGCTGAAGCTGATACAGTCCCCTGCTGCACTGGGGAGCAGGGCTGGGAAAGCTCCAAGCAGGAGCTCCTGGGCTGTCTCCTACCTCGGTTTGCCCAGCAACCTCGTGCTACCCCATTCATATTGTGCCATGTAGCAAAAACCTGGAGCCTCAGGAGCCATGGGATGTAAAACTGGCACTTGAAAATTCCCAGTTGTGAGTCAGGTCCCCATCTTGTCTTAAAGAAATATCTGTACGTGTTTCAAAGTATTAACACTCACACTTTGGAGGTGCAGTAACATGTGGGCCTTTTGTTTTTCATGTTTTGCACATAAATAGATCCAAAATGAAATTAACAGCTCCCTGGTTGATAATCACTTTGAAAGGAATGAGATCTGATTTATACAAGATCACTGGTTAGGGAGATAAATAAGACATGTTAAATTAAGAATGAGGGGAATAAAGGTCAAACACATAATGGTTGAGATGAGTGTGAGAACAAACTGCATTTTTGGCTGTATCTTTTTATAGAAACATTTAGTTTTAAAAGTCATAGTATGATAGTGTGAAATGGAATATATTTATTAAATATCATACCATTAACTGAAATGATGCACAAGAGAATAGCAGGCACTGATTAAAACTAGTTAATGAAGAGTTTGTTTTTGCCTTCTCCTTCCAAAAGTTAGAGACAATTTGGTTTTGCCTGCTTTGGGAGCTACACAAAGGTGAGAAGATTTGTTTCAGCCTGATGGAGATGGGAGAATAACAGAAGGCTTCTAGATGATTAGTGATGGAGATTTGGGAGGCGTCTGCCTGGGGATTTGAATGTGTTAGCTCTCCCAGGGCCCACAGAACTGAAGTCTGGACTGGGCTCAAATCATGTTTCACACAATTCTTTCTATCAGTTTGAGATCCGTGTTTCTTACCCTTTTGAGCTCCTTTTGGGGTTGAGAGTGAATTTAAATGACACAAAGCCACTAAACTCTACCTAAACAAATTATCTTCTCAGTTCTTGCCATTTATATCTCACTCCTAACCTACTTCATCCTGTTTCTCATACAAAGCATCCAGGTCACAAATGCAACTTCTACAAAGAATATTAAAATTCCCTTCAAATAAATCCACATGGGTAACTGAAGGAGAAGGTAAAAAACTATTAAAACCATTGATATCGGTGTGAAATCTCATCAGTTCCAAACTTTCTGAAACTTCTTCCTCTTTGTTGCTTATTCATTAGCCCATTTGGTACAAGTAATTTCAAGTTTGTTCCTATTAAACATGATCAAAAACCACCATCACAGTTGACAAGTCCTCTGTGCAAACTAAGCCACACAGCACTGAGCTTCTGGCATACAGAAGAGCACGAACACCCTCTCAGTTGTAGACCCCTAGTGGCAATTATTAACTCACATGCGAGTAGGCTTGGTTGCACAAATGTCATCCCATCTCAGCTGGACTGAGCACATGAGAAATGCAATCACTAAGGCCGCAAGAATGGAAAGATCTGACCATGCTTGGTACTAACAGATCTCTCACATCTTGGTGATCTGCACCTTCTCACGTTACAAGGTCTCAGATTACCAGTGTACTTATATGTTCAAGCATTTGAACAGTCAACAGAACTGGTCACATGTTAAAAGGTAGGGAGTTATTTAGGTGTTTTTGAGGCCCTGGGACCTTCTGCTGTGGAGCATGCCTGTCCTGGGTGTTGTTGCTGTAATGCTGTCAGTGGCCATTTTGTTTGTCTTCTGCAAACTGCAGGCTTCCATTGAGATATTAGTGGACTATACTGTGCTTGACTGATGCATGTCCCTAGAGGGATAGAGATTGAAAAATAAAAGCCTGAATTCTCTCTTACATTGAGGCCATTTTGCATCATTCTGGCAAGTGTAAGAGGTCTTTCAAGTGGGTGTAGAAGTAAATTATGGCCTGTTTACACAGCCAGATCAGTGTGAAGTGACCTTCACGTAAATGACAACCAGGCCCCAAATTGTTGCGTTACTTTTTTCAAAGATCCAAGTTGGCCGAGGATGCTTTCAGAGGGGAAGTGAAGTGTTTTTCTTTCTTTTTTTTCTTCTTCTCAAATTAGTCAAATGAGGTTGATTGCTTTAAAGGATGGAAGAGTTCACCACGACTCCAGAAAAACATCAAGTATGAGAGCCTAGATTATGTCAGAAGACATGCAGCAGCCCACGCATTAGACTTGAAATCTGTGCTCGCACCTGCCCCGACTGATTTTTTTCCCTTTGCATTTATTGAGATGACACAATGTCAACAGAATTCTGCAAACTTTATGACAAAATTGTGACAGATCTGCAATGGCAGAATGACTTATGGAAATGTTGAAGTGGCTTCTCAATCAAGCCTCAGGATAGCTTGTGACTCCATTGTCTTAGAGGTCAGAAGTCAGACTCCACTGAGGAGAGACATCGCTTGATTCTGGTCCAATTTCCTGCCATATGCTGGAGGTGGGAGGGGTGAAACAAGGCTTTTAATTGCTCAATCCCTATGTTTTCTCATCTGCATTCCTCAAGCTAAAAAAGCTTTCCTTAGCACACACTGTTGTTTGCAATGTGGTCTGATAAGTTTTTAAAATACTTAAGATCTGATTCCTTATGCTATTGACTTTTTTCAAATCATTTACCATTGCCCAGAACAAAATAAACTGCCATAGACGTAAGCAGGTAACTGTGTTGGTAACATTTCACTCCCAGTTAATATCTGTGGAAATAGCTTCACAAAGTATAAAAAAAGGATGGGCCAGACCTGTTGCACACTGTGAACTGGATAGCTTGGATGAGCAATCCAAGCTTGGATGGATGGGCAGAGGCTATGTGCTTGTGGTACCTTGCTTGCTCCAGTGGAGGATGTCTCTTCATTTCCACCACCTTTGGTAGAATTTCTCTTGCTATTTCAAATGCACTTTTTAATATGATTTTCCTGAAGTGCTAAATATGCATTTCACACAGTTGTGAATTGAAAATGGAGAACTGAGAAATGAACTGCTTCTATAAATTATGTATAAAAAATGGTTGGAGAGCTCCACCCTATTGACAACACAAACCTATTGTTTGGTGAGACTGGCAAGAGGGAGACACAGGGCCCAGTACTCTGGACTCTGCTTTATGTCCGATTTAATTACTGGTTTCAGGGTCATGGTCTTACTCTGTTGAGCTCTCCATGGACTACAGTGGCCCTCAGGCTGCTCCTTTTGCTGCAACGAGCTACAGCTGGGTGCTTCAGAAAAGCTAAACCTACCTGCTACAAGAGCAAGATTTAGGAGTGCCACAGGTGGGGGGGAAGAGGACTCGTGAAGAAGCAGTCTTGATTTCTTTCCCAAGTCCTAAATTTTCAAGAGTAAGTAATATTACTCTCTGGAATATGTCTGCAGCTTTCCTTAACTGCATATTGGTCACAGAAGAAATTTAGTCCTGAGCTATTTTTCTAGAGTATTTTTCTCATAGCAGTTATGAAATCCCGCTTAGCTTTTGCGATTTGGATACACCACTTTTCTAACCTGACTTTCCCAAAAAACAAATAGGAAAAATCCTTTTGTGAGAATAAGAAACTATCAGTCCTCATAACAGCGAAACAGGGCAGGGATGAGATGCCTGGCAGTGTAACTGCGCTACCGTGGGGGCTGGGTACCACATAAATGGGCAGTGGCCAGCAGTCTACACTGTAATAACGGGCTCAGCAACAGAGAAAAACCCAACAAATCAGCCAGACAAAACTCCCTGCTCACCTGCCTGTTTCTGCTGCTGTCTCCTGCACCTCAAACAGGGTATTGCATCTGAGGCTCTTTAAATGTAGTTCTACAATGAGTGCTGAAGAGCTGAAGTGTTTGGAGAGAGAGCCCAGATTACATATTTGTGCTGGCAACATTAGCAAATGTTTTATTATTACCATTCCCAGCAACCTCTGTTCACCAGCAGACTCGGCTACTGAGATGCAATGAAAGGAAAAACTGTGAGCGAAAGAGATTTCAGTGACTTTCTCTGATAGGAACCTCTTCACAGTTCACTGAAAGAGCTTAAGGAAACACGGATGCTTCTGCACAACTTTAGTGTGGCAGACAGGTACCATGACCACTGCTTGTTTATATTTAATGACTGTAACATTATGGTACCATTTGTTTATTTAAAGATGAACTTCTGTGCTCAGTCAAACTTTAGACACATTATTTAAACATAAGCCAATTTGCCAATCATGTGTCTGTGGCTATTTTCCTCTATAAATAGTTAATAATTGAAGATAAATGTTTGTAAACAAGAAATTTTGTCCTCAACAATCATTTCCTTCTCCTGCTCATTCATACTAAGATGTCCTAGTAAACTTCTGGTTCTAGTATTTGATTTTGGAACCGCTTTTATTTTCTTTGGAAATGTCCATGACTAAACAACTCAATGGATGGATGGCAAGCATTCAGCATGAATCACATCAAAGAAGAGAGAGAAGGACAAGGAAGAAAACATTCACACAGGAATTCATAGAGATGACTGAGAAAGGAAAAAAGTGAAAGAAACAATTTATTCTTCAGACATTATCAGAAGGAGAGGTAAATACAGTGTTGAACCATTCTTTAACCCATTAACTGGTCAAGATAAACAAATGAGATTTACTTAATCTGGCTAAAATGCATTAGAGCTGTACCTGTTTCTCGTCACTTTGATTTTAGCATTCATTAGGAACACAATGTTTTTCCCTGATAAAATATCTCCTGATTCAGCTGTAGGGGCTCAGAGACTCCTATTTCTCTCTTAAACACTACTGGAGAAGTGCTATGAGTCTGGCCAGCGGTAAAATGGGAAAAATGAAATGGAGTGATGCAAATCTTCTTCTGAAATGAGGCTGTCTGGAAACCAGAAATTTTACTATGTTTTTAAAGATATCAATATATTTCTGCTCATCCGGTATGAAATGGAGAGTTTTGAAATTTTTTTTCGATGTGGAAGATTGTGTTCAGGTTCCTGCTCTGAATAAGTTTGAAGTGAGATTTATTAAATATTCATTGTGAAAGACAAAGCCAAGCAGAGCAAAGATTTGAACCTGCAGTTCCTTCATCCCATACAAACATCCTACCCTTGCTAGGTCCCTCTGCTTGCATGCATGGCCTCAGTTCTCCCCTGTCACCAGCACAAATATTGAGTAGTTTTGGGGTCTTCAATACCCTGCTGTTTGTTCTTTTTGGCTGTCTGTCTTTCCTGTTTTTTTGCTTTCCTAAATAACAATTATGCAGCTAAAGTAAAAATGGAGATGGGTCAAGGGGAAGGAAGTGCATGAAAAGTAGCTGGAGTTCCATAGAAGTACTGTATTATCATTCTATTTTTGACTATGCTTAAAGGTTAGTATTTAAAGCATTAGTAAAGTTTTCACCATTCCTTTCCTGGATCCCTGAACAGATTGTCAGTATATGGAGAAGAATCCTAAAGTTACTAGTTTTGGACAAGATTTATGACGTCTGGTGCCTGATAAAAGTAAAGATTTTTAACAACAAAAATATGCATATCACTTTATTTTTAAAGGTGTTACTGCAGAGAAGACACTGTTTTAAATTTCTTGCTGCTGGGGACAGGACAATACGAGGGTGGATTCAGTAACTCATTTTCTTCCAGCATGTTGCTGTCTTTAAATATACCATTTCCTTCTCTGTTCCTAGAGAACCTTATGTGCCATGGGCCCAAATTGCTGATATACTGATTTTTTTTTTTTCTGGAAAGGTGCTGCGTGCCTGTGACTTTGTTACACATTGATGGCACCAAGCACTGCTCAGCCTCTCCTCAAATGGGAACTCGAGAAAGTCAGGATTGAGTCAACACTTCCGTGGGAGATGCAGGAAATACCAGGAACACAGGGATGGGGGAACAGCTCCTGCCTAAACCCTTGATGTAGTGGGACAACTGGCTGGGTAATTTTTTTTGAGGCTTTTCTGGTTTGTCATTTTTAGGTCTACCACTACTCTTTTAATACTGAACTGCTCGGGACTACAAATGCTGAAGAGTAGTAGCCGTCTCTTTTCTTTGTGTTGCACTAGGTGCAGAATCACTCTAGGATTCATAGCATTACAATACACACAAAAAGAAGGATTGAAATACTTCCTAGCTTGCAGGCATTCCAGTCATATCCTGGGTACATGAATTTTTTGTTTCAAATGGTTACTCCACCCTTTTCATTCAGAAAGGCAGGCACCTGAACTGGACCCACCATGTGTTATAGCTGCACTTTCAGGTTGAATATGTGCATCCAAAATGAAAGCCTCTGTCAACTCACCTTTCCATGTTTCCTTGGTGACAGTGGTGCAATATTGGGCAACTAGACTAATCCAAAATGTAGTTATTTAAACATTTATTATTTTATAAGAATGCGTTAAAATTTAAACACATTTTAAAGCTACTGCAGCTACCTCTTTATTAACTCTATACTATCAATGGTTGAACTGGAAGGAGTTAATCACTTCTTCCTAATTTTCTTTTATAAATATGTGATTAGCCTGAATTATTAGGAAGGCACAATAGCTTTATTCTTTCTGTCAACTATATGCAGAGAAGTCGGGATTAGTAATCTCCAGGGATCAGGAGCTGATTTGGTGGAGGCAGGCGGGAGGACAACTAACTTTTGAACCTAAGAGGGCTTTGCTGGGCAAGGGTGACAGCTGTAGCATCTTTAGCCTGGATTTAAATTTGAATTCTATCTACCAGTGCAGCAATGCTATGGGTTGGCAACATGTTATAATAATCTTTGTGACACAAATGTCGGGGGCTTTTTGTTACGTGTCCTCAAAGAGATTTAGGTAATTAATGTTAAATCGATGATATAAAACCTCCATTCTGTCTCCCTTACTAATTCAGATCTACTGTAAATAGACCGAAATATCACAGGCCAATAATCCAAATGTTGTTTGGGGGTTTTGATTTCTTTTTTATCATGAGTGTGAGGTCAATAGTTGCTGTGAGATACTCAGCTCTGAATCTGAAAGAATTTATATTGAAAACACTTTGAAAAAACAGGGATGGGACCTGAATATGTTCTCCTGCTGAGAAGGCCATATACTATTTCGTGCTGTAGGCTTAAGTGAGAAAATGGGCCAATGTGTCAGAATTTATCAGCTTTTCAACACAGTTGTGGGCTATTAAATGTTTATGTAGCAGATGGGAACAGTGGAGAAATACAGTGCATAGCACACATGGCATGTTGGGTCGAGAGGAAAGGAAGTTCTCCAACCTTCCTCCTTTGCTGTACTATGAACCGAGGACCCTCTTGCCCAGAGGCAAAAAAGCTACCCGCAGAGATGTCAGCAGCATGGAAAAAAGGAATTACAGTGAAACAAAAGCACTTTGCTGTGCAGATATGCTTTTCTAAGTGCTTTAGGTTTTTCATCCATTTGGCTCAGTCTTGGTGAAAACATTGAGAAAATATTCTAGGTAGGACTAGGGCATAGGAATCAAGCAAAATGAGTGAAATTAAATGAGTGGAAAATAACTCAGGATGGAATATTTGGAATGAACTTGCTGACAATGGAATGTAATGGGCCGGAGAATTGATGAGAAATGCAAACTATGAAAATCTCATTTAATGGGAAAGTCCAGGTGAAATAGTATATTCAACAGGGAAAAGTACTCCTGAGTTAAACAGTAGCTCAGATCTGAAAAGATTTCCAGCTTGATATGTGTATTTTGTTAGGAACTGGATCCATTTTTCTCAACGGGAAAAAGCTCAGAGAGAAACCTCTGCCTGAGTTTTTCAGTCAATTAGCATATTCTTTAATTAATGAATTAAATTAGAGAATTAAACTTGGGCAATTGGTGAGGATAGATAGCAGTGCTGTAAATTTTACACTTTGGGGATCCTTTTGCTCTGGCCCTTTCCTTCCTGAATGATTGGTTAATAAATCTGACTAATGAAACACACATATAAAAGGTAAAATTTTCAAATGCATCTAATTGACTTAGAATCCAAAGCCAATGGGATTCACTGTTCTTAAGTCATTTAGATGCCTCTGGAAGTTTTACTCATCTATTCCATTGTTAACATTGATAAAATAATGAACACTTACAGTCCACAAGGGGACAAAAAAGAGAAAGTAAAAACGAGATTACTTATGGACTTCAGGAACTGAACTGACCACAGTAATAACTCCACAGATCTTGTGGCTGAAACTTGCCTAAGAGCTCCTGGCAGTTTACTCCAAACATGCATCCAATAATAAATGACTAAACAGGTGCTGCACTAGTATATGATGTTCTGTAACATCTTCTCATCTCACACTGAATCGTAGGAGTATTTCACACAAGCCTCTGCTGCTGGACAGGAAGTTCCTAAGTCAATGGTCTGTGTTATTCTCTCTCCATAATGTTAGATATGGATTGTCTACACCTTTGAAATGTTAATTTTCTCTTGAACAGTGTGTTTTAAGGCTGTTCCTGGTGAAACAATTTTTCCCCCTCCAGATACCTTCTTTGTTTCTTGAGAAACTGATGAACTATCTCTTGTTTTCTAACTTTCTAAGGTCTGGAAGCCCATTTTTTGCTACACCATGGCAGGGCTGCACTAGCTGGTGCACTCCCATATGTTGTATAGCACAGCCCCTCTCAGGCTGAATGATCTCCCACGAGGCCAGTCCTAGGTAACAACCTGAGTTTTTAAAAGAGCAAACATAAAATAACTAAATGTAAAATGAGTAAATGACAGTCCAGGCTGCGTGGGCCATGGAGCAGAAGAAAGTAAAACTGTAGGTGCCACAAGAAGGTGTGTGAGGCAGTCATGAAAAGAGGGAGCCTCCATGAGCAGGACTTTGAGGTTAGCCAGTGGACCAGTTCCCTGGTTTACCATGTTTAGCTTCAGAAGTTATTAATAAATTCACTGGTGTCTGCAGTTTTTACAGCCTTGTTTTCAAATTGTAGGTTTTATTGTGATGGCAGTGATATTGTTCATTATGCTGTCAAAAAAGCCGTGCAGCAAGATGACTTCCAATAGTTCAGCTTGGTTGGATTGTATGTGGCTGTTCATAGTCCTCCACAAATCCTCAGAAGTTATTGGCATTGTATTAATATGTCAGCTGCAGTTAAAGGTTGCCTTGAAAGGCTGATTTTCTCCCTAGCTGTATGTTTTTCTCAAGGTAGTAACTTCGAAAGCATAGAAGAAATGCAGAAGCATTGCTCTGGTATTCAGTTTTAGAAAAGCTTGAGGTAGTGTCTGGTTTTCCATTTTCCTGTTCTTTGTTCAAGATTAAACGGACCAAATTCAGAGGTTCCTTATTCATTCATTTCTCACTCAAAATTTCCATGGGTTTGAGAACATTTAGCAGCCTGTGTAAAGACTAGAAAATAAGATCAGCAGATAGAGTCTTTGGTAAACAGAAGCTTTCACTTTTCTATTAAAATATTTAATTTTTAAAATATTCAGTGTTCAGTGATGCTGAGAGCAGTTACAGCTTACATCATAGCATCATCTCAGAAATACAGTACAATGATTCAGCATGTGCGATGAGTCCACTTAGTTTCTACTCTCCTTTTCAGATGAAAACCTTTCTGACATCTGAGGACAATGTGTATGAAAGGTTATATTCTATAGAAAGTTGAGATAAGCAGGGAAGAACTTCCTCATGTGAACCATGGGAGTTCCTCACATTAGTCACACTAATAAATAATAGACCGTACCCGCTGAGCTCCCCTTTGAAACGAACCTCCCTGTGCTCAAGGAAAAGCTGGTATTGGAGTCTTCCTTTTAAATTGCTCATTCGGTTTTGCATCTTGCTTTGTAGGCAGCTGCTATTAGTTGCTAGCATTTGTAGGGATAGAAAAGGTGGGAAAATACTGCTTTTTAATTGTTCTGTTTCCTTTCACTAAATGCCCAGCAAATTCCCAGTTGAAGAAAGCCTTATTCCACTCCCTCCTTCCCCCTCTTTCCTCTAAGAGGTTTTTGAGAATTCTGCTTCTAATTCTCTAAATATCTGACAACTCACTATCTTGGTCCACCATTTCCTTTCCATTGTATAGTTCTCCTTTGCAGATCCTTTTACAAACAGACCACAGTAGTTGCTATTGCACTAGTATACCACGGTCTCTGCTAAAAGCCCACTGGAAATCAATGACTTTTTATTTAAAAATTTGTTACAAGTTACTGTATATTGTATCTTGTATATTTAGCTGGTGAGATCCAGAACACCTCACAGCATCTGAAATGGCTGTCCTTTGAGTTGTGCCAAACAGCAGAACAGCTCTGGTTTACCTGGTCTCCCATGACAACAGACTTAATGGCAGCCAAGGAGATCGAGAGGCAGCTGAGCGTGACAGCCGACATCAAAGCGAGAATGCCACACCTTGATCACTCTACCTGCCGGGGCAGACTTATTAACGTGACCACCCTGAGAATTCAAAGGAGCAAATGAATACAGGCACACAAAACCCAATCACTCAAATTTGAAAATGAGAATAGAAGTCTAGACAGCTTTTCTTCAGAATTTGTTGCTGCTGACCTAATTATTTGAATCCTGTGCTTTATCTTGCTCTTTTCAAAGAATAAGAATAATAGTTAATTTTGCTTAATAGAATAATTGAATGTTATAATTGTGGTGTGTTATTTTTCTATACTTCAACAATAATGTTCTAGTTAAGCTGCCATCTCTTTTTGTGGAGTTGCTAATGACTAGGCTGCTCACACAATGAATTAGTTAATATTTTGTTTCCTTTCTGGACCATTTGGGCTAACTTAAACTGATGAAGATTTTGTGTATGTGCGTGTGCTGTAGTGATTGTTTTTGTCTATGATGTCCTGATCTGTAAATCAAATCTTTTCATTCATGATTTGCCACATGCAAGAACTACAGAGAAGTAAAGCATAATGAAGATATGGATTTGTCTGAACAACCTGGGATTTTTGAGATGGGATGGTTACATTTGTTTGTGTTGAACCAACATTGTATGTAAAAAGAGCTCAAATTCTGGTTAGTTTGAAATTTGCAGAGTGTGAGCCTGTTTTATTTTGCAAAACTGGGGATTAACTGGGCACAGGCCTTACTCACCCAAATTGTACAGAATTTTGAGATGGATAATGCCATTTAAATGAATCTGATGAGCCCTCTCTCCTAGTTGAAAGGATGGATGACATTTTGATGACTTCAGCAGTAAAGTGGCTGTGAAAAGATCTGACTAATACAAAGTGGAAGTTTCATAATAACTTTAACAAGCGCCACAATTTCTCACATTTATAGTGTCTTCCATCTTGTAAATCCCTAAGCATTTCACAACAATATAAAGCACCAGTGAAAAGCAGCTACCTCTAGGGCAGAAAGTGGTGACCAGCTGGCTCCCAACGAAGTACATAGCAGCAAAATGAGAAGGAAAAGTCATTTTGGCCAAGTAAACTGGATTATAAATTAAAAGTAAGTATTGTGTTGTCTAAAGGAAATGCTTTGTCAAACACTGTGCCTATTTTTCATTCCCCTTTAAAGAAAGCACTGTGAATGAAGAGCATGTTCTGGTTATTAAATGATTTGTCTATCTCAGCCTTTCCCCAGCTGTGGTGTGGAGTACGTTTATTAGTGGTTTGTGGAGACTTTCTGGTCAGAGTGGCGAGACAACTTCAGTTTTCAAATTGTGTCTGTAGCTTCATGTAGCCTCACCCAGGATTCTTCTACTCCTTCAAGTCCCACTGAGTATTCCAGTGCCATGTGGTGTAGTAGTGAGTATGAGTGCTTAGAAATGTTGGTGATACAGGGTGCTTAGGAAACTCACTTGTTTTGGTCAAAGCTAAATCTGGGACACTTCTGCAACTTGCGTATTGAATTCTGTGCAGCAGAGCATGCAGACTGAAATGATGGCCAACATTTAAAAAGAGAAAAAAATGAAACTAGATAATGTTCTGGTGTAGTAAGAACAGCACTTGTAGAAAGTGATTGATCCCAGACTGACGCCTAAATGCTTATTCAGTTTTATTTGGACCTGGTCTGACCCAAAACAGAGAAAACAAAAAAGGGAAGGAAAAGAGAACAAGCCACAATTTATTAACTTTACCAAAATAACATCTGTTCATTTGAAGCTCCTCTCTTCAGTGTTACCTTAACAACATTTTTTCCACAAGGGATTATAAATAAAGTCTATAACAGAGATTGTGAAAATGAGAGAAGATATTGTTCATGAGAGATTCCTTATTTAAAGCATTTGAACAGCGTAAATGTGTTTAGAACAGTGAACCTACCTAATAAATATCCTCTGGTCAAAAACTTAGCTCAAGCTAGGGCAGAACTGAATGTTCTTATGTAGAAGGTGCGCTTTGAAAGCCCATAGCTAAGATGAGACAGAATGAGCTCCTGCAAAAGAAGATCCCGAAAAGTAGCAAGGAAGGTTTAGCCCAGAGCAGAGGATTAAATCTGAGTTCCTTCCAGTGTCTCTGCATCCTGCTCCATTTCTTGCCTTGTCTTCAGGAAGAACCAAAATTAAATGGAATTACTGTGAAATGCAATTATATTCCAGTTTTGCTAATTTGGGCTCAAAATTTCAAGACAGTTCACAGATTTTTGCATAATCAGCTCCAAACTCCTCGCACTCCATCAGATTCTAGTACGAATCTGGTAACATCAGTCGATCTCTATGGGATGGAAATTAGGAAGCTTGTGTGTGAGTGTAGATCAAATGAGTTTGAAATTTTGGTCTGCAGTCTGCAACAATACTAACAGCATCATTCCTTTCCCCTGCCCATGAGATAAATGCTATCAGTGAGGAAGTAAGATACTGATCTGGAATTTTCTGGCCCAGTTTGGTCACATGTCTGCATTTATTTTCTTGCCATTTAACATCTATTGCATGCTAATTTTACATCATGATTTCCAGGGTGATTATCATGCCTGCTTAGTTGTGTATTCTCTCCAACTTTCATTGCACTCTTCGAACGTATCTAGTATGTAAATATTTCCATTCTGCATTGGTTTCCACTGTGTGCTCTTTGGATTTAGCTACTCTATGAAGTAAATAGTGGAGCTGGTTGAACTCTTTGTAACAAATAATTCATACAGCAAATTCAGCTTTTCTGTGAATGTAATACATACAAGCTGATTCCGATTTTCCCAAATTAGTTCATTATTTGTAATTGTCTGCTGAATTATTTTTGTGAGCAAACTGTACCCTGTGAATTATCTGTAATTTGAACACTATGATTATTTACTTTAAGTTATTCCTTGTATGTGACTGTTCACTTGGTTTTATTTCTGGTCTCTTATTGGGTAGGCTGACTTTGAGAAATAGGTGCTTTAGATGGATTTTTCACTCAAGAGTTTAGCGTGAAGAGGATTAATGTCTCTAGAATTGTTCTGGTTTTGGCTGGGATAGAGTCAGTTTTCTTCCTAGTAGCTAGAATGATGCTATGTTTTTGATTTAGTATGAGAATAATGTTGATAACATACTGATGTTTTAGTTATTGCTAAATAGTGCTTATACTAAGTCAAGGACTTTGCAGCTTCCCATGGTCTGCCAGCAAGGAGGTGCACAAGAAGCTGGCAGGGAGCATAGTCAGGACAGCTGACCCAAACTGGTCAAAGGGGATATGATGTCCTGCTCAGTGTATAAACTGGGGGGAGCTGGCTGAGGGGCTGTGATTGCTGCTCGGGGTTGGACTGGACATCAGTCAGTGGGTGGTGAGCAATTGCATTGTGCATCACTTGTTTTGTATATTCTTTTATCATTATTATTGTTATTATTTTCTCTTAATTTTCTGTCTTATTAAACGGTCTTTATCTCAACCCATGCATTCTACTTTTTTCTGATTCTCTCCCCCATCCCACTGGGGGTGTGTGTGTGAGCAAGCAGCTGTGTGGTGCTCAGTTGCTGGCTGATGTTAAACCATGACAAGCATAAAGATGGGAAAGAACAGTTCTGAGGAGGAAAGAGGGAGGGAAGGACAGAAGGAAGGAGAGAAAGTGTGTCCTCTCTTATTCTTAAAAGAACTTGGTATTGAGATAGATACACATATCGGAAAAGAAAAAGGTTCAATTAATGGGTTATGGTGCTCAGTAGTACTTCATATTATTGAAATTAAGGTTTATTAAAATTATAGTAGTTTTGTGAGCCCTCATCTGGTGTGATACCCAATTAATAATACTGGCTTTGCCAAGAACAAGGGATTAATGGAGACCGGTTGTGCTCACGCCCCTGGGTCTCCTTGTATCACACAGACCACTAGACCATTAGAAACTGCCTTTTAATGGAACTAAATAATAGCTTAAAAATGCTACATGATTTTAAAAAGGAGAGAGAGTTTACCCTGAAATGGAAAGAATGCCAAAACATTGACCAAAATAATTTAACTGAGGTGACACAGCTGATCACTGGCTGTACTGCAGATGGAACCCTATCTCCCAGATTCCTAAGCTGGTGCCATATCTATAAGCCACCACTATCCCTGTTCAGTCACCATGTGTTCTTAAGGCGATATGAGAAGCTGTGGACCAAGCCTGGCCCATTTTATTCTAGGTGCCTTTTGACTGGCATTGGTGTTGTGTTCTCCAAGCTATTCACATAATGACAATCTGCACACTTTAATATATCTGCCAAGCACATGAGTTGAATCTGTTAATCTTTATTTTACGTACCTTCATCATTCACCCACCACTCCTCACAGTCACCAATCAGGCGTACATGTGTGGGGCTCTGCACCGAGTGCCGTTGCCAACATACCTGCAGGAGGAAATTTAACTTCTGATCTAGATTTTACATCTGGCTGGGCTTTATGTGAGCACCTGTGGTAGGAACTGCATCAAGAGAAAATTAATGAATCTTTTGCCTAACCTGGCTAAACTCCCTTTATATTTTTTTTTTCCTTTTTTTTTATTTTGTCTCAGGAGCTCGATTTTGAGAGCTGTACCACCTCCTTTTCTGTCTCAGGCAGCATAATATAAAGTTGACTTCTGGCACTATAAGTTCTTTCCCCTTCCTTGAACCAAGACACACCCTAAATGAATGAAAACTCGGATAATAATTACATCTGTATGCACGCACACATATATATACCTCACTCCAATAATATCCTAACTGTAGCCACTCTGGGGCCAGATTCACATAGGGTGGGCACATATTTGCACCAGATTTAGACCTAAAAGCATGTTTATTTCTGTGAAGTCACAGGCATATTCATTTCCTGGTTTTAACATGCTCATATGGCATGTAAAGTTTTGAAAGGCTAAGCTGAAAAGATCATAAGCCATGTTGTTAGCATGTGTGAGGTTTTGTAGCTGTTTGCAAAGTGCTGAGATCATCAGACAGCAGGTGATATATGTAACATGTATCATTATTTAGAATATTATCATTCATTTGTGTATCAGTCACTCACATGAATGAAAGAAGATTTTAGTGCATGATTCTGACTTCCTTTCCTATGCTTTTGGTTAATCTCTACAGGACATGATTATATTTGCTTGAACCAGATCTATAATAATGAATATAAACACAGAACTTTGGTTTTAATCTGCTACTCATGCTATGTTTTGTTTAAAGACAGACAGCCCTTTGTCATTCAGATGTGAGACTGCTGCTGAAAGTCAGTTGTCGAATACGTTCAGAGCTGTACCCTAACTCACTATGTGAGAGGGTGCGTGCACCCCCTTGAGACAATGGGGAAGAAGAGGTTAATCCTTAAGCTGGCTAGAAAAGGGACCATAGTTGTCTCTCCATCCTGCAGAAACTAGGCCAGCTGTGAGGAGTTAATTGCTTCCTTTACACACCCCTCCATGAACAGCCTCAAAGGGGTGTGTTGGGAGGGCAATGGCTTGGCAGGGAGACAGAGAGGAAGGAAGCTGAGTCTAGTGTCAGAGATCAGATCTGAGTAAGGCGATGTCCAGCTCCCTAGTGCTTGCCTGGAGTGGGCAGCACTTAGGCTGCATGGAAACAAGCTATCCTTACGTGAGGGCTGCTGCCGAGAAGGAAAATTTTTTGTTTGTGCTTGGCCTTTGAAACAGGGCATTTTTCCTGACTGATTTCACTTTCTAGAGTCATGCTCCTTATGAAATGCTGAGATTTTGTAGTCCCTCTTTCTGGTGGTGTGTCAATGTAGGTCACACTATGCACATAAGTGCACTTCAGGGCACCTATGTGTGGTCAGGACAGGAAGGATCCTAAATTATGGAAAGCAAGCAGGCAGATAGTGGGGAGTGCTGGTGGTATGTATACAGGGAATTGGGTAGGTATACAGAGAATTGGGTTCTTCAGGCTGTCTGTTGCTGTTAGGAAAGCTGTAGTAAAGAATATTCAGATTCTGAAAAAAGCACTCTGTTTTCCTTAATATCAAATAGAGTGGAGAGCTATATTTTTTTTTTTTATTCTGCTTTCACTTTTTTTCCCACCTTAGTGCTATGGAGTAGTGTTTGAGTCCAGAACCTAATGCTTTCTGTTTGTCTCTATTATTTAACATTACCCATGTTAGCTGGCCAATATGCTCTGAATTTAAGTTGCAGGAATGCTTCTAGGGAAAAGAATAATGTGTGTTAAGACCTGATTGACATGACCTAACTAGGCCCTGATCTGTTTGCTGCTGATTCCTGTGCTGCTCTGTATGTAGCTATTGGGGCTGACTGCATCCTTGCTCAGAAACACTGGCACACTGGTATGAACTGAGCATCTTCTGCGCTGCAGTGGAGGGTGTGCCTTGCTAATCCAAGAACCCTTAAAGAATAGAGTTTCTTTTACCTCTTGGGCCCTGACATGCCTGTTCAAGGGGTAGGATTTGGCCCTTAGTGAGCTGATTATCCGTTCCCTTGACATAACATAAAGCTCTAGAATTTATGGCTATATAAGAAAGTAATAATCTTGCTGGGATATGTGGGGAATTACATACAGTATGTAAATCCCATCTTGCGATAGGAGTATGTTCCTCTGAGAGTATAGCTGTAAGAGGCCTGCATTATGAAACCTGAATCCCTGTAAAATGTCCTGGTTTCATTACAAACTTGAATCTCGCTTTACATCAGTTGAAAGTTTTGCTATGGTTCATGAACATTTCAAAGCAAACTTGGGCCCAGATTCTAATGATTCTTTTATTCCTCTGTATCATGCAAACGTCATAGCACCATGCAATTTCAGCACAAAACCAGATGAAATACAAGGCTTTTCACCGAGTGTTTCAATCCTTTTTTTTTTTTAACTTATTTTCGTGGTGTTTTCCTGTTTCAAAGTGCAATTCAGCAGCAACAAACTGAGTGAAATCTTTGGGAAAGTCTCTATAAAAGCACTGTGATCCGAAACAGCCAAGTTCTGCACAGCTGCACTACAGAGTAATGGGCAAGGCTTTAGCTGCTAAGCTTGCTGCAGCCACACTTGCTGTCAGAAACAGACTGAAGGAATGCAGCTCCTCTGGTTTCCATTTCTGCCTGAAGGGGAGCATAGCTTAGTGAACCCACAATGAGACTTGGGGGAAAGGAAAACTAAATTACATTTAAAGAAAGAAAGGAAGCCTTCTGCTTTTTTTAAATGATTGAGTGATGCTGATCTCTTCCACACAACATAGATAAGGTTACAACAAACCTTTCATTATAAGCCTAATATTGAAGGCGACCCCCACCAAACTTTGCCAAGCCAAAAATCAAGCTGTCTGAAATTTCATAGGCAGCAGTTCAGACCAGACCAGACCAGAATGTCCCCTTCTGGCATGTTTGCTAAGGTGTATAATAAGGAAAGGAGAAGGAAAGCAGGGAGAGTATGCAGAAGGAAATAAGTTCCTGTAAAAGAATCAAGTTTACATTACTATACATGCCATGTTGTGCTGTTAATCATTATCTGATGTTCTTAAGTATAGTCTTACAAATTCATTTTCTTTACAGGCAAGAAAATGCTGAGCCTAATGAGAAGTGGTGTGTATTATTGGGTTTGTTAAAGAGGTCAGACAGAGGAAACAATGTGAACAGCAGGAGAACTTGCTCTCTTGCCCTGGTCTTTGATGAGGGTCAGTTCACAACACAGGTGAGTCTTGTCAAAGCCTGGAATAAGTGCTGTGCTTTGATTCCGGAGAATAGAAGTGGTCTTGTACACTGTTTGAAAAACTCCATTGTAGTGCTGATTTACATGTGCAAATTAAAACAAGTTATTGCTTAGATTTGAGTTAGACTCTGCTTCCCTTTTCCACTGGAAACGTATCTGCAGGACTCCAAGTATTTGTTACCAAAAGCAGAGAAACTACACTGAAGAGGATTTAGTGGTAAAAGCAAGAAGAAATATCTCATAGCAACACCAGTATTGCTGTCTTTAATGAGAATGAAAAACTTCATTTTTCAGTTTGTCCTGAATGTGAAAATGGCAAAGGTGTCAATGAGAAGTCACTGCTGTTACCTGTTATCCTCACTCTGACTAGCACCAACCCAAGAAATGAAGCATGACAGTGGACTGTGAAATTGCACAGGGCAAACTTGAATTTTTCCCATCCTCTTAGAAGAAATTCTAGGAGATTCACGACTTCAGAAATAGACGAAAAATTTAAAACCATGCCAAGCCATTTTAAATTGAACTTCATGATAAACTGAGATTTGATATTCCTGGATAATTACTAATGAGAACACTTTCCCTTTAATTATCTTGTGGTCACCATTTCAAAGGTGATTAAAGCTATTCTTTACTAGATGTGGTTATAGATTTAATGCAAACCTAGTCTTTCTTGTGGTTTTATCACAGCAATTAAATTTGGCTTGTGCACAGACTTTGTGTGGCATGAGGGATTTCACCAAGCAAAATGATTTTACCCTTCAGGCAATGTTAAATTTGGGAAAAATATAATTAATTATGTCAGACAGGTATCTATTATACATTGTGCACACATACTTAGAGACCAGGGGGCCCACTTCTACTCAAAACAGAAAGAGTCATTCCTTCCAGCTCTGGTCTTAAGCACAGTAGCAACTGTTGCTCGTTCAGACATGCCTTAATATGATCATTTATATTATATGTAGCAAGCAATCATCCATTCTCTGAGAAGAAACAATAGAAAATCTCTAGTTTTGAACACAAGTTCTCCCTTTCTGTCCCATTTTCACCAAGCCTTTTATTGTTCTGTGCTTTCTTTCTGATTGTATGCAGCAGTTATGTCTTGGAAATAATGCAATTTTAGCCTATTATAGTTACAGGCTATGTAATATATTTCTATTTAGCTTTTATCTGCTGATTGTAAGATTACCTGATTGTACTTTATTTTTTTTCCCCCTGGACTACTTGACGGGTTTGTTCCTAACTTATCTAACACTGTACAATCCCTCAGCCCACAAAAATCTTCTGATTTAATCAAAGCTTTAGGCCTTCTGCTAAAGACAAAAGGCTGTGTTTTCAAAATGCAAGTATTCACTCAGGATGCCCATGTCAGTGATACTGCATGCTACTAAAATGTCTTTCATCAGTGGATCTCAGAGCATTTTAAAAAACATTTGCAAAGCATCAGGGAGAGAGAAATGTATATCCAGTTTACAGATGCATGAACTGATAGACTGTGTAAGTTATAGATATGCCATGCTAAACATCAAACTACTTTTGATTACATTAAAGAGATAGTGTTTGAGATATGTGGGCGAGATGAGCATTTTTATTGTTGGTGGGGTTCCTCCCTAATCCTTGGGATAGGTTAGCTGTAGGGGAATAGAGGTGGATTTAAAATGCTGCATCTGTATGCAAACATAACATGAAAATGAGGAGATAGAGCTAACTTCTCTTGTTTTGCTTTCCTCTAATCCTCCATAGAAGTTTATTCATCTATCTGATTAAAATAAAGTAAAATAAAATATTTAATGATGATCCTAAGGAAAAAACGGCAGTAGAGAACTAGTTTTACCATTGAATTATTGAAGTAGAAAGCTGTTTGGGAAAATAAGCTGTGAAATCTTACAGATTCATCTGTATCTTCTTTTATTGTTTCTTTTTAAATTCAAAAGCCTTAGTTCTTGAAAGAGTCTTGAAAGTATTACAGCATTCAGAGCAGTGACATTGTAAAATATGGGGTACTAATCACAGACTAGCTGTGCAACATACAGCTTTTTCTATCTGTCATATTTAATAACTAGACTATCATATCATTTGATTCTCATGTGCCAGAATCGGAGTCCTACCTCTCAACAGTTTGGAACTATGACAAAAATAATATCACTCAGCCAATCTCATGACTCAGGTGACCTTGGCCTTTGATCCAGTCAGATCTTATCAGATCTTCAGAGGGTCAAGGTACACCTGTTTTCAGTATTTTAGGATTTTAGCCTTAAGCATTAAACAGCTACAGGGGACACAGGATACTCAAAGGAAAAGGCACTGCCCTGCTCTCTGTGTGCATGCATTTGCATGTATGTGTATATATGTAGACATGTGCCTCTGCCTGGGGGTTATGTATAATAACGCAGTCCGTTGTTTAAAACTGAGTTTAATCCAAAGCAAAATGAGGTGAGTTTTTTTTTATTACTGATAGAATATACATTTGAAAGTACTGTTAATGAAAAATATTTCATTAAAAATGTTCTTTGCAGCATGCATAGAGAGAGACAACTTGGCAGAACAGGTATCATATACATGAAGTGCATTAGTGCTTAACAGCACAAAGACGTGCTTTGCTGTATGGGAAACAGCATGATCAGGTGCACGTCTGCCATATTAAAGGATTATGAGAAATGGGGAGAAAATAATACTTAATTCTGAATGTAAAAATATTCTGGTTTTTAAAGAGGCATCTCTTGAAGCTACTATATTACGAGATATAATACCACAAAATCTTCTAGATTTAGCACTATAGAGACTATTAATGCTTATGACTGCTTAATTTCTCTTTCTGAAGCATGCAAGAAAGCCGTATGCTGGAATGCAGGAGGTTTGTAGCATGTCCATTTAGTCAGGAATAATATGCAGCCAGAGGCACTGACAATGACTATTTTGTTGACAAAAACACGCCAAGCATTTTATTCCAAGTGATGAAGTGTGGAATAAAGTTTTGATGATCAATGCTGACTTCTATTGGAAAGTTGTGCTATGTATACACCAGACTAACGTGTATGCATTGTAAGCTATAGAGGTATTATCATACAGATCATTGTTTGCAAATGGGGAGCTTAGAAGTCTGTGAAGGTAATTTCTCATGAGAATTATTATGTACCGTAGGTGTAGAAATTGTTTGCCTGTGACCCTCAGTAATTGTTAGTGAGGCATGCCTGCACATCTATCGGAGAGAAAACGAGGACTCTTCATTTACAGAAATAGGATGGTTTTACTGGAAAGTATACATGAAGTGTTCCTGAACTTGCCTGTGCCAGCCACGCTGCAGTATGATCCCAAAGAGCAGAGCAGACGATGTTACAGAAAATGATGATTGTCCCACTACAGGTAAGGATCAAGACATAGTGTTTTTAATCTATTTAATATAAACAGGAGACTGCAGTTTTACGCAGAGCTTCTAATCTGCAGTCTACAACCCACTGCTGTGGGTTCCAAGTAACCATATCTTAATTTCGTGGGTGGTTTTCAGTAACAAAAAAATGGCACAAGAAGTTTCCTTCAGTGGCACTAGACCAACTTCCATCATCAGCGACTTGCACCTGGGGCCCTTTTTTAAAATCCCGCCATATAGCAGCACTAATTTCACTAAGCTCATGGGATGCTTCTGCTTGCAAAAGGACTGCTTGTGTGAGCCAGGGTTATGGAATTAAACCTTTAATATTGCTCTAACAAATCAGGAATGAACAGAAAGAAGCTCACTGTAAAGAAGAGGGAAAAGGGAACGATTACTTGTGCTTTTGCCCTAGTTTGGCTTCAGTTTTATTTCCATTGCTCTTTGTTGCTTGTTTTTTCTTTATTTTTCCCACTTGAGAGATGGAGGGAAATGATCAAGCTCATCCTGCATATATGTACTGAGGGGGATGCTGAAACTAACTCAACACCACCCACATCACAGAGCTGTTAAGGAGGTAAATACGTTAATATCTGTGAAGTACTATAATGTATGAAATATCAGTAATGTTAATAATGATATTTTTATAAGTCAAAACAGGATGAGTCTGCAGTATATTCTTTGCCTTCTTTTCTGTGTCCCAAAAGAGAGAATGAGTCCGGTGAATTGAAGACCTGTTTAAACTGTAGAGCTATTTCTGGGTTTCCTTATCCATTTTAATTAAAGAAAATCAGCAATCAAATATTTTTTTCTGCCAGAGACTGGATCCTACCTAAATATCTTGGATTCTTTCCATTTCTGGTCCATCCCCAAACACCAGTTCTGTGCTCCCTACCACTTTCCTTTGGCCCCGTTCTCTGCAGCTCTAGATAATTCCAACTTTTCCTAAACTCAAAAATGTTATTTCTTAAGAGGCAGGGCATATAAGACACCAGATTCCTGTGGTCACTTCTCTGATCCTTCCCTCCCTCTTTCCTTTCCCACTGGTCTTGGATGTGCTGTGACCTTTCTGTGCACATCATAGAAACCTCAGTTAAGCAAAGCAATGCTCCTTTCTACTATGCAGTGTGCACCCCTGGATTTGAACAGCAGATTCCTACCTCGAAAGACAGACCTACACATTTCCTCACACCCAGTTGCCAGGTGTCTAGGAACATAGTTTCAGGTGAAATTAATTTGGCGGGATTGAAAAGCTACATTCCTTCCTTTTATATTGTCCAAGAGTATTCAATGGTTGCGCTGAAATTTTTGTACTAATTAGGAATTTCCTGTATCGTATCTATCAGGGAACAGATGCAGTTACACATGTAGCAAAAAGTTCTCCATGTCGGTGAGACAGAAGGAATGATGGCCTGGCTCTTGGACTTTGTAGGTGAGTATTAGCTGCAAAATCAAAAGTAAAACTTGTAAACAAACATGCTTTTAGCTTTGACCTTGAAAGTGCCTTTTACTTAATGGGACTGTCGTATGATTAAAACTAAATTTGTGGGCAAGACTGGGGACTTACACTTGAAACCTATTTCCCTCTTAAGGGAAAGGATCAGTAAACTGTATTTCTGTCAGCAACGGGAACAGATACTTGGATTTCATTGTTGTAAGCAGCATAAAGAATCTAATATTGTAAACTCAAAGAAGTGAGTGACTGTCTAGTAGTTGGAGCACTGGAGTAGACACTGGAAAATTTGGGTTATTCTGGTCTAAGATTGCTGCTATCTTTCTGTGTTGCTTTCAGCTATGAATTTGGTGACGACTACAGCTTCTCCATGGTATATTATCAGCACAAAAAACCTAATCAATACATAGACTAGCTCCCCTGCAATCCCAATACAACCTTTTCAGTAAGCTAAGTTAGCCTCAGCAGGACCCTATGCTAATATCACGCTTCCGGCACTGCTCCTTCTCATCATATTCTGGAGGAGAGGTCTGATGCTTTTACTGCTGATGTGATGGCTTCAGGGCAAGTACAGACACTCCTGCCATTGAGTGTCTTTTCATACAACCTGTGTTTTACCTAAATCATTCAGGACCCTGAGAATGGTTTCCCCCAAATCCTGCTTCATTTCAGGTCAAGAAGTACGTAACTGACTTCATTATTTGCTCAGGAAGTATGGGCTAGACGAGTGGTCGGTGAAGTGGATTGAGAACTGGCTGAATGGCAGAACTCAGAGGGTTGTCATCAGCGGCGCTGAGTCTAGTTGGAGGCTGGTAACTAGTGGTGTCCCTCAGGGGTCAGTACTGGGCCCAGCCTTGTTCAACTTCTTCATCAACGACCTGGATGAAGAGTTAGAATGCACCCTCAGCAAGTTTGCTGATGACACCAAACTGGGAGGAGTGGTAGATACACCGGAAGGCTGTGCTGCCATTCAGCGTGACCTGGACAGGCTGGAAAGTTGGGCAGAGAGGAACATGATGAGGTTCAACAAGGGCAAATGCAGGGTCCTGCACCTGGGGAGGAACAACCCCATGCATCAGTACAGGCTTGGGGTGGACCTGCTGGAGAGCAGCTCTGTGGAGAGGGACCTGGGTGTCCTGGTGGACGACAGGTTGACCATGAGCCAGCAGTGTGCCCTGGCTGCCAAGAAAGCTAACGGGATCCTGGGATGCATCAAGAGGAGTGTGGCCAGCAGGTCGAGGGAGGTTCTCCTTCCCCTCTACACTGTCCTAGTGAGGCCCCATCTGGAGTACTGTGTCCAGTTCTGGGCTCCCCACTTCAAGAAAGATGAGGAGCTACTGGAGTGAGTCCAGCGGAGGGCTACGAGGATGATGCGACTGGAGCATCTCCCCTACGAGGAGAGGCTGAGGGAGCTGGGCTTGTTCAGACTGAAGAAGAGAAGGCTGCGAGGGGACCTAATATATACTTACAAATATCTGAAGGGTGGGTGTCAGGAGGATGGGGCTAAGCTCTTTTCAGTGGTGCCCAGTGACAGGACAAGGGGCAATGGGCACAAACTGAAGTATAGGAAGTTCCATCTGAACATGAGGAAGAATTTCTTCCCTCTGAGGGTGACAGAGCACTGGAACAGGCTGCCCAGGGAGGTTGTGGAGTCTCCTTCTCTGGAGATATTCAAGACCCACCTGGACAAGGTCCTGTGCAGCGTGCAGTAGGCGACCCTGCTTTGGCAGGGTGGTTGGACTAGATGACCCACAGAGGTCCCTTCCAACCCCTACCATTCTGTGATTCTGTGATTCTGTGATTCTGTGATTATCCTTGGTGCATATGTAGGATTTGGGAGTGATATCCGGGGAACAGGCCATCTTCAAACATATGCAAGAATAAAGTGAAGGAACTGTCCAGGCTGGAGAAAATCTCGTGACTTTCTGAAGACAAACAGCCGAGTCAAAACAGAAGGGAAAGACACATGTCTTTGTATCTCTCTTTCTTCCCTCTGTAAATGGCATCTAGACATTGGCACCGTATTCCTTGGACTACTTAGCAGTTGGGTTCATATGTTACTGTCAAAGGGTATTTAGTGGATCACACTGGCAAGTTGAGCGTTGTCTCCATCCACTCTTGTGCAGCAGCACATGACTGCCAGATACTATTCCCAAATCTATATAGAATCTTGCGTATATCATAGATGATGCTGGTAGAGAAACTCATTAAGGCAGAGTCTGTCTGTCCTTATGTATGTGAGACTTCACTGAAGTGGGAACTTTGAGCTGAGATCAATAGGAGGATCAGGCCATTAGAAAAGAGATGAAAAGCCCTATTGATTGTTTACTACATTAGGAATGCAAAAAAATGTAGATTTTGAATGATGTCTGGTACCCTTAAAATAACGTAATGATAAAAGAATTGTCTGGTGCCTTCAAATTAAGTGTTTTCTCTGGTAGTCTAAGCATTTATCTAAGGCTTCTAAATTTGTTTCCTAGTCTGACTAGCCAAGTGACCTTTCTGAAGTTATTTATATTGTCTTTATATTTGTATGCAATTACTCAGCATAAATCAGAATGAGAATTCAAGGCTCTCTTCTGCTTTATCTTTATCAGTAGGCAATGAGCCTGATCCAAAGTCTGCTGAAGGCAGCAGATGGGGCCCCGTTGACATTAGCTGACTTTGACTCAACGCGTTATATACACCACACCAAACTCTGATCCCCTGTATAATGCATCCCATCTCAGCCAAGTGACAAGCCCTGTGGATTTCATGTTCTTATATACATGCAGAAAAAATTTTGGAGGTCTCTCCACATCCTTACTTAGGTATGTAAAAGGCTGCCCTTGGTATTTAACAAAAGAAAAGCAAATGTTCTCCTAGCGACATAATTAAAGGATCCTGGTTTCTTACAGATATATATGGTGTGTCACAGTGCTACCTGCATTACCCATTGCAAAAACTTCAGATACCCTTTGGGCCTCCTATAACACCTCCTGCAGCAGTACCTTTAAATCTCATAAGATTCCTGTCACTTCTTTCGTTCACTACTGATCTTTTTTTGACCTGTTAGATAACGAGAAGACAGTAATGTATTATAAGTAGTGCCAAGCTACAGGAGGAGTTCTCTCCATGGAGAACTGACGTGGTCTTTCTCCTCTGTTCAGGTGCAGATTTTCAAAAAATACTTGAAATCTAATTAATTTTGGGACTTCTAACCTGAACTGAGATGAAACATGACAGACTGGGAAGAAATTCATCACTGAAGGCTCAAAGTCATTTGGTGATGTGGTCAAAGAAACTGGTCACTAGACTCAAAGTTGTTACAAGGAGGAGAAACAGATGGTAAATAAGCAGTATGACTGCATAAGCCTGATTTCTGCTAAATATTTTAATTCTCTGTGACAACTGTGGACCAGGTAATTATTGGCCTTTTCATGATGGAATGAGTACAAAACAACAGGTTTTTTGTCCTTGATTAATCCACTTGAAGGCATAAGAAGTGATTTGTAGTCCTGCTATGCCATCCTGCTTCGGGAAAGGTGGCGCAAAGTCAATGTCTTTGTGTTTGCTGTATCCTTTCATGACAAGTTCTGAAAGAGTTAGGTATGGTGTGCTGTCTTTTGGTGCTCTTTTGGCACATACCACCTCAGAATGGACAGGAAGATTTATCTTTCTTTTTTAACATGAGGATAACTTTTTCCTGTGGAGTCTGTAACTTAACATCATAGGCTGTTCCCTGTTGGCAATTGCCTATGTCATCAGTTCTCCATACAAAACCTTCATGTTTTAACTGGGACAAAATGTACTAAGGATTTTCACATGATTAATGACAGCTATTGAGATTAATGAAGACTGGCTTCAGCTGTGGGGTCACAGGTGAATTTTCTGACTCTGATTCTTATAAGTTCACCAGACCTAGGAGAGAAAACCTATATTCAGCACTTCTCTTTGTGTGTCTCAAAGTTTTAATGGAACGTGTGTTTTTCCGTTGTAGTATGTGAGGACTGATACATACAGTGTAAGACGCTCATTTTGGTAAACTGTGCTTTCATGCCATTTAATATATTCCCATCCTTTTTTCTAAGTACACAACCTAAGGAGAAAATATGTCATCAGCCATGCTAAAATCACTGAAATATCTGGGAAAGAAATCGTCCTCGTGTCTCAACAAATCATCATTTTACAGCATTGCATGTTAAGAATTCATTTAAGAAATGATCCCCAAGAGGCCACATTTGAACACTGTGCCATCCTAATCTACCTTTTCCTGACTATTAGGTTGATAATGGGGATTCCTTTGCACAGTCATTTTGCATCATTGTCAGTCTTGAGCCAGTTTTATGACCTGTGTCCAAGATGTACCCTCATTCTCATTAAAGGCTTAAAATGAACCATTAATCTCTTGCTTTGTTTCTCCAGTTTTTCTGGATCCTTATAGACCTTTAAAATGTTGGAATTTTTTAGATGGCAGGGAACCAACACAGCTAGAACTATGATCCATTCTTGGTTCAACAACCAGAGTTGTTGATCTATTTCTATTATGAGCACCAACTTTCCACAAGCAAATCCAACACAATTTAATACCCAAATGACTGCGTTGAATCCCAGCAGTGGCACTGAGGGACCATAATAATGAAATTTCCCCTATGTCATATAGGCATTGTACATATGCAGGGCATACCCATGTAATTTAATTATTGTTTTTAACTGTTAGAATATGCAGTCCGTGTCCGTGTAAATACTTTGCATCATTTCTAGAATGTAGAGAAGATGTGGTCGCCTTTAAGAATTGCAAGAGAAATTTCTCATTTGAAGTTTATAACATAGTTTGGCCATTGAAGGTTCTAAAATTACAGCTTCCTCTTGCCCAAATTTTCAAGCTCTCCCAATCAGAAAAGGAAAATCGATGTCTTGATTTAAAAAAAAATATTTTTGATGCACAGCCCACCGAAAGAAGGGTGCAGTAATCTTTTAAAAATCATAGTAAAAATGTATTAAGGGTCCAACACCTGTACATTGTACATTAAGAGAAGTCCTTGTTTCAGTGAACTTGACAGTAAACAGACTATTCTACTCAAGACAGTGCAATTAGTATAAGAATACAGTGAAGGGAAAAAGGTTCAGGCAAATAACTTCTGTTGCTAGTTCATATTCCCCTGTCCTGGAAGTGTAGCAGTCTGGGTAAATGCAGGTAGACTCTCAACCTTCGTCTTTTCCTGACTGATTGCTAGCCATAACCTGCTGGTATTGGAATTAGAAACTGTCTGCACACTCTGCTCTCTATTTGGCTGACAAAGTACTTACAGAGCAAATTGTAGGTTATTTCACTCTTCAGTGTGTGCTGTCACCCCCTAAGTTTGCTGATATAGTGGCACTGGTCTGCACCATCTCTATTAGAGTTTTTTAAATAAATAGGGTGAAAGTGGATGGGTAGGCTCTTTGCAGCTCTGGTGTCAGCTGTGTACTGATCGTTCTCCACTTACCTATGTTGCCTGATCATTAGTTTGATCACTACCTAATGCCTGATCATTCTTCCTGCTGAGCTTGCTGTTTTATTAAACTGCTTCACTAGTATTGTGAGTCTCTAAAGGTGGGTTATCTTCTCTTGAGAAAAGTAGAAAAGATCAGAGATACACCCACCCTAGCAGAAATTGTACTCTCCTTGGTAAACTTCTGTCCTTGTCTACATACCAAATTAATAAAGTTGCGATACCTGATGAAAAGACTGACACACAGCTACTTTTGTTTATACATATCGCCATCAGTTTACATTTTAATGGGCAAAATTAGTGTTTATGACAATCATATTTAATCCTACTCTCAATGGATCAGATGTGAACTGTGGGAGGTTGGCTCACTCTTGCTGTTTCTGCTTCCCGACATTGTTTGGAAAGATACCAATTTTCCTGAAAAAAACCCATACAATATACTGCATGCTTCCAGGCACCAGTATCCTAAAACACATCACCTGTGGACTGATGCCATGTGACCTTGCTACTCACCTATCAACCTATTTCAGTCTCTCAGTTTGTCTCAGGTATTTTTAATGTGTCCATCACCATGTTTTTTCATACTACTTAGTACTTACCCTTTAACTGTTTAGTAAGCCTAGCTTTTAACATTCCTGTGTTTTGGTTAAATCTTCCTTGCTTTCAACCTCCATTAAAGGCAGTGGAAACATTTCTGTGTGTTTTAAAGGATATCGGATCATTCGGTTAGACCACGAAGTGACTTTAAGGTCAGTTTTAACTATTGTGGATTGTATTTAAGTGGTATCAAGAATAAAATTGCCTGATGTGATCTCATAACAGTGGATGACATCCCAACTTTTTTGAAAGTAAGGGTGGTTCTGTTATGAACATTACTGTGGACAAAACACTGCTTATTTATTTCAACTTTTCTTCACTTGGTCTACTACTGATGGCCATGATGATTTGCAGTCCTGATTCTTTTGTTCATTCCATATTTGTTAGCTTTACTGTCCATCTTTGATTCTTTAACAGAAGTTTGATATTTACTGAGCATTCTAAATGTGTGGGATTATTGATGGCATGATTTCCATACACAGATTGGAAGTACTATATTTGTACAGATCCTAGTCTGTTAAGAGCCTAGCATGGCTGGGATTTTAGGTGCTATTGGATTAATAACTAACACCCACTCCCATCATTGTTAATGAAAGGCATATACCTGTGTTAAGAAATACACCTGTATTACGACACTATTATGATGACAGAGGTCCCTATGCTTTTAAAACAAAAAATGGTCTAATTTTAAACCATAACTTAATAAAATGAAATCCCTTAATATTCAGTTTAGTTTACAAATACAGAAAGTCCACTTTTGGCTCAACACCTTTAAGAAATTGGATCTGTTTAGATTTGAGGAGCAGATGGGAAGAGCTGGTATTTATCATACTGACAATTTTTTATTACAAACAATGCTAGATACGTGTACCGTGACATTCTCGAGAACACTGTCATAGCCACTTGCTGTCATAGGCCCCATGCTTATGGCTTTTTGAGAGTGAAACATTGTGAAATTTTGCATCTCATTGGACTATTCTAATTTCTGTTTCAAGTTAATTGAGGCATTACTATCCCCAAAAGTTCCAAACTCGTAGGACTGTCTTATACTCAACAAGAGGTACTAGAAAACGATTTTTGTGCTATTCTAATGTGGTTTCAACCCTCAGATTGCATTTAGACCACATATTCAGTTTTCTCATCAACAGTGAAGGCTACAATTGCCATTCAACAAACAAACAAAGTCCATTTAATTAGAGATTATTGAGATTTATATTTTAGAATCCTCTTGAATTTGTCATCTATGACTGAAAATAAAGCACTGAAAACATAAGGCTTGAATAAAATCAGAAGAACCAGTAGTGACAACTTCAGTGCTTGTAATGGACCTCAAAAAACCACTTTACTTTAGTAGATCCATAGTCACATCTTGCATGAAAAAGTTCTTATAAAATCCTGGTGCCACTCTCTTTTGAAGTCAAAAGAATATTTTGAAGATGGCTTTGTTAGAGCCAAGATTTCTAGCTTTATGTTTAGCATCTGTTTCTTTGGGGTGATTTTGGTTGATGGTCTGGAGCATATTTACCTGATAAATTACTTCTATTGCTTACAGAGGAGGCAGAAGTGATGCTGCTTTCTGATGTGCACACTCCACACAGCCAAGTTGCCCAGTTCCTGGCACTGCAGCCCATGCTGCCACCATAATATGGACCTGCAATGGCAGGAGAGAGCCCTGGATCTTGTGATGTGCTTTTTACAAAGTTCTTATGGTTGTAGTGCAATGCCAAAAGTAGTGGTGCCTCCTGTCAGTGACACTTGGCCAATACTGCGGATCTATCTGCCTGATGGATTAGGTGACACGCAGCAGATACAAAGTAACCTCTTAGTTTTTGAGCAAGACACACTGGATTTTCTTCCTTTTCTTCTCATCCTGTAAGCTTTCATAAACTAGAATGTTCACGTATGACAGAACATTGCATTTGATGAAAATCATTACTCTTTCATCAGCTAGTCTTGCTTTCATGGTCTTGCTGATGAATCCTTTAGAGATGCAGACTGTGCTAGTTTGCATGGGTAGCACAGGGAGTATACTTAATGGGACTGTCCATAGCTATGGTCTGTGCATTCCTGCTGCACGGCTACATTCATCTCTGCCTGCTTACTGATGTTTCTAATGGATTGGTTGGAAAAAGAAAATGTATCTATTACATGTTTACTGTTAAATCCCTAGTCACTTAAACAGACCTTTCTAGTTCCATGCGCTACTACTCTGAAAGTCCTGAAATATTTAGCCAAGACGTCTAGCCCAAAGTCTGTTCTAGCCCATGAATATCTTACTGTCTGCCCAAAGGTTTGGATTCATCTTATAAAATAAACTTATTATCCTATTGAGTATAGCTTGCTGTCCTTTACATTTATGATAGAAAAAGAACAAAGTATATACTCTTCCAAATGAGTGGGATATCAAGACTCTTTGCATTGTCTTGGCCTTCAGTTTGCTTAGAAATATGATTTTGGTTTTGAAAGTAAAAAAGCTGAAGAGTGTTAAAATTTACCTTATTTGATTTCTGGTCTTGTGTATAGTCCATGTGTAATTGCTATGCATTAAAATGTATTGCACTAAATGTTGGATATTCTCTGACAGTGAACCAAGTGCTTGTATAGATTGATAAATGCTGTATCTTTCTGTGTCTGGAAATCTCAGAAGATACATGAAATAAGTAAAATGTATAAATACATATTTTTAAAAAAATATTTATGTTGTTGCTGAATACTTGTCAGCCTGCACCACCACCAATTCAGATGTTAGGGTGAGTAAATTGGGTTACCATTTTGGCCATTAATATTTAGCAGGTTTCTAAATACTTATCTACAAAGATATTCTCCAATATGTCTACTCCATATGTTCCCTTAGGTGCTGACTTAGGAGTTTAGATATTTGCTATACTACTATAAAAGCTGCATGCAATGATCATTCATTGATGCGTTTGATTAGAATACTTTCAACATTAATCTCTATCAACATGTAAGTTAAGAAAAAAATAATGAGTAACTCTTTTCTTGGAAAACAGGTATTGTTCCTGTCCTGGGTTTGGCCAGGACAGGGTTAATTTTCACAGGACTCCAGGAAGGGGCACAGCCGGGGGGTGGGGGCTGACCCCACCTGGCCAAACAGAGCCGGGTATTCCATACCATGTGACGTCACGCTGGGTTCCGGTGGGGGGGGCGGTGCGGCGGGAACACTCTCGCGGCTTGGGGGGGCACGGCGGCAGTGCTGTTTGGGAGAGCGGCTGTCTGGGTCATACGGTTTGTTGTTGTGTTTTCTCCTTATCTGTATCGTTGTTGTTCCTGTTTCCCTCTGTTTGCTGTTCTGTTAAACTGCCCTTATCCCGACCCACCAGTTTCTGCCTCTTTCTTTTCATTCTCCTCCGCACGCCAGCGGGGGGAGGGGCGGCCGCGTGGCGCTTTTGTTGCCGGCGGCAGCCGAAACCAAGACAGTTCCCTTGAGCATATTATTTTCTTTTCACTTCCCTTTTAGTTACACACTGGAGAGGAAACAAAACAGAATACAAAGTTGAATCGATATAATGGCAAGTATAAAAAAACCCAACACAACTGTGGTCACTATCTTTTGTTGCTAGTCTGGAATCTCTCTCCCAAATTTTTTATAGTATATAATGTAGATGTGTCAATGAAGAGTTAAGAAAAAAAAGTTTGTTATATAATAATGGGAATTAATATGATTTTCTTTTATAAAGCGATAATAAAAATAGATTTTCTGAATCTTTTGAATAGGACTTTCCTTGACTTTTTCAGAAAGAAATAGAATATTTTCTTTATGCATTCTATATCAAAAAATACAGTTAGAGACTGGGCTATTTCCTTAAGAGTAGATAAGTGACTGAAAACCCTTAATTTCAGATGTAAAGTGGCTTGGCTGCATTCATAAACAGAGCCATGAATTCCTTTCCATCTGAACTTATCTTCTTTGATTTTCACTGAATGACTGACCATTTCAGCACGCTCTCCTGATCGTATATAATTCAGTCCTTGACCATGACAAACCAATCATTCACAACTGACCCTTGAAATTAATTAATACCAATCACTGCTATCAGTCAAGAGACATTCTGAGGGATTTCAAAAGAAGAGATTGATGTTACATAGTGCTAAAGGTAGATGTGGAAAATGCAGTCAGTTAGAGAATTTCAGACTGACTTAAATTACATTTATAGATTGCTAACATCCTCTCCAGTACATGTAGTTACAGGATGGTAGTCGTCAATGTATCCTAAAGCTGGAACAAGTGCTCAGTGTGAAAATGCTAATTTTCAGATACTTATATCTTGAAAACCATAGGTGGTCTTGGCATGGAAAATAACATGCTACCTCCAAATCTGAATCTCTAAAGCATAGCAGGAGGCAGATCTAACCAGCACTGTGACCATATGTGTTTGGGATTTCATACACAATAATTAATTTCCTTTGTGTAAAAATGAATAATTTAATATAACGTCCCACATCCACAGATGCAAACACAAATTGATACTTAAAAAAATATGCCACTGAATGAACTTTTTTCCTAATCAAATGCAACTTAAAATGTTATGAACATAAATAAAATGAAAACAGAACTATTTAACTGCTTTTATTTCTCAACATAAGAATCTTAGGAAGACTGACTCTTGGTAATTGAAGCACGTTTAGTTGAATAAAGGACTTAGAAGAAGTAATGTAATCTGCGAATGGATGCTATCTATAGATGTCCCTAACATCCATGTTCTTTCCTAACTATGCTTCTAGTTACAACCATGTTTCTTTTTTCCTGTTTGATCCGCATGTGAAGATGAACCATCATCAAAATACTGAATATTTTTACTTAAACTCAGTAAACCTGACACACCTGCAGGCTAAGTCTCTTCAATGAAACAGTGATAACCAACAGGCTTTAATGTCATTCCCTGACACAGGTGAGCTCCGTAAAAGTCTTTCTGGAAATTATCATGCTGGCGTCAGATGATCAACAACATCAGTGCTATTGTGTCATCTGGGGGGCTACTTTCCCAGTGAAATGAGAGGTAAAGCATATACTGTTACTCTCTATGTCTGCTGAGAACATATTCACACCAAACTATCCAACACGTGGTACTTGTATAAAAACATGTTGTGCCAGATCTTCTCTCAAGTGATACTTGAAGTTTCTAAAAAAAACCCCTGTTAGCTGATGCATTTTTCTCCTGTTTACCACATTCAGCTGCCACTCCTATCTCTGTCCAAAAGCAAAACAGCCTTTTTTTTCCAAATAAAAAAGCAAGTCAAATCGAGAGAGAAATAAAAACTGAATCTTTAGAATTGAATTGCACTGCTAGCAGAAGACTGACTACAAATCAAAACCACGTGCCAGCCTGGAAGTTTTTAGCCACCAAAAACTGTTAATCAGTGCTGAAGGGGGGGGTTCAGAAATACAGTTAGGCTCTTAGGCACATTTCAGAATCCCACTAGATGCCAGTCTGACTACATATGTCAGAAAAAATATGGTACTTTTGAATGGCCTCTAATCTCTAATACCTGTTGGATCTTGATCCAAACTGTGGAATTAGGCCTGGATCCAGGTCCTACTGTGCAGCTAAAACTCCCCGTAGCTGCTAATGACAAAGTAATCTTTGTCACAGAGTGGTGGAGGCTTCTGGGAGATACGTGCACCTGTTGGGGTGTCTTGCTTAGGGTATACCACAGAACTGATGGCTTCCAGTCGATAAGAGGATATTCTTCCGCCCTTCTCTGCTTTGTGTATCAGAGTTGCATTACGTCACTAAAGAGCAACCATCAGCAACCAAAGAACTGCATTCATTATGAGTAGAAAAAGTTTTTGTTGTTTCACTAGATGTTGGTGAGTAAGAGAACAGACGATTTTTATCTTTCAGAGCAGCAGAGTTAGGAAGGCAATCAGGGACCAGATTTCCAAAGTCCGAAATCAGAGACATGGGCTAGCGGTGCTGTGCCACTCCTAGTGTCTTGATAAACGACACTCGTTTGCAGTGGGTGTGCAGACTGTCAGGTGGAAGGATGTTAATGATGACATTACTCCCATCATGCAGCTTTCGCTTTTCTTAAGCAATGCATAAAAACTCATCTCCTGTGCTCTGCTACTTGTGATATCATCACTGACATCTGTCCTTTTTAGGCTGCAACACAGTCTTGCCAGACATAGAGTCCACGAGAAACACTAGCTAGAGTTTGTTTACATACATATATTTTCTCAAAAAACTGGTTCAGCAAAGAATTGGCAGTGTAGTGATTTTTGGCAAAATTTTCAGTGAGGTGGTTTCTTAGGTTGAAGTTGACTAGTTTAAAAAATAATATAGCTTGACATGTTACCATGACAAATTTAGTTTCTGGATTGAAGAATCAATTAGAAATTATTAAATGAGAATGATAGAGATTTCCCCCCTAGTATTTCTGTTCATCTCATAGTCTATCTGCATAACAAGACACAATGTAATGTAGTGTTCCTGCTACTTTTAAGCTAACTTTGTGTATGCACCAGTACAGGCTTGGGGTGGACCTGCTGGAGAGCAGCTCTGTGGAGAGGGACCTGGGTGTCCTGGTGGATGACAGGTTAACCATGAGCCAGCAGTGTGCCCTGGCTGCCAAGAAAGCCAATGGGATCCTGGGGTGCATCAAGAAGAGTGTGGCCAGCAGGACGAGGGAGGTTCTCCTTCCCCTCTACACTGCCCTAGTGAGGCCTCATCTGGAGTACTGTGTCCAGTTCTGGGATCCCCACTTCAAGAAAGATGAAGAGCTACTGGAGAGAGTCCAGCGGAGGGCTACAAGGATGGTAAGGGGACTGGAGCATCTCCCCTACGAGGAGAGGTTGAGGGAACTGGGCTTGTTCAGCCTGAAGAAGAGAAGGCTGCGAGGGGACCTTAAAAATGCCTACAAATATCTGAAGGGTGGGTGTCAGGAGGATGGGGACAAGCTCTTTTCAGTGGTGCCCAGTGACAGGACAAGGGGAAATGGGCACAAACTGAGGCACAGGAAGTTCCGTCTGAACATGAGGAAGAATTTCTTCCCTCTGAGGGTGACGGAGCACTGGAACAGGCTGCCCAGGGAGGCTGTGGAGTCTCCTTCTCTGGAGATATTCAAGACCCACCTGGACAAGATCCTGTGCAGCCTACTGTAGGTGACCCTGCTTCAGCAGTGGGGTTGGACTAGATGACCCACAGAGGTCCCTTCCAACCCCTACTATTCTGTGATTCTGTGATTCTGTGATTCTGTTATGAGACATTCTAGTTTACTAGACAGCTGACTAGCCACAACTGTATATTCCTCAGTGGCAGGATATGTTTTTTCCACACTGAGCTCGCTAATGTCCTGGCTGCACTGCCAGGAGGACCTGAAAAAGTTTGCATGTCCTTTCATTACAGTAAACTTGTTACTGTGTGTGACTTCAGGAAAGACGTACGTTTAGCTCACTGGCAGCTAGCGCTACCTGCGTGAATTGAAATGGCTCTTGAGACAGCAAAGTGGGAAGGATAATTAATGGGTTTAACTAATGCCTTTCAGTACAGCATATATCAACAGAAGATCTGTTGTCCTCCTGCAAGTACTGCTTTTTGCTGCTCTGGCTGTTGTTAATGAAGCTGCAGCTCGCTTCTGTCTACCCCTGGTTTCCGGTGTCTGGATTGGTTTGAGGTTGAGAGTGGTTTCCTGTTTCTATGCAGCTCTGGGGTAGTCTAATTGAAACGACATGTCAGCAAATATGTCCAGAGTGGCTAGGGAAAGAGTCAAGGTCCAGTTTTCTGCAGCAAAGTGACTGAATAGAGAAATGTCCATAAGAATAGAAGAAAAATCAGTAAGCTGGTGTTTGATGTGAGCAACAAAGTTCGGCTCCTTCTGGGAAGGCTGGGCAAGTGCATGGAGGGGAGCTGGGCCTTCTGCAACAAGGACAAGACAAGGAAAAGAACACGAGGAAATATTAGTGACAGGGGAAAATCTGTTCAATAATTGTCCTCTTGGTTTCTTCCAGGTTGACTTTGCAGGTATGAATAAATAGAAATGAATGAGGAAAAATACTAGATCTATATATCAAGTCCTCAAGACAGAATCCATCAGAAACTTCTGGGATGTATTAGGAGGAGTGTGGCCAGCAGGTCGAGGGAGGTTCTCCTCCCCCTCTACACTGCCCTAGTGAGGCCCCATCTGGAGTATTCTGTCCAGTTCTGGGCTCCCCAGTTCAAGAAAGATGAGGAGCTACTGGAGAGAGTCCAGCGGACGGCTACGAGGATGATGAGGGGACTGGAGCATCTCTCCTACGAGGAGAGGCTGAGGGAGCTGGGCTTGTTCAGCCTGAAGAAGAGAAGGCTGTGAGGGGACCTAATAAATGCTTATAAATATCTGAAGGGTGGGTGTCAGGAGGATGGGGCCAAGCTCTTTTCAGTGGTGCCCAGTGACAGGGCAAGGGGCAATGGGCACAAACTGAAGCACAGGAAGTTCCATCTGAACATGAGGAAGAACTTCTTCCCTCTGAGGGTGACGGAGCACTGGAACAGGCTGCCCAGGGAGGTTGTGGAGTCTCCTTCTCTGGAGATATTCAAGACCCACCTGGACAGGGTCCTGTGTAGCCTGCTGTAGGTGACCCTGCTTCGGCAGGGGAGTTGGACTAGATGACCCACAGAGGTCCCTTCCAACCCCTACCATTCTGTGATTCTGTGATTCTGTGAACTACATCAAGTTCATGCACTAAGCAAAGAAATGATTATGAAAAAAAGGGTGATTCCAAGTATTGCTTTGTGTTATTAAGTTTTTTTGCTGCATAGTTAAGGAAACCATGGACATTGTGTGAAGAATGTACCCATTCCTAAGATTTGATTGAATTTCCAGCACTCTTACTTTGCAACTAACATTCTCAAGGATGCAGTATCTTCTTTTCGACGTATTTTAGCAGTCCCAGGAGACAGCAGGAATCCATTGTTTCGTGCAAAAGGCATACATGGAAACAAATGGCGGACTTTGTCCAAAAGTATTGACAGTCTAAGGTGCAGATCTTGCATTCCATTAGCTGGAAACATAAGACTACTGATGCTTTCTCCTACATAGACTATGCCCTTCCAAGGAACTTTGTATCAGTATGCAAAACTGGAGCTGTGTCTAAGTCTTGGCAGATCATACATCTAAATACACAAGTTAAACAGTGGCAGTGTTACTGAAGACTTTCCCATTTTTACTCATGGAGAAGTAAAGCACACAGTCTCATTGCTGTATCCCTTCAGCTCAAATTCCTGTTGCCCACACTGTCCAGTGTGGTTGAGGGTACTAAGTAATAATTTTTTCCATGGAGAGAGAAGTGTAGAAGAGCGTATTGGTGCATTGGAGAGGGGCTGAGAAATATCCGGGACTGCTGTAATATGGTCTGTCTTCAGCGATATGTCAGCCCTGAGGTATATGTCATTGCTGTTCACCTGGACTGGGAAGTTCATCTTTTGCCCTTACCTAGAGTTCTTCTGAGGTTTTCTGCTTTCCCAGTCACGTTTTCTGAATCCCCTGAATCACAGCTTGCTATAGCATGCTGGCACAGAGGTTTCAGCATGGAGGACAAAGGAAAGAAATTTTCGGGTCCTTTATAGATGTCTGTCTGATGGATAGTCTAAGCATAAAGAGGTGGGAGAGAACATCTGGGAGTTCTAAGAGTTCTGTGGCAGGCTGTGACCTGAGTTCATCTTCTTCAAGGTCCAAATCAGTTTTGACACTAGTTTTCCCTTTCCACCGTGCATAAGGTTACGGCAGTCCTTATACAGGTGAGATGAATTTGCATCTCAGTGCCTAAACTACAGACAAATCAAAGGAAGAATCTGAAGTCAAACCCCCATCCACTTTGTCCCAGCCTTCAGCACATGAGCAATTGTCCTTTGTTCCCTCTTTCTTTTCCTGAATGGTAAAAGTTGAGATGGTTTCAAGAGAGACTGGACAAGTTTATGAAAGAGAAATCCTTTGCAGATTGTCAAATATGTGTAAACCACATCCAGCTCTCAAGTCCCCATACTGAAATCAGCTGGTGTCTGGGACAGTATTAGCTGGATGTATGCTTGTTTGCCCTAGTCCTCAGCTGCTTTAGCCATCTGATAATGACCATAATGACCAGTCTTTCTTTTTTTTTTTTTTCCCCCAGGTAGAGGTTGTGGGGTGATTCAGACACCCTTCCCTTTTTGTTACAGGTAAAGCCACGTTCCTTCTTTTGCCATAAATCCTGTTTTTTAATTTATTCTAGATCTTTTTTCACACCAGAAGACAGCATCACAAATTGTGCAGGAACTTATTCTTCATAAACACTGTCTTGAAGGTGGTAGAGTGTCTCTGTCTTCCTCTGCTTCTGCTACAAATTTGAGATTCACCAAGTGCTAGAGGAGGCCCGATCCATACTACAGGTCTTGACCTTGTGCTTTGCTAGGGAAGGCTCGTAGTTCTGTGCCATCAGTTTTTTTTTCTTTCTTGTCCTTTGGTGGGCTCTGAAAGGTCTATGTCTTGGATGATTTTCAGATCAGGTTCTGCTTTGTGTCCTTCTGTTATTCGCTGGATTAATTCAGAGCTGCGCATGGAGGAGGAGGTCCCTGATGATTTCAAGAAGACTTGCTCCACTGGAACAGTCAACTCCTTTATGGGCTGCACTGTCTGATAGGTCTTTGGTCCTACCTAGTGTGATTACTCCCTTCATGCATGGTTAGCCCTGCCTCAATCGGTTTACTATTTTAACAAGGGTTTCTATTGTGCCTTCCATCTTTTCTGTCTGGGGCATACACAGCAGTGTCAGCATTATGGGATATCGGAAACAATAGCGTTATTTGTGTAAACATAAAAGGGGGCCATACAAACCTATGCCAAGATTGAAAGAGTTGACTCCTACCTTGCTAAATCCAAATCGACTTCCAGTTGTGTAATACAGTAACTGAAAATACTGCTGTTAGAAACATGAAATAGATTAGTGTTGTGAACCTTTTGCTGTCACTAAGGCAGAAGTTGTTTTCTTCTGTTTGATAAATATATTAAAAGAATAGTTTGCTGTTGCTTTTCCCTTTAGGGCTGTATGACTCTTGTTCCTCCCTGTGAATCTCTGTCTCAAGAGCAACAAGTTGTTTGACCAGCATTGTGTTGCATTCTTGTAGAATTCCTAACAGTCACAGCTCGTTCGAAACCTTACACAAACCAATTCGGGCTTTGAGTCAGATGCAGAAATGGTTAAACTGGCAAATACCTCAGTAACTCAGTATATTCGTGTGATTGCTGGTGTGTAGTAAAAGTTGTATACTGGCTAAAGACATTCTTTTACTTTGGTGAATAAGGAGTTAACTGAACAGAAGTTGGATCTTGCTTCTCCTTGTGCAGCTATGGGCTGCAGAGGAATGACAAAATAGTATCTGCGAGACAGAGGGAGACAGTGTTTAGGACACCAACCTTGGTTTTAGGAAACCATCTAGCCAACCTGGATCTGATTACCAGATTGAACCCTGGACGCTGAGAGTTTTGTTATTTTTCCCCCTTTTTTCCCCCCTGGTAATATTTTGTTTTGATTTCTGGTCATAAAGATTGTCCAGGGAATTATACCTGAGCTTGACTGAATCTATTTTTTCTGCATCATTTCACTTGCTTGCACTACACAAGTCAATGTTCTAGCTGATTTGATCCGTGGTAAGAAGGGGGACAAGTCAGTATTGAAAAAAAGGAATGGGGATCAAAGAAATTAAAAGAACACAACTTTTTTGTTCAGGCAGGAATAGAAAGGGAAGAAATAGCACACCCTTAAGAGCCTTTATTGATAAAGTTATGAAAGTAGCTTTATTTGCCAACCCACTTTCACTTTTGCTAAAACACAGGTTTTCTCTTTGTCCTAATAGACTGAATTTTCATCACTTTTCAGCCTACTCTCACTTGTTTTCCAATGGGCTTGGGATTTTTTTTTTAATTCTTTTTTTCAAACATCTGGGAGATCCATCACCCCAAATAAGTGGACTTTAAAGGTCAAGAGAGCTCTTATCCTTTTAGTTCCTTTCATGAGAGCTCTGAGCAGCAGGCACAGAGATCTCAGCATGGACTCAATGATATTTCCTCACAATGTAGCCAGAAACTGCATGCCTGCAGGGTAAAACAAAATTACCAGTGTTCTCCCATGAATGTCCTACACCTCGAGAGGCCACAGCCAGCTACAGAGCAGTTAGCTGCATGGCTGAGCACTAGCAGTAAACGTTTACTTCAATTGTGGCAACTGCCACTCAGAAGGGATGCATTTAATCTTGAAGGATAGATGTCTCAAGACATCTCCCCTAAGAGACACAAAGTCTCTGGATGTAGGAAGGGGCGCTGAAGGGTTCTATATGTAGACAGTTTCTGTCTGAAAGTGGGTTAAGTAGAGAGAATTTGGATAGCTGACAATAAATTAGCTTAAGTATTAATCTAGTCCTTATGTAGAATGAAAATGGCTAATGAATGCACATGGGAAAAAGTGAAATTCAACAACATTGAATAATACCTGGAACATGATAAAGAAAACTCCCTTTTCTCATTTTGCCTATTATTATTGACAGCTATTGATTGCTGCTCCTTCAGCTTTCTCAAATCTGCAAATATTTTCAGATTTGCTTAGAAATTATTTTGATTAAGCCATGCAACACAGCTGAAGAGAACTCTGAATTCAAAATCTACAGATATTTCCTTTTGGACTAACACTCCTAAAAGAGATGGCCTAGGGGAGAGGGAAAGTGAATGAATTGCTGCTTTCAATGGACCTCAGTGAGGCCTTCTGGACACCATCACTCTCCTTGCCCGATTCAGTCAGAACTTGTTACTAATCATTATTGAGCATCCTGTAAGAGAATGGCAATAGCACTGAGATTCCTTGGAAGATAAACAACAATTAAGGTCAAGTACAAGTAAAATAAGTACAGTTTATCAACAGCACCAAAGGGTCTAGGGGTCACTATAAGGATTTAGATGGCAAACTCATCCAGGCAATTTTGAAAACTGTGGAAGAATTCTTACTGCATTATATAAAATAGATTTTTAAGGCCTTTGCTACTGTCAGTTACTTTGTGAATTTTCAAAGTATAACCTGATGGTGTAATAAATACTGTGTAACCTGATCTGAAGGGAACTTTAGGTAACTTACTGTAAATGCACATACACACACATGATTCTTTCTAAATATATTGGCCTATTTACTACAGTACTTACCTGTTTAAGACTTGCAGTTAGTATTAGTATATTAAGTAAAATAGTGTGCCTGGGCTAATACATTTTCAGAGAGCCTATTTGTTTTACTGAAGAATTTATTGCAGCAGTAATAACTGTCAGAGTGAAAGCGTGGTTAAAGTGCTAGAGACAGGACCAACTGCAAAGGGTATCTATCAAACTATCGACTTCCTGCCAGTGGTGTTGTGAACTCTTTTGTCATAAACTCAAGCACCCAGAGTTGAAACCTCGATCAATGAAAGGGGAATCTGGTATCCAGCTCTTTTAGAGAGGGCATCTCTTCTGTTTGACCCATTAGGACACAAATAACAGCTTTTATACAGTGCAGGTTTGATTTACAGCAAGCCTTCAGGTTAGCTAGCGACATTTATTTTTTAAATGATGTGAACAGCCCTTACCATCTGAAAGAGTTAAATATAGAGCTCCCAGCTGCACTCTAATAAAAAGTTTTATCTTTGTAACCCACAAGTAGAAATTTCATTACACTGTGTAGTTATTCACCATGCAGAATTTAATTTCTTTTTCTTTTTCTTTTTTTTCCCCGTGGTTTCCTTTCACTTTTAGCATCCTGGTACCACGGAGAGCATGGTCACGTCTGAAAATGCTGCTGATTGCTGCTCCTTCAGCTTTCCCAAAGCCAGTATGCTTGGCAGCATGCCTCTGTACTCTATGGACATAATTCACCTATTCACTCTCCAAAGTCCCTCTGTCTCTCAGGGATTCTATTTCACCTGGGGCTAGAAACTTGCTTAAAATTTCTACAATACTATGATCAAATTTATAGACAAAGCGTAATAAAAACTCTCTGAATAATTTGTATTTCTCACCTATTCCTAAAATCACTTCATAAAGTAGCAGCAATGTGGATACAAGCTGTAGCACATAGTGCCTTTCATTCTTGGGATATACGCATATCATAAAGTTATAGAATCATAGAATGGTTTGGGTTGGAAGGGACATTTAATGATCATCTAGTCCAATATCCCTGCCCCGGGCAGGGACATCTTTCGCTAGACCTCGTTGCTCAAAACCCCATCCAACCTGACCTTGTACACTTCCAGGGATGGGGTATCCACAACTTTTCTGGGCAACCTGTTTGAGTGTCTCAGCATTTTCATCATAAAAGTTATATATATATATATATATACATATGTTATTACATAGTGAATGCTTAGAAGCACTTCAATTATGGCCATTTGGGACTAAATGCCATATGTTGCAACCTAGGGTGAGAAGCATTGTAGAAGAATCATGTTAAATGGGTGGACTAAGTTTGTTGATATCTAAGACCTCACAGAGTTTGCTTTTTTAAAAATATGGACAGCAGAAGGACCCAGACTCAGCTCTGGTTCAGTTCAAATATCTGCTTGCCAACTGGAGGCAACTGTGTCACACTTTGCTTGCCTTTGCATAATTCCACTGGGATTTTAATTTTTGGATCAGTATATCTGGTTGTTGGACATGCAAAACATAGAATCATAGAATCATAGGTTGGAAAAGACCTCTAAGATCATCAGGTCCAACTGTCAATCCACCACCACCATGCCTACTAAACCATATCCCAAAGTGCCACATCTACAGCTTTTTTGAACACCTCCAGGGATGGTGACTCCACCACCTCCCTGGGCAGCCTGTTCCCATGTCTGACCACTCAGTAAAGAAATTTTTCTTAATATCTAATCTAAATCTCCCCTGACACAACTTGAGGCCATTGCCTCTCATCCTCTCACTAGTTACTTGGGAGAAGTTATCAACACCTGCCTCACTACAACCTCCTTACAAGTAGCTGCAGAGAGCAATAAAGTTCCCCCTTGGCCTCCTCTTCTCCAGATTAAACAACCCCAGCTCCCTCAGCTGCTCCTCATAGGACTTGTTCTCTACACCCTTCACCAGCCTCGTTGACCTTCTCTGGACATGCTCCAGCAACTCAATGTCCTTCTTGTAGGGAGGTGCTCAAAACTGAACACAGTGCTCGAGGTGTGGCCTCACCAGTGCCAAGTACAGGGGCATGATCACCTCCCTACTCCAGCTGGCCATACTGTTCCTGATACAAGCCAGGATGCCGCTGGCCTTCTTGGCCACCTGGGCACACCGCTGGCTCACGTCCAGCCACCCCAAGGTCCTTTTCCGCTGGGCAGCTTTCCAGCCACTCTTCCCCAAGCCTGTAGCATTGCATGGGGTTGTTGTGAACGAAGTGCAGGGCCCGGCATTTGGTCTTGTTGAAACTCAATATAGTTGGCCTCAGCCCATTGATCCGGTCTGTCCAGATCCCTCCGCAGAGCCTTCCAACCCTCAAGCAGATCGACATTCTCACCCAACTTGGTGTCATCTGTGAACTTACTGAGGGAGCACTCAGTCCCCTCATCGAGATCATTGATAAAGATGTTACACAACACTGGACCCAAAACTGAGCCCTGGGGAACACCACTCGCGACTAGCCTCCAGCTGGATTTAACTCCATTCACCACCACTCTCTGCACTCAGCCATTCGGCCAGTTCTTTATCCAGTGAAGATCCAAACCATGGGCAGCTAGTTTCTCCAGGAGGAGGCTGTGGGGAACAGTGTCAAAGGCCATACTAAAGTCCATCCACACCCTTTCCCTCATCCACTAGACAGGTCACCTGGTCATAGAAGGAGATCAGGTTGGTCAAGCAGGACCTGCCTTTCATGAACCCATGCTGGCTGGGCCTGATCCCCTGGTTGTCCTTCACATGCCCAGTGAATGCACTCAAGATGAACTACTCCATAATTTTCCCTGGCACCGAGGTCAGGCTGACAGGCCTGTAGTTCCCAGGATGCTCCTTCCTGCCCTGCTTATAGATGGGTGTTACATTGATGATCCTCCAGTCACCTGGGACCTCCTCTGTTAAGCAGGACTGCTTATAGATGATGGAGAGTGGCTTGGCAAGCACCTCCTCCAGTTCCCTCAGCGCTCTTGGGCCCATAGATTTGTAAGTGTCCAAGTAGTGTAGCAGGTAGTGTAACTGCTTCATCCTGGATTATGGGAGGTTTATTCTGCTCTCCTTACGTAGCTTCCAGCACTGGAGGGTGAGTACCCTGGAATAAGCAATATGTATTAAAGACTGAGGCAACGAAGGCATGAAGTACCTCAGCCTTTTCCTCACCCTTGTTGACAATATTCCCCCCCACATCCACTAAGGGATGAAGAGTCTCCTTGGCACTCTTTTTGTGGTTGATGCATTTGTAAAAACACTTTTTGTCCTTTGCAACAGTGGTCAGATTGAGTTCTATCTGGGCTTTTGCCATCCTAATTTCCTCTCTGCGGTCTCCCTAGACTTCTGTTCACTTTTGTTGAGGTCAGGCTGGGTTGCTGGGATTGGTCAAGGTGTGGGCATGGTCTTTTTTTTACTTTCTGGTGGGTGCCCTACATGCGTCTGTCCCATGAATGGAACAACCGGTGATGCTACCCAGGATATTTCACTGTTGTGCAGGGTTAGTCTGTGTGTTTCTCAGTGTAGCAGTGTGAACACTGAAGCCAGTGTTTGCCTGCTTCTCTGCATACATTAGTAACTTTTAGCAGGATTTTGATTCATGTGAAGAAATTTATATAATTATTTTTCTCATTTTAGAGCTCCAGTAGAATTCAGAGGTAGACGTCAGCTTGGTTTGTCATTGCTTGCTGCAGTCTATTGCTGGGGGGAGTTGCTCATTTATATTACGCCTTTCATATGTGTTTCCCATTTTTACAAGGGGAAACTTTCATTGAAATTTGAGTTCTGTGGTGCCGTTAGCTTGATCATTACAGTATCATTTCAATATGTTTTGCTTCAGAGCAAGCCTTCACAAATACATTCCACTCTCCTACCAACAAGAAAAATGGCCTAGGTAGATTTTCTCTGTGTTTGTGGTACAACAGTCTTCTGCCTCAGAGAAGGAAATATTTTCCTCCCTCAGAAACAGAATTTTTCCCTCAATAGATGAGATTTTTTGTGCTATTTGTCTGAAGCAAGGTGATACATTGCAATATAGGAACGAAACAAAAGTTTCATATATTCCCGGTGTTACACAAAATACGTTGCTACTTTCCATGTTTGCATAAGCCCTTTTTCTTGCATGCTATAGTTCTTTTTTAAAATAAAAAACAGTATTCTCAGACACTGTTATTATTTTTGAAATGTAGATGTATATTCCAGTCATGTGCTACGAAAGCCTTAACATGAAGCTGTTGATAACACTTTTATGTGTGTGTTTTAGAAGAATTAAAGTTTTTGTGTGTACTGCGGAAAGTGATTCCTGCTTTCATTTTAGTAGCTTTACCCAGCGTAACATATGCAATTGTATCAACAGATCTTGGATTTTCCTGCTGTGCATTAGGCCAGTTTATCTGCTGCAGTCTGAATCTGATTTCCTCATCCTCAGTCATACAGTTGTCATCTGGGTCCTCCGTGTGATCAGATTCAGTGCTGCTTGGATTACACATTGAAAATGATGTGTTCCTGCAAAATTAGATTCTACAATAACTATTGTCACAATGAAGATGAGAAGAGTTGTCTCCTTTTTGTGTTAAACATTTCTGTCTTAAGCACAAAAATATTTTTTTGCATAAATATTAAACTGTAAGTGAATTATTGCCTTGAAATGTGTAGGAAAATTTGAGTCAGTTGTAGGATTTCACATTGAAAATCAGGCTGTAGTGCAGTATAAACTCCTGCACTGAGAAGGAACATGTTGTGGGGAGCCTTTCCTTCAAGATTCTTACGAGCCATGACTGGCTGCACCTTTCAGCAAATCTAGATTTCTCTTAACATTTGCTGATGAGGTGGTTCAGATGTATCATTCAGCCAAAAGCAAACATCTCACCATCTCTGAACAACACCTTTTCAGGCCCCTGTCTCATTAGCACAGTATTTTTGTTTTAATTAGAATGAGTGATATGCTGCTAGTAAGCATACATATGATGTTTCTTTCTGTAGACTTGAGGCTTTTATGGTTTGGCTTTTAAATTTACTCTGTTTGCAATCAATAAACTATGCTATGGGCTCAATAAGACCAAAATTAACACAATTAGCTATAATTCAAACTTTCTGCAAAGCTGGTCATTTATTCAGTGTTTGCACTAAATCACTAGAAAGCGACTACAAGGTAGGGTAGAACCAAATCAGACTATTTAAATCTAACTGGTATTTTTTTGCCCTCATCCAAATGGTTTCTGCTTGTACTAATTCTTGAGAAATAGGGGAAAAGAGGGAAAAAAAAAAAAGATACCTCTTCTGAGTCTGTGCTTTGTAAGGATCTTTACTTGGGGGGGCTAATCTGAGCCTACTGGCTGCAGTCCTGGTATGGCTGGGAGTCATACCTTTGCCTCCTAACTTGGGAAGCTTGGGGACCAGCTCTTAAGTGCAGAGAGGTATTTTAGGGTGATGTGGTGCAGAACATAGAGCAAATTTCCTGACATGTTGGTTTTGGTGGTCCCTGTGGGCTTTCTCTCTGGAGAGTTGGGCTGCCAAGCGGGGTGCCACCGAGACACATCCCTCTGCCCCAGCATGGCAGACACACTCCAACATCTCAGGAATGGGTGCAGAGCAGGAGGCATGGTTTGGACAGCCCAGATCTGAAGCTGAACAAACGTTTTTGCTGTTTGTGTCCATTTACAAAGCTTCAAAAATTGTCTTTCTTCTTTCTTAAACTAAATATTTTCATTGCCTTGGCCAGCACTGACAAACCGCACTGAGAATTGAGTGATAAAGTAAACAGCATGAGTGATGTTTACTGCTATTCTCAAATAATGATAGCAATTTTTTAAATGATTTTTCACCTAAATGGTGTTTCTCTGAAATCATGTAGGAGTTCAGGCTGATATTAAGACCTAAATTGATGTCAGGGGAGTTGTGATTTGGAACAGAGATCATATATTTTATTTCTAAACCCACATTTTTTCTGGAACTCAGCAAGTATGCAGAAGACTGTCATTGTTAACATTCACCCACATTCAATTTTGTAGATGCTTAACAAGCCTTTTTTAACTAATGACTTTACAACTGAAAGGAAATATGTAAATAAGGCAAAGTCACAATAAACATTACAGAAAAATCATAATTAAACCACATTTGTCCATGTGTCTTTTTTTAAAAACACTTCAATTTTATAATCAGAAATGGAAGTTAACTAAGCAGTTAAAGAATCCCACTTCCTTCTGGTATTTTTGGTCACTGCATCCAGAATTTTTTAATGCGCTTGTTTCAGAGTTTCAGCTGACAGAAGTTGAGAAAATATGCATGGATAGAGTGTTTTGGATGCTAAATTAAATGGTGACATGTTAGAAGGCAGTGTATGTATCTCCAGCCTGGAGGTCCTAGAGTTATTGTACAAAATTCCACATTAATATCTTAGTTTCTGTGATTATATCCTTTATATCAGTGAATGTCATGGCTGCCAGGTAAAATAAAACCATCCTATGTGTCCTCTTAGAATTATGCCAAACCTAATAACGCGTGAGACTTGGTCCATGTTTCTCCAGAGCCAGAGATGCCAGCCCATCCTCACAGACTAATGTGTAATCAATACATCTTTCACTGGCGACCAGAGCCCTAGTCAAGCATGCAGAGACGCCAGTCAATAAATCATAGTCAGAGGTCACTGCCATGGCAGCTCTGAGCCCTGAGGTCGCGCGGCTTCACCTTGGACCAGGCTGTGGCTTGTCGGGCTGCCTGGCAGCTGCCGGTCGGCACAAGGTCAAGTTTATGCCCAGTGGCGGATTGGCCTCTCAGATGCTGTTTTGCTGTTTCTGACACTGACCATTAATTCTCCTCTGAAGCCACGTTTAACCCTTCCCCACCGGCCCCTACACAGCCTCAGCTGGGGCCCAGGCATGCTGGGAAAGAATGCCTTCTCCCGAATCAACCCCCGTAGAAATCTTGTGTTGATATTACTATTCCTCTGACAGATTGTAGCTTTTCCTCAGACAAGAGCAGAAAGGAGGGACTTCTTGTGGCTTGGTACAGGTCAGAAGGGGCCGCAAATGCTTGTGAAAGTGAGGTTCAGGGTGTCTTATGTGACGTCTGAAATGGTCCAAGTTAGTGAGCTCACCGCACAGGGTGTCAGGAGTGATTCTTGCCGACAAGTATAACAAGCTTTTATAGTTACAGACCTGGAAAATGAAAAGCAATATCAAAATTCCTTGCGGATAACTTAATTTTTTGGTCTTACTCTCCAATATCTTAAATAATTTTATGACCTCTGTAACTCAAGGATTTATATAAAACGCACAGTGAAATAAACCTGGCATCATGAGGCATCCTTGCTCTACCCTCATCATCCTGAAGTGAGGAGGAAGTACTTATCAAATCACTGGGAAACCTTGCTCTCATAAGATTTGTAAAATTTGAAACCTCATTTGTGGACCATAAAGTTCTGTACAAGCTCAGATATGCAATATATATTTGACCTACTGAGTACATTGCCACAGGAGGTAGGCCAAGTAAAGTAATTTGACTTGAGTAAAAAGGGGCAGATACTTTTATGATCACTAATAACATTTTTATAGCTAAGAAAGCCAAGATATTAAGGATAATCAAATCACACATTTCAGGACATAAGCTGATTATAGTACCAGCAATGGTCAGGAAGGAATTTTACCTTCTGTCACCAAAAAAAAAAAAAAGAAAGTGCACAATGACTAAAATTATGTTTTAAAAGCATTTAATCACCTTAAAGTTGTGCACTGACAGCAGTAGCACAATACACTAGGCAGGGCTGAAGGCTATTCTGGTACAAAAAAATCTTTTGATTAACTTCTACATTCTGGTATCTAAAAGACATCCTTATGGCTTAGACTTGTGAATTGTCACATCTTTCTGCCTGCCTTCTATATTCTCCCAGTAACACCAGGCCCGACACCTCATTCAATTCCATTCTCTCCGAGTGTCTCTGTTCCTTAGAACTCCCATTCCTACAACGTCACTGTTTTTTCTCATTAGCAAAGATTTTATTCTTTCATCATTTAAAACTGAGCTGTTTCTTTTCTAAAATCTAAAAAGGACCATTTTGCATACTTTCCAATGTGAGAATCCCCCTACTTTGCATACCTCGCATATGATCTTGTCCCATTTGCAGTAGATGGGAATACCCTCAAAGGCTCATCTGGAGCCCACAGGACTCAGGCGGGAGATGGATCTTCACAGCATCGGGTCATTTAGGTGATGTGTCCTCCTTGAGCCTTGGGAACTGACAGACCTCTCCAAGCAGCAGCACGGTTTGGCAGTGCCCCTTACTCAGCTCATTACTGGGTATAACAATTTAGCACTACATGAAGAAAAACTAACACGTATGGTTATGGAAAGTATTAACCTGCAGCACCATCTTTCAACAAGAATAATAATGTTCTATTTCTTAGTGTGCATGCCTTGAAAGAAATATTTGCACAGTTAATTTGTATATGCAAATAGCTTTTGAGAGAGATGCTGCTGCTAGCAGAGTGTTTACTCTTTTCCCAATTATTTCTAACTAGAAACCATTTGCAGAAAAAGCTTCTAGGTAACTGTGTGTAGATAGACACAATGAAGTTTCAGGACAACTGTATACTTTCTGTAAGTTCTAGAACAGATGTGCATGTACAAGGTGAGTTATACCTAAAGTATTACTTTAGCAGAGGAACTTTAGATATCTTCTGGACTGTCTCCCATGTCAGGGGAGACCCTGTATCAGCTCCAAAAAGTGGTTCATTTAACCACCTTCTGCAGATACCTCCTTACAGTAGGACAAATTGCCCCTCTCTCTCACCAGCTACAGAGAAGCCTGGACAACTTGATCATACTAAACTCTAGCACAGCAGATTTAAAGATAGGTGAGAGAAATCACAGTATCAGAGTATACACTCCTTTTCTGGAGCCCTGCTTCTTGTCTGTACTTTAAAGCACGCAGAATTACTTTACAAATAAAAGTAGTTATGGAGACTGCTTAAAGAAGGTATTCTCTAGAAGCTACCCTCGCTCTAGGGGTAGGCTGTCACAAAAAAAGCCCTCAAACAAGCAAAAACCACCCAACAAGTATCCACATTCAAAATTAAATCAGACTAAGACATTCAAGGAATGACAGAGAGGCTGTTGATGAGATAGAAGTTTCATCAGCAGGAACAGAGTTGGCTAGCCTGACACCTTAAGATGAATGAGAATGGCATGTCATCTGTATCTTTCCAGTGCATTTGAATTTGGTTGTGGGAAGCAAATATTAAGTTACATAGAACAGCCTACTTATTCCCATGGATCCTAACTGTAGGTTGAGAACAATTTATCCTCACTCTGTCTTCCCTTCATCCACCTCCCTCCTTAAGAAAATCATTAGAAAAGTAGAGATAAGGTTAAATCTAATCTTGAAAGAATTTGGTGAATGTATGTCCAACTGAACAACACCCACTACTATATTGAACTAATTTCTTATGCTCAGGTGGTGTAGCTGAAATAGTGTTTATAAAAAGCAGAAGTATGAATTTGTACACTGGATATCTACATGCAGGATTATTCACAAATGCTTGGCACTGGTGCCAGCGATGGCTTTTGTCAGGCAATGGAAAAGAGCTGTATGTGTGTGTGTTTAGGGAAGAAGGGATGGGCTTTCATCCTTGCAGAAAAATAGTCTGTTGAGGCATATTTCTACACTGATTCCAGAATAACAATGGGAGTGACTGAGATTACAGAGGAATAGAAATAACAGGTCTCATTTGCCTTCAGTGCTCTGATATCTGACCTAATGCCCATTGCTTAGAATAAACTAAGCTGCTCAGCGGCAAATGGACACATCTGGTAGTACAATTTGCTCATCATCTTTAGGTATTTGAAATACTGCTGTATTCTGTCTGGATATCATGTTTCCATATGCATTTCTTTACACTTCTAAAATCTAGCTCTATCAAGCCAGAGCATTTTACAAATATATATGATCATTGCTTCATGCATTTTTTTTTCTATCAAGATAAACCTCATGACTATTGTGATAACAAATGTTGTACTGGAACTCTGAAATGGGTAAGTTTTCTATTATATTGAAAGTTCTGATGTTTTAAAAAGAATTTATATTAGTATGCTTGCACAGATGCTAATGAATTAATCTGAAGTGTTGTGTGAAATTTGTTGGTGGGTTTGAGACAGTGGATTAAAATTAGAAGGAAAATTGGTACAGGAAGAAAAGAAGCATGAAAGAAAAAAAATGCAGTGGGGAAATCAGGATAGGAACAAAGAAGGCATGCTTATCTTAGACTTGGGTTCACTGCTGAGGAAGCGGGAAAAGTTCTAGAGAGAAGGTGCATACAAGAAGCTCCTAAAGCTATGTTAGAAGTCTGCTTGCCTGTAGGGCTAAGATAAAATATGGTACAAAGGCTTGCATGGAAATTGCTTTTTTTTTTTTTCTTTTTTTTTTGTCCTCCCCTAAGGAAGATGGGGACACAGAAACATGTATGCCTAGAAGGTCTGGAACTAATGTGAAGAGGACACCTGGCATAGCAGGGGCTAAGATAAAGAAGGGCCACAGGAACTGGAAAAGAGAAAGTCAGAAAAATAATGTAGTAAAGCACAGCTAGAAGTTCAGTTGGAATACATGGTAGAGACAGCTCTTTGAAGTATGACCTGATAAATAACTGTAATGGGGGACGGTGCTAAAATGGATATGAAATTTGTTTGTGATGATATTAGTGGTTGGAATAAACCTAGCAAACACTGAAGTTGCCAGTGTAATTTTGAGGAAATAAATTAATGGAATATACCTTGAAGGAAAGACATTTTTTGTCAACATAGAGAGGTTAGAAGTGGCAGAATATTTCAATGCCAGGGGTCCTTGATCACTTAAGATCACTTTGTCAAAACCAGCACACAGCAAAGTCAGCAGATAACCCAGAAATGGGAGGTAGAACACAAGGCAGAATAGTCAAATTCCAGTACAAGAGAGCGGTACCAATAGCCGAAGCAGTAGTGGTAATTGAGTAAACAACATAAGTAATATACAGAATGCAAGTTTTGCTTTCAGTTTTCTTCTGCAGAAAAAAGAGAGTTTAATCTGTTTATTGGAATATGGAAAAAACTTGGGGACCAAATGATTTAAAATTAAAAAAGTAAACTGGAGGCAGTCTATTAATGTATGGCTAAACAATCAACATAAAGCACTTGTATAAATAAAGAATGTAAGAAGACTTGATATAATAAAGACATACTTCACAATATTTCTGACTTCAAATTACAACAGACTCTAGCTGATCAGAAAGAGGCATACAGGCTGCAAACACTTTTGTGTGCTGCAAATTGAGAAGACCATTCAGATAATCCAGACTACAGTTTGTAGTCTAAAAAACTAACAGGGAAAAAATAATATATCCAGAGCTAGTCAGAAGTAACTCCATGATGGAAGAGCTGAGGAGAAGCAATACAATATCAGTACTACCAGCAACCTTAATTAGGAAAGGTTATTGCTTGTCCATAATCCATTCAAATATATCTCTGCAAAGTTAAGAAGGTTGGCAGAGAATCATCTGCAAACCTAATCCTTTTCAGTCCTAATTCTTATTCTTTCACACTCCTGGATGAATAATGTGTTGGTAATCTCTCTTTCTCAACTTCTCATATAAACAAACAAAACCTACAACCCCTAAATTTGTAAAACAAAACCCCACAAAGTGAAGCAGAAGCGAACTCACAGTGGGAATATTAAGAGCAATGTTGAAAAAAAAAAAAAAAAAAAAAAAAAGTTTGTACATTAGCTACAACCCCCTGAAGTACAGAGTTACCCCAATTTGGGTTTTGCAGTACAGCCACATTTCTTGTTCTCACCGAAGAGCAGTGAGTTATAAACCCTGCTGCTCCTGAACCCTTGAACTGTATGAGACGACTAGATGCAAGTGGTTTTTATAACCTTCCATATGTTTTTTTTAGTGTGCTGTGATCTCTAAAAAGGCATAGAGTAGATACAATGAAGTGAGTTAAATTAAAAAAGAAAGCATTAACAATAGATTTAATCTTAGTATTTAATTAGCTAGAGGCCATGTAGGAATAGACTAAATATCAGCACACAGTTCTTGATTATAATCTTAGAACAGATGGGCATTTTTATCTTGAAAGGATGACCAGCTTATCTGTAGTTTTCCAGCTATCAAGACTGATCTATACCTTCTTTATCCAGGCTAATCAAGTACAGAAAGTTTATTAAGATAATAACACTGAAAGTTATCACCAGTTAGGCTCTCTAATCTTGATACAGTTTTGCTGTGTACTGTGTTTCAAGAGGTCTGTCAGCCAACAAAGGCTAAAGTTTGAGGGGTATCATTTACAGGCCTACAATGATTTTTTTTGCTCAACAACAAGCAACATAAAACCCAGTTTAAATTGACGGCAAAAGGTTATTGTCATGACAACTCCAACAGGTTAAACACAGGCTCTGAAAACAGAGTAAAAGGTGGAAATCTTCCCCCAGGACAAGCAGGTTGCTGGGTCTCCCACTGACTCTACTTTCCCGGCACTGCCCACTAAACTGCTTTCTACAAATATGGAAGAGATTCAGCTAGTAAAAGTCAGAGTATTGGAATCTATGCCAAATGATGCAGACAAAATGATACATATAGCTAGTGGATGTAAGCCTAGGAGAGCTGACTGTTGGGAGTGTGAAATTAGTGTTCGCTTTTTTAATGCATGTACATTCTAAACATTGTTAAAATAGTCCTTCTGGTTTTTATTGTTAAGAAATCTAGTTTTAAGATTAAAAAATATTCCCCAAGAGACTTTAAATTTGGATTTATTTTTAAACCCAATTAAGTGATGAGAAATGTCCTCCATCCCATTAAGATGACTGCATTTTTGCGTAATTGAGAAGAATCAGTTGATTTTGGGTGAGTTTTACATCAATACATCACTGTGTCAATGATCACGTTACTGCACGATACTTCAAGTTGAAAGACAGTTCACAACAAATAGAGGTGCAGTGTTTTAATAGTCTGAAAAAGTTTTTGTGTTTTAAATCTTATTTAATCTTTTTCCCCCCAAAAAAAATCAGAGGCATGCATACTGTTGCTACTTGAATGCTAGAACCCCATCTTTATTTTGGAGGTCTTTACAGTATATTGCCCGAAGAGCTGTTCTGATGTCTGTATGATCATCTATATGCTTGTAGAACAGAGTACAGTCTATATTGGTTGTTGTGGCATTTCTTGTCTGGCCTTGACAAGTCAGAAATTCTTGAGGAGATGGGCTATGGGGCTCTTGACTGAAAGATCAATGCTTAAATAAAATCTGTGTGCTGATTACACATCTACACATTTGATCAATGAGTCACTGAAATTCCGTAACAAGCTAAATATTGATGACCAGAAAACAAATGTGTACAACTGCGCTTCACTGGTTTTTCTCTTCCTCTTCCTAATTTCACCCAGCCTTAATAAATAAGAGGTTGTTTCTGCCAGTTATACTACAAGTAACCAGTTATTGTGCTATAAAGTGCTACCATTTGCTGTTATTGATCTTACCTATCTTTTTAATTATTGAAGTGACCTGAGGCTTGGTTTGGTCAGCCATGCAGGTCATTCTTCCACCTTAATGATGTGAAATGTAATTGTCAGGGTGAGGGAATCAGAGTACCCATAGTTTAATGATCTTTTACATGCCAGTTATTCCCCAGACTATAGAACAGCTGCAGTCAATTAAATATCTAATCTGGAGGTCATCTGTCTTTTTGTTGACCTCTTTGTGACTGAAGCCTAACAATAGATATCTTTGGTAATCTTGCCTTTCCTATAAAAGAAATTGTGTACTAAAATTTATAGGTCCAAAAGCCCAGGTCACTTTTTACCTGAGACAAATTTGGGAACAGAGCAAAAATCATGGTCACATTGCTGGCGATCAACTTACATTTAAAACAGACATGAGCAGAAATACTTAATGTGGGTCAGAGATATTCTCAGCTTTGGCATGTGCTGGTTTTGCAAGCAAATGTGTCAGTTTTTCAAACACAGTGGTCATAGAGTAAAATTTTCTTCTTGATCAGAATATGGCCAGTGATGGCTAGTGTAGCTCTTAATTCCTGTAAAAAACCAAAGTTATATAGGCCTTAGAGACCATTTGGAAACTGAACCAAATGTTGAGTGCAGAATTTTGGTATCTGCTTAAACATAGCTTTTTAGGGGATGTGTCCTGGCAGGCAGCAAATTTCTGGCTAGTTCACTTTAATGGCATTAGTCCTCAGAGCCCTAGTGGCCTAGGATTTGCCTGTTTGAGAGTTTTTCTCTCCTCAGCTGACAGAGCAGTGGGCAACAAATCACTCTGGGTGTGATCCAAAGCCCAATAAAGTCATTGGAGACATTTGTGGAAGGGAGGTTGGCAGGACAATCTTTAGTAATGATTTCTCCAGAGCTCTCTCGTACAGTTGGTTTACCATTGATCTGATTTTTTTAACCTTTGTAGCAAGCTGAAAAATCCACTTCGCTGTTTCCACTCCACTGAGAAAGGCTGAGCTGAGAGCTGGGAGGATTTTTTTGCTTTCTTGACATTAGGCTGGTGAGTATTTGCCTATGGTCAGAGGAACATTTATTTTTCCAGTTTAAATTTTTGGGAGGGATGCAGCTGAAGATAGTTGATTATTGAGGGGGTTGTAAATATAAATGAATAACCTAAATTGTACTTATAAATGACTATAACAATCCCCTCTCCTACCTTCCTTGGGATATGTCTTTCCTTGTACTTTCCACTGCAAAAATAACTACTTGAAGCGAATGTGATTTATAATATTGCACTAGGGCGCTATGGATTTCTGAAAAGTACCTTTTTTTGTGATATGTTAAAAAAAATCTTGGCTGATTACAACTTGTTAGCTTTGCTGCTGCTCCAGTTCCGTTTAGGAAAAAAAAAATATGGCTTTATATTCCCTCCCACTGATTTTCAACTAAAACAGAACTTAGTTGCCTGCTGATCCTGCTGGCTTTTTTAAATGAAAAACTTATTCTTCTTAAACTACTGGAAAATTATGTTTAAAAATCAGCATAATTTCATTGCCTTTTATTTCTGTCTGTCATGAAAACTGCAAGGCTGCTTTCTGGAACAGCCCAATGTAATTTAATGCAGAAATTTAGTTATAGTTATGAATATATTGACTGAAAAATATTTTAATGATCCAGAGATATTAGTCACTCTATGGTAAAATAGCCTGTGTGCATACACTGGAAAAAAAAAAAGTCTGTCTATAGGTGTTTCTATCTTCATAACAGATAATTGTGTAAGAGTGAGAGTTGGCAGGTTTAGTAAGGAGTGACTTTGCCTAACCAGTGTACCAGATGTAGTTCAGCCATTTAAATGGCAGAGGACATAGAAATTAATTCAGAATTATGACCTCACATGCCAGTTATTTTTAAGAATGGTTAAGGACATTCAGGAGACCAGGAAATGAAACACTTCACTTGAAGACTGACAGAAAATGACAGTATTTCTGATTACAGGAGGATCTGGTGTTTTAGCATAATTTCGCATGTCTGTTCAATAAGGAGGATGTACCTTGGAAGAACCAACAATGGTGACAAGTTCAGATCTTGTGGAAGTCAAAACTCACATGCTGTTCTGAATCTCTTGTTTGTGAAATTTTGAAATGTTTTATAAAACTAGCCTTTTCTGGTAAAATTTCCACCATTCCATTTCCATTTATTCCTCCTGGAGTGACTGTGAACCTGTCCTTCTCAGTTCTCACACTCTCTAGTGGATAATTGTACAGAAGAAAGAAGATAGATATGTGAGCGGGACTACATATACAGATTGGTAAACCTTACTGTACCCTGTAGCAAGTAGTTCTGTGGGCAAGGCAAGGCATGGGTTGCAAGACAAGAATAACCACTAAGACCTTACGTAAGCCAGAGAATTTCAGTGGAAGAATTATTCTGCATCAAACCCTTCTTTTTTGACTGAGTAGGAGGCAGGGGAAACACTGACTACACTCATGGAAGAAGTTCATATGATGGAAAATCTGCTCCATCTCCCACTTTCCGATGGTTAGTTACATTCACTGTTCAAAACTACGTGCCTGGCTATGGTTGAAAGGATCGTAAGTACTTGAAATGTGCAGCTTGCGTATTTTAAATTCAGTCAGCTGACCATCAACTGAACCTTAATGGAAAGTTCAAAGTCAATTAGTACTCTATATTTCAGGTTTCCCGTTCCATGAGAAACCTTCTGGCATCTCCACTTTCCCTCCCTGTCTATACTCTGATTGTAGGGAAGGTATCACACAGTTCTAGCATGGCACTGTTTAGTCAGCATCTGAATAAAAATAAAATGGGGAAGCAAACAGTGGACGTATTTTTCTGTACTTGAGTGGTATGATTTTGTCACTAAAGGCTGGCCTAGAGTGTGTGATCAAAATTGCGGGAGTTTGTTATATGCTTAAAAATATGAGAAAAGCACTTCTATCCCAACATTTTTTGACTATGAAGGAATTCAGCTCACCCTGTGTCCTCAGGTTTCTAGAAAAAAATGTGTTTGCTGCTGGGTCCTTCAGAACGTGATAGTTGTTATTGCAGTGACTGTCATGTTAACAAGTCTTCAAATCATTTGGAATAAAGTGACTGCCATAATAAATCACAGTGGTGACCCAGTGATCCTAGTGTCCTGTCTTTAACACTGCCTGGGGATGGATGCTTCAGAAAAAGAGTCTTCTTACTTAAGCTCCATCTGTTGGCTTATTTGCACAGTCATTTTCTACTAGTAGCATGATATTCATACTTATAGTGGTGGGAAGACTCTTCCGCCAATTCAGACTTGATCTGTTTCTTTAGCAGTAGCCTCTGAGCATTTCAAGGAAGTAGACACAGTCTTGTAAAGTTCAGCTTGATGCCGCCTGTACTCCTCAGGGACAGTTTCTCACTCATCACTTAAAGTGGGCGAGTGCCTTTTTCAATCCCTGTGAAACTGGTAAATCTAACAGATGGTAGATGTGGCCTATATGCCTGAAGTCCTTTCATATCACCCTGTCGTGTTTCCAGAACTACTTTCCAATGTGCTTTCCCTTGGAAGTCATTGGAATATTCCTGTTAGGGTTGGTATTTCCCTTTCTATTTTTTTTTCCCTAGCTGTAATTCAGAGAAATTAAGAAGCTTTTGTCATCATGTAAACACATATTTATAGCAGATTTTGAGGGAAGAATAGTTGGTTAGGCTAAGACTTGTAGCTCCTGCAGCAAACTTCGGGGAGCTATGAATCAGTTTCAGTGGGATTCAGGTTTATATCAAACCTACTGCTTCCATTACCTCCCGTGGACTACTACTGCATAGCTTAGCTTGCTTTTCCTACTCACATTACGTGTTTTAAGACTGTGGTGGGTCACCATCATTCTAAATGCCTGACAAGTTTAACAGCCATTGCAAGCACAATGGTTGCCTACCGGTCACAATCAGAGGGGTGTCTTTTGCATGCTTGGGTCAAAAACTTGGTGTTGGGGTGTTTGGCACATATGGTGTAAAAAAAGAGCCATGGAAAAGAGAGTTGCACCTATTTAAATGAGCTTGGATTGCCCAATGGTGTGATCACTCTGTCACCTCTCTTGTGCTGCTGGTTGTTGTATGACATAGACATTAAGCCTAGGGAGGATTTATGAAGCAGAAGTAAACTCCTCTGCTCTCAGTATACGCATTATTTTCTGGGTCACTTTTACCAGCTTTAGGTTGCCCTCAGTGAAGTGAATTTTCTTCTCATCATATGGGGCCACAGCTGGTCCCATTTGTACAAGCTGGACAACACAAAGATATTTCGCCAAAATAGGCCTTTAAATTTTTAGCACATTACTTTTTCTAATTACCAAGCAAAAAAGAAAAAGTTATCTTCCTCGTGGGTGGTAGGTCATAAAAAAATATACTAATGGCATCTATATGCTTTCCTGCCAAAAGCACAGATCCACAACAGTCCTAGAGTAATGAATGTAACATTAGAGTCTTCAGAAATTATGTGGTGGGGTCATACGGACAAAAGGGAAGTTCAGGTGGTGAATTTTATCCCAGATTCTGCAACCAGCTGCAGCACTAACTAAACTGCAGCATCAAGCCACCTTCCATCACAGGTGTGTATTGAACTCTATGTAAAAATTACTATTGACTTCAAAGGGGATGGAATCGGGTCCCGCAGTGCTTGCAGTATGCACTTACTGCTTGCAAATAGGCTGAATATGTCAAGACTGGGACTTCAAGGACAATACTGGAAGGGATGGTTAGCCTGCACTCCAAAAATAATGCAAGGTGACTTCGAGAACGTGTGCCCAGTAGAACTGAGAATTTGAGTCAGGCATCTAGATTTAAAGCAATATAAAAAACAAGCTGTAAATTTTGTAGTGTCAAAAAACTGTAATCTATCTTGTGAGAAGTTTTCCGTTATCTTCTTTCTGTATGATGAGACCTGTCAATACCTGTGTGTGAGTGTGCATGTATGTTTTTGTGAGCACATAATGTTCCTTCCCTCTCCTCACTAGATTGGATTATTAAAATGTAGGTGAATTCTAGAGCTTGGAACATAGCTAGCAAATAGTGATAACAATCAAATTCAGAACTAAATGATCAGAATTGAATTTTTTAGAAAATAAATCAACAATTGGGTTTTAGTAATGCATTAAAGTAGACACTGAAGTTCATTTTCTTATGACCATTTTGCATTTTAAATTGATAATCAGTTATTTAAGGTAACTGAACTTCTATCACAGTACAATATCGGATACAAAGGTATTTCCATTAGCTTTTGAGACAACATTCAGACTGCTACTCCTCTGGACTGTATATGCTGGGACTCTTGATGGAAAAACTGGTTTATGTCACACAAGGAGAGTCTTATTCTCTTCAGCCAAACATGTTTGAAGCTCAAAGAGAAGAAGTGAGCATTTACTGTCCTATGTATGATCAGCCTGAAAACCTTCTGTGGGGACAGTTTATTTTCCTTTCTGTCAAAGTGGGTCTAATATTATTGAAACAGGTATCAATATCCCCATCACATTTTTCTGACTATTTCTACTGGAAATTATGGACTAGTCAAACTAGGAAATATTTATTGAGGAGAGTATTTTTTGTAAATTTCCTAGTTAAAAGAAATTCCTTTATTTTTTTTTTTTTTCAGTTGACAGCATTTATTTGCTTTTGAAATCACTTTTCAGTTTCCAAGAGACAGTTTGGAACAAAGCAATGCAAAATAATTTCAACAAATCCTGTGTTTCTCACTCATGCTTCCCTTTCCTCTAATTTTTCATCAGCTGATGAACATTTTCAAAATTTTAACTTGTTCTGGTACAGAAGGGGAAAAAAACCACGTGAAAAATTCTCATGGGATAAAAAAGATGCTTTACTATTCTGATCTACATCTAATTTCTCTCTTTGGCACTCAAGGACATCTCTTATGAGGGGAGAATAGGCTGAATACCAGTCCCTCTTCCCAGGAGTTTAGGTCCTCATGTTCTGCTAAGAAGTAAACAATTTCAGTCTCAGTGATGGATTTCTGTAAATTTATCTCCTTCCTTGCAAGACAGTATTTTCTTACAGCTTCTTAGAACTGTATTCTGCTAGCAAGATGGTTGGATGGCTTATGTTGCAGCTATCAGACCTGTGTATGTGTACTAGAAAAGTACATTATCTTTGCTTCAGGGATCACCACTGCCTGCCTCTATTTATACTCCAGTACTGTACCCTCCAGCTCTGTCACTCCAATAGTATTCTTGAAGCGAGCTTGATCCAAAGCACATTACAGAATTGCAGACTCTCTCAAGAGTTTTGTGGCAATGTGGCAAAAATGGTTACAACTTTTGAAATGCTGTGGAAATGTTTGCTGGAAGCCAACGAATTTCTTTGCAAAAATTTCAGAAACAAGTGGAAGTGAATAGAAAATCTGGAAAATCATTCAGCTTTTTGCAAATAAAACAAATGAAAAGGAAAATTGCACACCTCAACCCTCCTAACCTGTTGGGTTTTTCTCAGCTTTAATCAATTCTTTATGGCGTCCTCATTAGTCCAGACTTCAAGGTCAATGTATTGAGTCTTCTATCTGGAGAGGATCTTTGAAAGGAAATGTCATTCTACGTGGTGTCTGTACAGATCAAATATGCATGTGTTAATTTTACAGACTGGTGTCAGTGTTACATTTATTTATTTGGGACAGTGGTGATGATGTGTAAGCCATTTTGCTCCAAGAGAACAATGCATTGAGATATTTTTTAAGCATTAAATTCTGGTTTACTCAGGGCCTTCTCCACCCACTTTAGATGAGGGAGGAAAAAATCTTGGCAAGCGGATGCTCTGAGGGGGCACATGGAGGCGTGTGTAATCATCTTGCCAGTTTAATTAACAGTGCTTTTGACTGATATGTGTTAATGAGGATAATGTACAGTATGGAGGGAAAGAACCCTGTGTGCTATATTAAAGGGACAGGTGCTGGGCGTACTGGAAACTTCCTGCTACTAAAAGGAAACAAAGTGTATGAAATGACTTAGAAAGTGAGGGAAAGGAAACATTTCTCAGAGCGCTTGTAAGGGAGTAAATTTGTGCACCCAGTTTATGTGCCTTCAGAGTCGCTCGTGGTGGAAAATGAGGGAGTGGAGAAAATCTGCCCACCGGCGGGACAGTTCTTCATAGACAGGCAGCGGAAAGTGTCTCCTGTCTCCCTGTGCCTATTAGACCTCACCAGATTGACTCACCTGTGCATAAATGTTTGCAAGAGTGGGCCTAAAGTGTAACACATTTGACATTCTGCACTACTTCCTCTGAAATGACACCATTTATAGTTAAGAGCAATCAATGAAAGATTTCCTTCTGCATAAGGGCCTGATCGTCTGATGTTGCGAGAGCCTCCTGCAAAGTGCTGAGTACCCTCAACTCTAAGTGAAGTCAGTAGGATTGGGCGCTAACATTTTTAATTCTTCTTATTTATGGGGTATTTTTATTCCCTTTCCTATGCTTTGAAAGTAGAACTAACTTTACAGGATTCATTACCAACCTGAAATGAAAGGTAAGAGTTCAGTGTGACAAGCTTATTTGTCTTGAAGATATCCTTAGAGATTGGCAGTGTCATATCAGGGCTTTTAAACTTTTATAAAATCTATGTCTTCCTACACTCTTTACTCCAACAAAGTTGGATACAAGTCTTTCCAACACAAAATCTTCACTTACAGGAAACAATGGTATTGATGGTCCAAGAAAGCTAAGTGCTTAGTGAGTGTCTCAAGATGACTTGTGGCATTTCTTTTTCCATGACCTTATTTATTTTGGAGAAGTACTGGTGAAGTGCGATATTTGAGTTTTAATATCCCTCACTGCCTTCAAAGTTCATACTCTTTAAGGGTTTCTATTCTTTTCTTTTTTCAAAAATTGTCATGTTTCTACAAGATTTATGTGTTTTAAATCAAAACTTATAAATGTGAGTTACAATTAAATTAGATCTTTACAACACTTTATGGCTTTGAATACCCTGAAATTTCATTATGTATGTTCGCTGCCTTAAACAAAAATCTGAGATTGCTACATATGTAATGTATTGAAAACTATCAGTATCTGTAAGTATATATGTATGTTTCTGTAACTAAAAGAGAGATGATCATAAGCAGGTAGCCTGTTCCTGCTCTTTGAAAAGAAGAAACAGACACTTCTTGAAAAACAATTCCTCTTCTACCAGGGGATGTACTTGTTTTCTGTGAAACTTTATGCCAAGACTATAAATGGCAGAAGAGCTCTACAGGCTTGGGACAGGACCAACAGATGGTATAGCACCTATAGCAAGGAGAGGAAGATGTTTGTATTATTTTCCTTATACAAAAAAGAACCCCAAAAACCCTGCAAAAAAAATAACCTCATTTTTTTCTGGGAAAACCCTGTTACATGACTAGTTCAACGATAGGAGGAAATCAGCGTTTGCCCTCACAGAACAATTGCTTTTGTGTAAATAGCCTTAAACTGGTGCAATCCAGAAACCTTGAAGATTTTGGAAGCTAGTTTGCTGTGTTTTCTGGCTGTAAGAAACAAGCTGTACCCTCAGACAGGGGTGATTTGAGCAGTGGCATTTCAAAATAACTGTTAAGCAAGGCTAGAAAGAAGATGACTAAGTTATCTGCTGGCTTAGGTGTGATTAATTCTAGGGGTAGTTTCTTGGCTGTTTTCTTATTCTGGAAGGTCCAGGCTTATAAACTGTTTCTCAAGACAAAGGTAAAACTATATTTGCTTTAGATTTTGGTGGGTCATATCAAAAGCAACTAAATGTGTCCAAAAATCAGGATGCAGGAGTATTTTCTATTTTTAAAATTTTAACAGTGTAAGTATAACAGATTTTAAACAGTGTAATCCCCTTTTCTCCTTTAAAATTTTTTTATGATGTTTCTTCAACTAGAGAAGAGTTAAAATCCAAGACAATGTTGGCATAAGATCAAGTGGGTATAAACTGGTTCAAAATATATCTTGGACAGAAAGGAGAAGATTTATAACTAGCAGAGGACTGAAGTTCTGGAACAACTTTCAAATAGGAGCAACAAAGGAAAAAAAATCTAATAGGCTTTAACAAAGAATCTGATAAATTTATTAACAGAATTATATGACCTGGTTGCCTCCATTAGTTGTAGACTGGACCTGATTACACAGGACTTCACTTCTGTTTCTGTTTTCCCAAAGTAATGATGCAAGTACCAGTATTTGTAATGCAGAAATACAACACATTGAAAAAAACCCTGAGTAAACAGAAACCAAAGCAGTCTGGAATCAGCTTTTACCTATAGTAAACTGACATCAATAACCGTCAGACAGAAGGCAGAAACTGGCCCTATATCAAAATGCAGGCCCCCCAGTTTTGACCTTCTTTACTTCTCCCATATACGGCAGATTTCAGACATTAATTTTATTCCATCTCTATTCAAAGAAGACATGAGCAAAAAGATTGGCTGAATGTACTGTTATTCATTTTAGGGTAAGTCTCTCATCCTCCCTGGACAGCTTTACACATACTAAAAGAAACTAACATCCAGCAGAGTTGAAAGCCTTGAACAGATCAAGGATCAGGCTCACAGTTTTAGGATCTGTGCCTCAGTTCAGCAAAGCATCTGTTTAACCCTATGTACACACTTCATTTCAACTGAAGCATATGCCTAAATATTTAGATGATTGCAGACAGACTCCAGCACATGCTTAAAGTTAAGATTACGTCTAAATGCTTTATTAAATTGAAATCCTGCTTAACCTACAAGAAGCACAAGTTATTAATGGATGATGCTATTTAAAGAATCATCAGTAATCTCCATTATTTTGATTTATGTATTGAAGCTTCCATCATAAACAAGCATCACAAAAATACCTGACAAAGTTAATGGTACAAATATTAAGCCATCCACTTATAAACAAGAGGAAACTAAGTAGAAACTAAGATGAAGAGGAACAAGAGATAAAGACTTTCAGTTAACTTTAAACTTCACTATCATGTTCATCATAACACAGTAGATATTAAACTATATCAGATGCTCTGTTTTTCTCCCACTTAAATAATGAATAAAAATTAAAGTACAACATTCCACACATTGTTCTTACCCATTATTATCTAATGATATTCCATTCTTTTTCATTCAAGCATTTCTGGTATTGTGTGTTTAACCATCTCACTATCAGTTATATCCCTGTTAGTCTTGTTGCTTCCCTGCAGACAGTTTGTTATAGGATTCAACAAATATTGCTTCCTCTGCTAGTAGGGCTTTTTTCTCCTTCTGTTTAGAATTCCCTTATTAATTTCATGACACTAATTTAAATGCACCTAACATGTTGTCTACGGATCCTAGATAACTGTTTTGACTGATTTTACTTACTGGGAAGAACATTTATGTTTTTTTTAATCTTCGTACATTATTGTAGTCTGAGTCTTTTTCCTCTCTTCTGTATTATGTGATATATATCCTGAAACATTTGTGATCAAGTTTTGAAACAGCGGGTGTCACATTCTCAGACTGAGTATAATAATCACGATGATTTGAAGAAAAACATTGAGCTCCATGGAAGTGGCAATAAAGTCAGAGAACTAAATATGTCATTTTTCTAGGGACGATGCTATTTACAAATAAATGCTTAATAAACCCAGATCTTGCATTTTTCTTTTGCATGATATTATGCTTCATATACAAATAGAATAATTTTATTTCGATTGTAACTTTTCCACTTTAACAGCATACAGTCCATCAGCAAATAACAAAGGTACACAGTGCCTTAGAGTTATGAAAATAAGCCCTCTTAAAACACCCATTGCAATAACTTCTACATTTACTTCTACCATTTTTAATACACAGAAATAATTATCAATCACAAATACTGTCTGTTGAGGGTTATATCTCAATTATTTGCATATAGTTTAATTTTGAAAAGGGATTTTGCTGTTGAAAATAACGTTACTGCCTCTGCTAGAGAACAGTTTTATAATTAGGCGAATACTGTACCATAAAATACTCATCACCATAGCAATGGTTTTTCATGGGGCGTAAGTAAGTTGATAACACAGACAATACATTTACTACAGAGACTATTGTGGTTGAATAATGTAAAGTTATAACTTCTAGTAAAGCACCTACTAACATAAGAAATCATGGCACAGTCACACTACATATTGACATTAAGAGTTATTTTAATGAAATACATTAATATTTTATACAGCATCCTTCATACAAAGCATAATAACACTGCAATGTCTTACGATGTAGTGTCTCATATACTGCCTCTCATCTTGAGGGGTCATGTGCTTGTGTGTGTGCGTGTGTATAGGAATCACTTCAACCACTCCTGAAATTCCTTTATTTATTTATATGTATTATTTTAATATTAACCATTGCAGTGTCTGAACTGCCATGAACCTCTCTCTGGAGAGCAGAACAAAAATTGTTTGAAAGTGGATTGCATCCCTAAACAACATTTAAATTCTGGCAGCAAAAAAAGGTTAGTCTATCCAACTGAACTCCAGAACAAAAATTCAGGTAGGCAGAATGCAATTATCCCAATTTGAAATCAGGCATAACACTGGGGATGCTATTGTGAAAATTACTCCGAGGTCTTTAATGGTGGCAAATAGCCAAAATAGTTTTGTTTCTCTTACTTCTGCTATAGCACAGTCAACTCCAAATGCCCAGCAAAAATACAGTTTTGTTACTGACTTCAAGTAATGGTGCCATTCATTAAGGCACAAACACTTTCTGGCTTTTTCTGGCTGCTTTTCCCTGAGCGGCTCTCCCATCTGAGGACTGATATACTCCTGCTTTGCTGAACTTGTGATAACTGACTCCCTGCAAGGGGAAGCTGAACAGAGAAATCGAGGTTTGCTTTGTACAGGTACACTGAGACTTATCTGGGCTAGACAGCAAGCAGTGTAATGCATGTGGAAATTCATGAATGGCACAAATAAGGACAGTAGATCCTCTCCTGCCGAGCTGAAGAGTCAATCACAAGCTAAAACAGACAGGCCGGCACCATAAAATACTGGCAAGCAGAAATAACAGCAGCTCCGGTGCAAGACTCCATCACAAGCTTTATGGCTGTGAGTGCTCCCACTGAAGTCAGTGGACATGTGCTTAACAAACGGCTTCAGGCACGGCCAGTAACGGAAGCAGAACACTCGTGAAGCTGAGATGTTTCATCTCAATGGGATCTCAGTGCTTAAATAAGCACTGCATACAATCATTACAAGGCCAGGAGTGGTAATTTTCTGTACAACAATTTGACTTTTTTTTTCCTTCCCATGTGGTGGTAACTGGACTGCATTTGTCCAAATAGTTGAGAATTATGCTGTTTGTGAAATGCAGTCAATGGCGTGTTTTGAAGAAGACAAAGACTGAGGATTGCTGTCAATGATAGCATTGTGACATTGCTGTCACAATGTTGTTGTGTTGATAAAACAGAAAGTGTTGATAAAACAGAAAGAAAGATGTACAGCATCATACTGACCACTGTGTTGATAAAACAGAAAGAAAGATGTACAGCATCATACTGACCACTAAAAATGTCCGTAAAATCTCACCTGTTCACTAGAGATTTTCGTAAAAATGTCAATATCATGCTTACTCATTTGATGAAAACATTTTTTTCTAAAACATTACTGGATTATATGGAGGACTCTTGAATTCAAATTTGAAAATAAGCAGAGCTCTGAGATTTGTTAGAAGAGCTCTGATAGCAGGAGCTATCATCTGCTTTTCAAGGTATTCCATCTTTAGTGACCTGACCATGTAATAACTTGATATCTCTTCTGAGACTGAAGTCACTGAGAATGGAGGTTACTTGGTAACAGGTCAGAATGAGCTTTCTACTCTTCAAGTCTTCTGAGAGCATCTTTTGAGTATGCCATATTTAAAAATTATTTTATACCTATTGTTTGTGCTGTAGGTGCAAAAAACCTTAGAATTACAGAGTATGCTTTCCCTTGGAATTATCCCCAAGGAATTTGTAAGCTTTTTAGTTTTGCTTAAGTGAGTTTAAATTTTTTATGGTATGAAAGGATTTGAGGCTTGTATAGTATCTGTGTTAGGAACACACTTGTGAAACAGCATCAGGAAAGGAGGGGGCTTGTTCTGAAAGAAGCGAACTGCTTGTGTATTATATTTCTCTTGAAGTGCTTCTAAACTTCTGATATTTAAAATGAGACAAAAGATTTAGCCCATTTCTACCATGTTTTTTTTTATATTGGCAAAACAGTATTGAATGCATAAGGGATGCATAAGGGGTTCTTGGAGCAGAATCCACATGAGGGAATTATAATCTAGCGTTACCACAGCTAATGGATATTTTTAAAACAAACGTGTTGATGGAAATTAGGTCAGATAATTCTATAAGCATTCTATTTAGAAGGCAGGAAACTGCATAACATTTTTCACAGCATATCACAGAACCAGGTTGACATTCTAAAAAAGACATGGTTTGTTTCAGTCCTGTGCCTTTTTATTATCACATCTTATTACATTATGACTTGAGATAAAAATCACACCTTGGGCAGTTGAATACACTCAGTTTCACCTCCTCCCTCACAGGTGTCCCTCGAGGTACATTGTTATGTTACAGTATCACACTCCTTGTCGTATCTTATTGCTTACTTGCAGATTGTGGTAATATTTTGAATCCTGACGGAGTGGGCACAGCCTCTAAGCATCAGCACCAGTTTGCACTAATGTAATGTGCCACTGTACCAGTACTAAAGACAAAAAAAGCAAAAAAATCTGTAAAAATGTACTGAAGACATCTCTGGAAGTGCATATTACTACTCTGCATTATCTGTCAATTTATCTATTTTAGGTAGGACTGCGAGAGCAACCTCTCTGTCACCTTAGCACTGCTGCCAAGGAAACAATCTGGATGGCATGAAAAACTTTTGGGTTCATTGGCGTTTAGGGTTCGGTGCACTCAGTGAGAGACACCAAGTCTTGGCCACTCTGCTGTGTGGCTGCCAGGATGAGAGGAACAGTGATGGTGCAGGCTGGAGAAGGGGTGAACCACATCTGTCAACTTTCCCTGAGCAGCATCAGGCAAACACTGGAGCTGGAAACTGAGGTTTCTCTGCAGTGAGTAAGGGGGAAGAGGCATTTTCCGTTTCTCCTCCCACTGTGAAGGCCAGAAAAAGGACTGAAGGGGTGATATGGTAGAGATGATGATGGGTAATGTTGCCTGTTGTTGGTTAGTAGGTTTGAAGAGGTGATATTTCAGAAGGAAATTAGAGATTTGGGATGTGAAGGACATTTAAAAAATAAGAGAGGAGAACAAACTCTTCTGTAGTCCAGGTACTTTACGTCATATGAAAGGGCATAAAGATGCCAGCAAAAAGGTCAGAACAGTGTAAAAGGGAACTAAAAGTCAGAATTTCTTACTGGAGAAATGACAGAAGTCAACCTTAAAAACTGCTTGTTGGATTTGGGTATAGCAGATGCAGCAACTATGGAAAGGAGAAGTAGGGCTGCAACATGTAATGTGGGAAGACTGGCAACAGCATCCTGGGTGGGGATATCTGGGATGTGCCCTCTGTGTCAGAATCACAAATGAGGAACGAGTTGAGAGCTTGTGGGTTAGAATTAAGGGACAGGCTCACACAGGTGACATTACGGTGGGTGTGTACTACAGGCCATCTGACCAGGAGGAGGAAATTGATGAGGCCTTCTACAGGCAGCTACAAGCAGGCTCACAATCACAGGCCCTGGTTCTCATGGGGGACTTCAACCACCCTGACATCAGCTGGGAAGACCATACAGCTAGGCAGGCGCAATCCAGGAGGTTCCTACAGAGCATCGATGATAACCCTCTTGTGGACAAAGACCCAGAAGCTTCATGGCTAGTTCAACAGTGCTGGCCAGGAAAAATAGGCCTGCTTACCTTCTGGAAGGGTCTCAATGTCTCCAGCCAGTAGAATCCATCAGATTTGGAAAAGCAAATGTAGAAGTACCCAGATTCAGGCTGTTCCTAGGAGGGCTGTATCAAAGGTAAGTGTAACATAGCCTGAGTGACAGCCGGGATGTGCAGTTGCAATTTAGAGGTGCTGAGGTTTGCCTAAGTGATTTTCAAGGTCTTTTCAGTCTCTGAAGCAGTCTAGGAGCCAGAAGATTGTAGAAGTGCTTAAAATGGCACAGAGTCATAACCGAGACCCTCAGATGGACTTCAAATGTTTAAGTGTTGCCAGCAGCAGCATCTGTGTGATGGAAAAGATCAACTCAATTGAGCAATTTAGGAACATGAAAAAGCAGCTTCTCTGGGGCAGGAGAAAGGAAAGAAAATCTTTCACACAAAAAAAAAAAAAAAAGAAAAAAAGCAAAGTTGTCTGTCAGATCATAAGTACATTAATGTAGTTTAGTGGTATTAAAAAAAATCTGCTTTTGAAAATGCGCCAAATTTGCACACACATTTTTCATTCAAAAATTTCTAGCTACTCTAGTGAATAAAAATGAGACTGCCAAAGTCAACAAACCTGAACTGTTCAAACTTTAGCTGAAGTCTCTAATGCAGCTTCTTAAAAGGACGGTTGATTGAAGGGACCACATAGCTGGGACATGTGTGATTTTTCTCTTCTTCCAAATGCTTTACAAATCGATTTCTACTTTTGATTCTACTTAATTACAGCTGTTAGAAGACCCGCTGATGGACAAACTATCACAGAGAAGGATATGATCTGGGCATACAGTATGGTAGAGTTTTAGCTATATAACCTCCAAATAATGCTGAAAGAGTTGTTCACTTGGCTCTCCTGGGACAGCAAGTACAAACACAAGAAAAATCTCCATGTATAAAGCAGGGCTTGCTTTTGTCTGGCTTCACGCACATATCCACAGTCATTTTGAGTCTGATTCTGCTATGCTTATCTTTGCTGAGTAGTACCTCTGTTTTCATGGTCAATAGAACTTAAATGTGTGTATTTTGGCTGTGGTTTGATGTATTTCAAAATAAGGCTGATATGGTTCAGCCATCCTCGTTGCATTCAGGAGAGGAGGCTGTGCCAGTGATGGCTGTGGTCATGAAGGAACTTGAGGAGGTGATGGAGACTCTATGAGCATCCCAACATCAGCTTTTTACTGAATGCTCTGACTGGGAGTTGAGTGTATGTGTATTTTTCTCTCTATTCAGTAAGGACCATGTGCTTTTGTTCTTAGTGAGGAAACGAGGTTCACATCCCTACACTGGTAGCTAGCTTGCTTTCAGCTGCAGCTGCTTTGAAACCTCTCTTCATGGGCATGCAGGAGAGTTCACAGTCCAACAATTTTAGGGCAGCTGTAAGCTATTGTGTAGCTTCAGAGTAAGGCTAATGTTATTCAAAGACTTCCTTGCTGTTAACCTAGCCAGCTTTATTCATTCGTCTTGCATGGAAGCCACCCATGCATGGTATAGTTTTGTATTTTGTTTTGTATTTAAACACTGTTTATGTGCATGCAAATGGCAAGCAGCTAATAGATCCCAAATGGTTAGAGAGCATACTTTTGCCCAGATTTCGGAGGCATAGGTAGGTAGGCAGCTCAACATATGTGAGAGATGTGGGACTTCACATGGCATACGCAGCTCTTCTACCATCAATTGGAAGACAGAAATAAACATGGCCCCACAAAATTAACTTGCTTGGCAACACTGCTTGAGGCAGGAATAAAGGTTTAGCTGTACTGTTGGGATCTGTCTTGACACTGTTGTGCACTTCTGAGCACGGGAAGTCATATAAGTCCATCTGAAGGGGCAGGAAGGCTGGCTCGAACCCTGCCCAGCAGAAAACGCGGAGATACAGAGATACAGTCATTGCAAAAGCCCCTTCTTTCTTTATTTTCTTATTTCCCTCTTTCTCACTCATACACTTTTTTTTTTTTTTTTTTTATCCTTTTTGGGTCACACATGTCTGCAGGCCACAGAGAGTTGAGAAGCAGCCTGGGAGATGAAGAGCTTATGGAAATGAGCTCTCCTCCTCCTCCTCGTGTGGACTGCTAATCCTGATTCAACAAGATTTTTAATTCCCCCTCCGTGGCTGTGCAAACAATTTGCTGATCCCCGAGAGTTGCTCCAATCCAAGGCTGGAGTAACTCTCAGGTGCAGCTGTGAACAGGATTTTGGTTAAAATCAAGTTCATAAATATTTGCCTAATAAACCAGACTCTTTAAGTGCCAAATAAAACAAGCTGAGGCTGGGGGTGGGGGAGTAGCGGGAGTCAGAAGGAGGGAGAGAAACACTCTCCTAAGTTTTTAAAGGCTCATTTAAATACTTTTCAGTATTGCTGATATTTTATGTAACACTGGCCTTATTTATGTATTTATGTATTTTGCTTTGATGGGGGATTATTTTTCTAACTGCAGTCTTCTTTTGATTGATGCAGCGTGCCTGCTCACTTTCAGATATGGTTGAGGAAGAAGCAGCATAAGTTGGGTGACTGTATTTAAAATGGCTAATATAGAATAGTTTTAAACTTTAATATTTCACATAGACATTTAGTTTTACAAGCAATTTATTTTGTGAGATGCAAGTTTCTGCCTGGACAGTGTTGATTTTGAGTAACTTGATGTTCATTTCTCACCTCTGCATATTAATATTATTTGGACTGTGTGCTTTCCAAATACCTTATCACTGTCGGATTCTTTAATAGCCATGAAGGAAATAAAGTGAACTCCTTTATATCAAAATATTGGTTTTCTCCTTGTGATGACTTTAACCAACATATTCTTCAACAAGAAAAACAACATCACCTACTATACGAGACAGCTCTGTTAATCATGAAAAACATTAGGTATAAGAGTGAATAATTTGTAAAATCATAAATGTTTTCCCATCTAAAGTATTTACAGCTTGGGTCAGATTCACTGTTGATATAAACAAACATTCCTCCATTTACTTTAAATCAACTTTGCTAATTTATGCCCAATGAGAATCCTGGCCCTCCCTGATTTTTTTATTTTTTTTTTTAATTTGGCAAAGCAAAAGTTTCATTTTAAAAATCAGATGCCTCTGAAAGTTAGAATCTCAGTAAAGAGAAAATAAACAAACAAAAAATCCCCACTTCAAGTCCTTGAAGAGAAATGACTTCTTTCTTTGACTGCAGTATGTTTAATTGAACTTCTAATTGATTTTTCAGAAAGGAACAGACCAAATGTATTTAGATTTGTCACTGAGTTGCTTCTTTTTGAAGGCAGATGTCCGCAGTTTTTGAACCAGGACAAAAAAAGAAATGTTGAATTTAATAATGCTTATTATACCACTATCTTTTGAAAAGAGGAAAACAAACAGTACTTACCTGTAGAGGAAAGGTAGTGAAATGTATCTGTGAGTTAAATGTGTCCAGGACTTTATTCATCAATTTTATGCCACCAAACAGATATACCTAGTAAAAGATTTATTTAAGAATATTACAGCAGTGCTGGGAGAGAAAAAACATGCTTCCACAACTTATGCCTGGTACATTTAAACCTTGATTATGCATGCTTAATATTTCCAATTCTTCTGAGTTGAAATTTCAAATATGCTTAGATTTAGAAATAATTGTGACATGTCAGCTGTCTCAACATGGACTGGATCAGTAATGGTACTTAGCATGCATAACATTACTTAACAGAAACTATTATTATTTTATTAGATCTGAAGGCATTAAATGGACATAAATATATGTTAGTCAACATCTCACTCTCTGACTTCTTTAACTAGAGGGAATATTGCGGTTTTATTAAAAAAAACAACAACATTACTGATGATTAAACATTAGGTGTGGTTTGACCTTGATATGTTAGGAAAAGAAAGTGAGTCTGGGACCCGGTCTAGTAATGAAAAGTGGTTTCCATGGAAATCTAAGTAAAGAGGAGTCAGGTTACATCTGTCTAATTCCTGCCATGACTTCTAGGACTCGGTAAAAGCTCTAGGTTAATGTAAGGTTCAGTTCATATTTTTCAATAGTACAAAACTGTTCTGTAATATTTTAATGGTCATATGATTCTCTGTGAGAATCTTCACCTGTGTTAATATTGGTGTTTCATGGAATAAAATTATATGAAAAAGTTAAAATAGGTACCATACTTGGATACAGCTAACAAGCTCATGATCATAAATAGTAAAATACATGATAGAAAATTGCAGAAATCCTAGCATTCATATCAATTAGTCATAATTTTTTTCCAAGGAAAACATTTGTATTTTCTTACTGAAGGAATGTGACTGTGGGATTCACCTCCCTCATTGCTAATGATCATCAGTTCTGGAGCTGAAATGGTTCTAGAGCAGGCTGCAGAAGGCAAAATGAAGACCTGTTGTTTTCTTCTCTGCCAATTTTTAAGGCCAAATTTTTCATACATCAATAAATGGAACAGTTCCTGCTGACTCACACGACCAAAATGAGACTTGGCCTTCCATTAATGAAAGATGTTACATTAAGTAGCATAAAATATGTGTCAGGGAGTTTGAAATTCATGGGACCATACTGAGCAATGAACACACTACAAATATCTCTTCCAAGGTTCCTGCTTTGATATTGATTCTGTATCTTTTTATAACCAGAATTGTCACATCACTTTTGGATAAGAGAAGAAAGAGCCCCTCTGAGCACTTCCACCAGCCTCACACTGTGCTGGCCTGCTTCCAGAAGGACCTAGCAACCTTGTTTCTTCTACATGGAGGTTTGCATTTCAGAGCTGGTGCTTCTCAGCTCATGTGCTGCTGAGGACTTCTGCGGAGAAGCATGATGACCTTCACTTTCTTGAACCATCACTTGTACATGGAGAGTTGGTGCTCACCAATTCTTACTGCTTCTTTTGTTCCAGGCATTTTTTCAATTTGATTTCTGACCAGTGTAATGATCTCTACAGTTAGGTTTTACCCCGAGAGGTATAATAGAGTTGATGCCTTTGAAGTTCAGCTCGTTGTGCTTCGGTACATTTTGCCGTGATTAATTTATTATGCCACTTTTTGACAGCAGCTCTTGCTGTCACTGCAATGCCTTGGAAGGCTATTCCCATCTTCTCTTCCTACACAATGCTCTCTACAGATGTTTTTCGCTATCTCACTTTTTTATTAATAGTTCTCTGGAGGCCTGGAGTACCCTTTTGTTGCCTGTCTTAGCCTTACAAAATGAAATGTCTGCTTGGGGTTTGCTGAGTTTCTTGGTGGCTCAGGATGTGTCATAATTCAGCCAACATCAGCCAACATTTCTGATATTCCCCAAGGCATCTTCATAACTGCACTGCATAAGCTTTAACCAGAATCAGAGTAATGTAGGTTGGAAAGGACATCTGGAGGTTAACTGGTCCAAAATACTGCTCAAACCTGAGCTAACTTTCATGTTAGATTCTATTTCTCAGGGTTTTGTCCTATACTCTATAAACACAAGCTTTTTAATAAAGTTAGGAGACATAATCTAACTGGAGTTAAAACTGTTAGACTCTGCAAAGTTGGATGTAAAGGTGTAGACTGTCCTCTTTTCACCAGCGTATTAGATCATTGTTGCCTCATGCACCTGACTGTTGGGTGGGGAAGCTACTCCATTCACCTGCTCCTAATAATAGCTCTGAGAACAGAACTTCGATGATTGTTTTGGTCAAGAAAGTGATCTTTGAGATCCTTGACGATTCATTAATCTCTGTAGAACTAAGTGACATTTTAAGATTTCTAAAAAGAAGAGAGAACAAAAAAAGAAAACAAACCCCAAACCAGACAGAGGCATCCTTTCATATTCTGTGGCTGTGGAAATCAGGGCACTTATTTAACTGCTAACCGTAAGCACCCACATTTTAAAATACAGGTAAGATACTTGATAAGAAAAGTGACATGAATCTCTTTTGCTAGAGTTATAATGTGCTAGGCAAACAGTACACCCCCAAAATTAAGCCATCTGGTTAAATAAGTCGTCCATGGATTGTGTCTCTCTATACCTATTTGTGTGATCCCACTGAGGGCAATAGGTTTTCATACATGTTACAGATCAATGTTTGGCTCTCTGAGCCCCCCAAGTTTGAAAGCTCTCTGGCCTGGCCTACATTCCGATTCATAACAATAACAGAGTTTCCTGATGTTTTGGGACCTGTTAGATTTTGTTATCTTTGTCTCCCCATTTTGTTACTTTCTGAGGAAAAACATTACAAATAAAGCTACAAATAATATTCAGGTTGTGGCACCTTGGAGAGAGCTTTCAGAAAACATCACGGAGGAAATAGGCACACACAAAACCTGTGAAGAAAATACAGTAGGTTGTACACACACTTCTCCCACTCGTTGTTTGCAATTTGCGCCATTTGTGTCAGTGTTTGTAGGCAGCCCTAGAAAACAAGCCACTGCCTCACTGTGAAACATAGCCTTGGGACTGAAACTATTAAAGAGCTCATGACTTCACTTCCTTGCCTCGGCTTTACTTGCTTATAAAACCCTGTATGATGGAGAGTGCAATTCTACCACTGTCCACTTAGCCTACGCTTTCACAGTTTTCTGCAAACTTCCCTGACCATCCATATAGAAAACCTTCCAGCCTACTCCAGGTAATGCCTTTGTCAGCTGACACAACTACAGTGGTTTGCAGGCTGAATGCTGCTCCAGTCCCCAGTGTGACTCACTGGCTTGTAGTGGGAATGTAGTCCAAATCCCTTCGCTCCAGTTCAGGCAAAACTGGGATGTGAACTAGAGTGTCCCACCTTCCAAATGAATGTCATCTCTCTCCCTCTGCTGTTGACTAGAGTATAGAGAAAAAATTCTCATTTGGTTCTCATGATGAGAGAGTTCTTTGGTTCTGCAAACCAAGTTATAATAAAATGCAGTGCTTAAAACTAGACAAATTCAGATGAAAACTTTCAATGGTATACATTTTGAGGGAATATTTGTTTACGTGTTGTTTGGATAGAGAGAGTAATTATGGTGTTGTGCAGTGAACTCTCCATCCAAGAAATCCTTTTTTGTTTTTTTAAGTATTTAATCCGAGAAAGACCTCAGCCCTGCGATGTATCCTAAATAATCGCAATAACCCTTTCTGACCTTGAAATCCAAAGTCCTGACTGAGGACCGTGCAACTGCTGACCTGGAGCAAGACCTCCTCTATTATCTTCTCCAATCAGTCTCTTCCTGGATGCAGCCTGCCCACATGCAAAAGAGTATTTGCTTTCATTTGACACTTTTGCAAATTACGGAGTTGCCACCTCAACTCACATGCTCCTGACAGCAACTGCAAGAGGAAAAAAAATCTAGCTTTATTGCATATAGGAGCTTTTTTATCAATCTAGCCTTAGGTGTGCAGGGATCTTATGCTCATCAAGTGTATTCAAGTATGCATTTTAGAACTGGCACTTTACAGAGCTAATTTTCCTTGTCAAAGCAAGCAAAAGCAATTATATAATGTAAACATTTGATTCACTTTCATTGTGTAGACTATATTTTTGTTAACCCCACATTCTTAAAAGCATCTTAACTTCAATGGAAAGCATCTGCATTTGTGTAAAGACTATGAGGTTGATTCTCTCCGTTGGTGTAGCCTTGTTGCTCCCAGTGCCACTAATGGGAGTTAAACATGTGCATCAAGGGACTAATATTCAATTGATAGGTTGATCTCACAAATTGTTTGGTAAGTCCCTATCCCTGCACTTAGCTTCTCTGGCATCTCTATGCAGTGTGAAGAGGTTTTTAGTTGAAAAACTTATTTCCAGCATTCGGTACTCACCTCTACATTTCAATCTAATGCACTGTGTAAAGAGATTTATTTATGGACCAGGTGCCCTCTGATGGAATCTAAAAATCAGTCTTAAACTGACCTTATGCTAGTTGATATTACAGAAACTGTTAGCTTGTATTATCACTGGTTTGATGTGAAAAGGCTCTGCGGTATTACAAGCATTCCCCACGCTCCCCCTGTACCTCTGTGTCTCTTTGACATTGTGCCACCCCATTGTTTAGAAATTAAAATATGCAGCTTTCCCTGCACTGCGTGCAAACAAATGAGCGTTCATGCAACCCATACAAAATAATGGTGTTGACCTTGTTAATGGAAAGATATCCTCCACCTAAGACTAGCTTCCTACTGCAGTAGAGAGAAACTAAATGCCTGTCTGCCTTATAGATATAAACAACAAAACAATTTAGGTGAACTTCTTCTATAGCAAAAACTATATTCCAGCCTACTGAAGGGATAGCAGACTCTTCTTGTCTGTAGTAAATGCTGTATCATGCCCATTATCCCTGTGTGCATCCTATATTTGTACAGAAAGAGATTCAGGAAAGCTAATGCTTATGGCTGAAAAATTGACTCTGGGATGCTGTTCTGAGCCACCTTACCACAGTCAACCCTGTGTACCCTACCTGTTGCATCCCATCGGTGCCAAAGTGGCTCCTCCTCCTCTCCATTTTGACAAAAGTCAGATTCTAGGGTCCTTCCTGGAGAGATCCTGCCCTCTTTTTTGCCTGGACTTTTTCACACTGTAAGGGTTCTTCATGGACACACAAGCATCTGTTTGCACCAAACATGCTGGACGATGCAGCTATGCAGGACTGTGCAGAAGGACTGTGATGCTTCCAAACATATGCCAACAGTCTCTTTTCCTCACAAGAGCAAACTGTAACCTGGGTAACAGCGCCTTTTCCTCATCTAAAAATTCTTATTTTGGGTGGAATTCAGACCAGTGCAGAGGCCTCGAGAACGTAATTGGTGCACAGGCCCTTTTCTAAGGCTCTTCAAATAGGGCTGGATTTCACCCTTAATGAAGTATTAAGTGGGCTGCCTATGAGTCTCAGGGGAAAATGTATTGGAGTACTCTGGCACCATTGCTCCCACTTTATGTAAACCCACTCCAGCTTGCTCCACACTTCTGGCTCAATGCCTAGCTTTGCAGACAAATGTCAACCTGCCAAATATCTTCCATTTGCATTCCAGCCCATTTCAGAGACCATCCAAACCAAACAAAAAAAAAAAAAAATGAAAGGGGAGAGGCAGTGACTTGTCGAATATCCTTCCTTGATCCCTTAGGGAAAGGGGTTATTACTGAGTGTTGTTGCACAGGCACCACCATGAAGAATACGTGAATGGGAGGGTGGGAAAGAGGCAGAAAAAATGCCTTTAAATCATAAAACTGTCAGTGAGCTTAAAAACATAGAGCAACATTTCAGTCTCAAAGCCGATCATGTAGGAACTGTTGTGCATGTTATGGTTTCTAAGGGACTTATTCGAAGGCTATACTTTTTCCCTTCTGCATTCGTCAGGTAGTGGGCATAGTTTCTGGTGGACAGATTAATAGGTTCATAGGAAAGTTTATTTCTTAATATATGAACATATAGAAATGTGCAGAGTATTAATCTGTGAATATAAAGAGGGGTTTAAAACACAGTCATGGGGATCATAAACTAGTAGCTGTAGTGTTCCTGCATGAGGGACGCTCTTTAGAGGTAATTCTCAGGAGAAACTAATTCACGTGCTCTGAATGGTCCATTTGAGCAGCTCAGCTGACTAGATAAGGAATTGAGGGAGGCCAGTTTCCTAACTGGGATAGCTAGAGTTTACCACTGGGGAAATGAGCCTAAAAGCCTTACTCGTCTTTTCAGTAGAAGGAGGAATAAATGTTACTGCAGAATGAATAAATGTTACTGCAGGTCCATGGCTGCATACTTCTGACAATCGAATGCAAAAGAGAGATATTTGTCAGGGTTTGGAGCTGGCAGAGGGCACCATGCTGGATATCTCCGAATCAGACTGACTAGAGAATTGGACAGCTGCTGGGGAGATCCACCCACACACGCTGTAGTTTCTTTCATGACTGCGCATTTGATAAGAAATAGCCGCTAACTCTTGAAATGACCTTGTGCACCTGACCTGCATATATGGGGAGCTGGTGCTTGCGTACAGGCGGGTGGAACTTGTGCTGTTGTGTGAAGTTGTAGCAGGCAACTAGAAATCCTGCCTCAGCTTCCTGCCACAGGTCCTGCTTGCATTTGCTTTCTAAACACCAGTTCTACCTAGACCCCTTTACTGTTGAGCTGACAGGACAGGCATCCAGTTTAAGTCCCTTTATGTTTCTGAACAGTGATAGCCTGAAAAGAAACTCCTGAGTGGATTTGGTTAATTCTGGTTAGTTCCTTTTATTGCACTCTCTGAAAAGTCTCAAAACATCTTGTTCTAGGGGAAAGAGCACAATTGTGCCTCACAGACAGGCAGCTGGGGTCTTGTGCAAACTTATCAGTTACCCTCTATCCACGAGAAACCATTCTCTGTCAGTCACTGCCCTTTTTCAAACTTTACTCTGATAATTAAAATATTAGCATCGGGAACAGACTTCATCACCTCAGACCACTGCAAGTAAAGATGATTATGTTATAAACTGACATCACAGAAGCTGAACAAAAGCCACATGCCACCAACAACTAAACAAACTGACTTCCTGCTTAAAAGCACCGTAACACATGCATAATTAGCTAATTAAGCTACAAAATAAATAATTATCCAGTAGAAGAGTGAGAGGAGGAAAGAGAACAAGAGTTAAAAGGTTACACACAGACACATTGTTTTCATTTGGAAAGATAACTAAATCGTTCCACCAGGAACTCACCAGCTTTATTTGTGCTTTTCATTCAGGACTGTCTACTGAATGGTTTGCTAATTACACATATTCACTGGAAATGGCAGTGGCTGTTAGCCGCGATCTTTCTGGGTGATGAACAGTCTGTCTTGTCCGCCCTCGCTACAGATTCTTTTCTTCCTCGAGAAACTGCACGGGAGTGCTGGAGACCAAAGAGGTGGCTGGCTGTCACAGCCTGGGCTGTGCCTTAGGTGATGGCTCTTCAGGTCTTGCTCCTCGCCAGGCTTCCTGTGTGGTCTTGGGCAGGTGACCTGGGGCTAGATGCAGGCAAGGGCAGGGGGGTCTTGAGTCCTGGCAGAACCACCTTACCACCTACCCACTACATGTCAAGTCCAGACGGGGAGATCCCCCAGTGCCTCCAGCTCTGCTGCTGGGCACAACACCAAGCCTCTTAGTGCCGGGTAGCTCAGCACCTAATTCATGCCTGGCTGGATAGGGATGTACAGATGAGGCATTATCTTGCGTGTGGTCCCCTTAGGGGCTTGGTCTGCCTGGTGATCTTGGAGCATGTACAGCAGCCGGAGGAACAGTGCCTCTGCTCTTGCTGTGAATGAGCAGCTTGGGACCTGGAGACCTAGGCTGAGTTTCCTGTTCTGCTCGAGAGCCTTTGAACCCACCTCTCCAAAAACAGGGGAAAGGCGGTGAGGGAGGTGTACTCTCCCCATCTCTGCTGTGGAAGCTATTCCACTTTGCATCAGATAGTTATAGACTCATTAGAGAGAGATAGGGAGATAAGGAGATAGCAAGACCAAGCACGACTCTCTGGTGGTTTGGGGCCCTCACCTGGAAGGGCAGGGCGCAGACCCAGACTGCCGTCCCTACTCTAATGACTATTTAAGTATTTTATCCAATGGCTGTTTAATATAAACACTCGTTGAAATAAGAGAATGGAGCCCAGGTCTCCTCCCTTCCAGGTAAGTGCCCTAACCAGTAGTGTAGAGATTCATGCTCGGTCTTGCTTTTTCTCTTTGGCCAAACAAATCTCTAAATGTTTCTTGTAAAGCGAAATAGATTCGGCAGGAGGGACCGAGAGCTCCTGCAATGGCTCCGCAGATGGGAGTAGCTGGTGGGCAGAGCTCCACCAAATACAGGAACATCTCCCAGCTCCAGCATTGCCTTGCATGGGGATGGGCAGCTGGGGAGAGAAAAAAGCGCAGGGAATCCCTACCCTCTTCCTCTGCCCTCTGAAGGAAGGGTGCCTGATCCCAGTGGAAAGGTTGACTTTGGCCTCAGCTGAACCATGGAAAGCCCCTGCAGAGGGTGGATCTGCACCCCTAGCACTACGGTCCCAGGCGGGAACACTTTATGAAGGCTATATCAAGGCACAGGCACCAAGAAATGCACTCTTGTGCCACCAGATGCTGCAGAGCTGACTTGCCCTATCACAGGCACCCCTTCATCTCCTTGTGCCTCATTTTCTTCTGAACATATTTCTCCCACTGGTCGTACAGCCCGTTTATTCTGGTGACCACATCTCTCATTGTGAAGACATACAGCTCTCAGCAGTGCAAAGTGCTCATTTCAGTCAAAGCTTTCTAAGTATTTTCAGAATTGAGAATAATAAGTAGTAAAAAAGTATCATCTCCCTGAAGAAAAATTATTAGAACTCTAGAAATAGGGTACAGAGGGCATGTTTGGGCATTTTGTTTCAATACGGGGTAGTACTCAGGCTTGAGCTAGATTTAGCAAAAGTAGATCTGACCCTAAAGACTTGTTCACGGAGCCATAATCACCAGCCTGAGACTACGAGCCTAAATTACCTTCTTAGAGCACTTATTTTGATTTGGCCTAAATGAATTGACTCTATGGTAAATAGATGCATATGGAGACATAGGTTTCTCTTAATAAAACAGGGTACTAAAATGTTATGGCAAAATGTTTATCTGGGTAGTGAGATCATACACTTGCCTAGATTCATTCATTTGAGTACCGAATGTTTTCTCAAATATCCCCTAGTGCATATCTGGCAAGATCTCAAAACATTCTTAACGCAAATTGTCTTTGGTCAATAAATACCAGAACAGAAGCGTCCTAGAGGAGAAGATTTATGATATGAGCAATACAAACACACCCATAAATCAGGACAGGAACGCTTTCAGGTAGCATAGTCGGCATTTATGTAAATCACAGTAAAGGCAAAAATACACATATAGAACTTTTAACCAATGACTTACCTTTCAGTAGCTCACATTGACTAAATAAAATGCCTGAATTTGCTTAGGAAACACATGGACATGATCTCAGCTATCTAGACTGTGTTGTTTTGTCTGTAGCTAATACATTTTCTTCTTCCTTAATTTCACTGAGTTGGTAAATTGGATGCTTCAGATTTGTAATTAAAACATCAGCAAGGTATAAAGGAAATTCAGTCTTCATTCTTCGCAAGCCTGCATTTTCTGCAGAGGACACTAAACTATTCTTATTGACAGTAAGTTGTCTTTTGCCCCTGTATTCTTCCCCTGGACTGCCTTAACTCTCCCAGTCTGGCATGTACATTTAGGGCAGTGCAGGCAGTGTGACCAGAAGATGTGGGGGGGGGTAGGTGAACAGCAAGGTCATTACAAACAGAAGGAATTGTGACTAAGGTGCAGTCACTTAGTGTTTAGGCAGCGCACAAGGGGTGTAGCAATCCGGCTGACTGCAGTCGAAAACAGCACACCATAACATGAAGCAAAGTTCAGCAGCCCGTCAGGACACAAAGGAGATGAAAGCAGGTGTGCATGTTCATGCAGGGCACATCCGGGCAAAGGGACCAGATAACTGACTTTGCAGTACCAGCATCTCTCACACTCCCCTAATTCTTGTGTTATCATCATGTGATACAAGGTTTTGAAGCAAAGCACAGTCACACGGCAACCCTATATTTTACTGCTCGTGGGTAATTTTCTTGTCCTGTCAGAATCTAGTAACTGTCTCTTTGCTATCATTGTGTATTCTAATGCATACATCATGTCAGTGCTGCACCAGGCTGACATACGCATTAGATGCACTGACAGTAAACAGGAAGTAATCCAAAGTTATTAGGTAGGAAAAACATCAAGAAGCCTGTAAGCTCTTCTGCTGCAAAGCTATCAGCCTCTCAAAGATTTTTTTCTTGTTGCTTCTTGATGTTGAGGCCTACAAATATGCATATTAAAAAGCTTTGTTTTCATAATCTGTAAAAGCAGGAATAGCTACAGATCTCCCTGCTGAAAAGAGTAAAGTCCTAGGTGAATTCTCATTTCACTGACGCTGTTGTCAAAATACTCATGGGCTACCCGAAATCTGTCCCTGATCAACAATGTAATAACTTTACCAGCTTCAGAAAAGGATTGGAATCTCTTTTACTATCTCCCTACAAATTCACATTTCTCCTCTCTTGTAGGCCTTCATATTCTCCCTACCTGGTAACTATTCACTGTTGGAAACTGTGTTATAACTCTAAAACCAGTTATAAAATCATAACTACATAGCTTATGCTGTTTTAGCTGTAATCAACTATTTTTCTCCTCTTTCAGACCACTATATAACTGTAGAATTTCAAACAATTGTTGCTGGAAGGTGCTCCAACCCTATAAATGTCAAGTTACCTGAAAATTACTCCCTGTACCTTCTCCAGAATTAAGTAGTCTTTAACTTGGCAAGGGCTGGTCTGAGAAGCATTTGTGAGAGCCATTGTGACAAGGTAAGGGTGGATAAGTCCTACGGCATTTGAAGGAAAGATGAGATGAGATGAGGAAAAGCAGTAATCTTCAGGCAAAGAAAAGGCAGGAGATTTGGCTGTCCCTGTAGGCACTTTGGTGTGGCCTGTCACCACAAGATCTTTCAAAAGGTAGCTTAAAGAAAAAGAATAGGAAATCTTTGGACTCTTATTCAGGAACATTAAAACTAAGAGAGATTATTGCCCTATGTCTTGTTGAAGGTAGAAAGATATTTTTATGAGGAAAGAAGGCTTTTAACTTTGATAACATTGTTTTTCAATTGTGCCAAACCTTGTACCACATTTTAGACAGGCTAAGAGTAAAACTTGTACTCTTACTTTATTGTAAAATAAACATACTTTCTTGGGACCTTGATACCTTGGGAATCTTAAGGCAGTATGACAGGAAGACAGGATAACATAAGACAAAGTAAACAAACAGCTTAGAAATGAGGAAACATAGGCCACTTTTTCCAAAGTCCTAAATGTTCATATTCCCCTACATTATTCCAAATTAATTTCAAAATTGTTCTTACTGAAGCCAGACTTCTCTGGTATGAAGTCCTGAGTTTTGGAAGTCCACTGGATGCTTATTAAAGACACATTTTTGACATTTCAGACTCTCCTTTTTGTGTGTAAAAAGGTGAGAGAGTATTTGTGCTTGTATAGTTGAGACCTGGGCTGAACGATAGTAATGTGTTGCCAGTACTCCATGTGAGTTAGGTCAGATTTTAATCTCTTTGTACAGGGACCATGTTTTTGATCTGGTAGCGCCTACTTCACTTTTCGTAGTGGGGTAAATAAACATAAAGGACGTGTTTAATCTGTAATCCAGTGCATCAGCTTGTAGGATAACTTCCATATTAGCAGCTTTAATAAAGGAGCCTTTTCCTCTTTGGAACCACTGAAGCCTGCCTCTTATCATTCTGACCATGTCTGCAAGAGAGGTGGGGTACGGAAAGACCGTCTGAAACCTGTAATGGTGGTGGTGAATTTGAGGCAGCCTGGACAGCAGCCCAGTCCAACACATGAGAGAATTAAATCACAGTAAAGTTTATTTCCATCCCAAGCCCGGGCGAAGCAGATCGCCCATGGCTGAGCTGAAGTAGATGTCCTAGGCAGGATACCTTGCATGCTCCAGGATACCTGAAGCAGTTGTGGAAACATGTGGAGCAAGGGCAAGTTTTAGTACCCTCCCTAATGCTATGGTGGAGCCCACCACTTTCAGGTGAACTTGAGTGTTAATTTCAGGGATGTGAAATGGGTGTCCCCTTATTTGAAGTTCAGCCAAATCAGCATGAGCTGGAAACTTCAGTGATTTTAAGCCCTCAGAGCATTCATGCTATTAGTGTTTTACCAAAGTGGACTACTTAAAAAAAAAAAAAAATACCCCCATCCCCCTTCAAATCCCACTGAACTCTGGTGGAGAAGAGGACTGAGTGAATAAAAATGCTTTGGCTTACTTTTGAGTTAAGGCATGGTATGATTCTTGTTGTAGTTAGATCTGGGTAACAGATTCAAGTAAAAGATCTTGTTGCTGTTTCCAGCTTTGCAAGCTCTGGGAAATATTTTAGCTTATTTTAGCCTGTTTTTTTTCTTTCCCTAAAGTTAGTTTAAAAAAAAAAGAAGGGCAAAAAAAAACTATGCTCCTGGCTGGAGACACTTTCATGCCAACTTTCACCCTGGAGCAAATTTTTCATGCCTGACTTATAAACACCTCAGAAAAATAGGTGGTGATATGTAAGGTAAACATCAGAGGACCTTGAACTACAATTTTGCAAAGGGTGTTGTGAACCTGACAGGACAAAAGATTAATCAGACGAAAGCCTCTCTTCATAGCTGTTCATCTTAACAGGGCACTGGTGTGTTGCGGTGGATTGGGTACAGACACGGGAGATGGAACACCTCGCTTCTGGTCGTGTTTCAGCTTGCTGAGTGACCTTTAGCAAAACAGAGTATCTGTGAAGGAGAATAACAAATATCCATTTTTGCAAAGATCCTTGGATAAAAAATGCAGTGTAATTTTTAAATATTGGCATGCATTAGCATGCAGGTTTGCTCTCCAGACCCACCCCCTTTTCAGACTTTTATACTGTGGAATTAAATGCTTGCAAGAGCATAAAATATTTTTGGTTTTCCTGTGTAATCCTCCTCCTCTCTGCCTTTATTAGCTCTCATAAACTTTCTGAAAACATGCTGAGAGCGTAACTCATCCTGGGTATAATTCCAGAGATGAAGATATTTAGGAAGAAAACTTGTAAAAACATAAGGTGAGTTATGGATATTCTGAGTCTGGTGATAGTAAGGAATTTTTGGAAAGGACATATCTCTTACTTGGTTCCTATATTTTTCGTGACTGACAGCTGAAGTACTGACACAGTGCTTAATACAGATGGTGTCTGCTATATGTCCAGAACAGCATACATTTGTAAATGGAGAGCAACAGGACTTGTACAGCTACAGTTCTTTTCCAGGGGACTGGACTATTACATAAGGATACTAAAAAAACAAGAAGTTGAATGAAAATGCCTAACCTATAAGGATCTTTTCTTCACTTTTCCTTCTGTTTATAGACTGTCACGTCTGTTTAAACGTTGCAGGGAAACTGAAGACCCATCTCTTTTTTTTTTTTTTAAGAAAATAAACCTGAAGAATTAAAAGAATCTTGGCCTTGGTTCTTATTTTATAAAATGGTCCTGTTAAACACCCACTTAAACAAACCATGTGCTCATTTTAGAAGAGAGTAAGACAGATTCGCCCCTAAGAGTAAAGAAATGAAAAGGAGAGATGTATCCACATCTGCTCTGTCTCTTTCACACCTATTAAGGATGATAATAGTGTCTGATTTATTGTAAACATCAGTCTGCAGCTTATTAATGCTAAATTAAATTACTTTTCTTTCCTTTGCTTATTTTTCACCCCAAAGAGAGAAATGTAGTTGGATGACTCAATGATTCACACTGATACTTTGTAACAAAATTAAAGGAAAATGAATCAAATCGCATGGATTAAGTAAAATACATTTAACGTCATCCAGAGCACAAAGAATAAGACAAAGTAAAAGTACAGTTGGTTAAGTAAACTAATTAACCATTTTCTGAGTATACTTAAATAGTGAGCCATCTTTCACATGAAACAATTGGCTTCCCTGTAATTAACCAGAACACTCAGAGTGTTCTTACTGTGTGGGTTAACCACCATGTTTGTTACTTCCTTTTGCCCTGCACACCACGTTATTCTTTCTCAATGAGGCAATTCAAACAGATATATGTATGTATTTTCTGACTCTCTTAGTGTTTCTTTTGCTAAAATACTACTTTGCAGCCCTGTTTTTTTTTTTCAGCAACCAATGTAGATATAACAAGGCATTGGAATATCACTACTAATTCCAGCCAAGCTCATCAAGTTTTAGCAGCATGATGAAATGCAGTAACATGCATTCATTTATGGGAAAATTAAGTGGTATTTGGAGATTAATGCAACCTTGGTGACATTTATAATTCAGTGTTTTTTGAGATAATTACTCTCTAACTTTATACCACTATTTTTCAAGAGAGATTTAACTTTCAAATACTCATTCCCTTTCCAGCATATTCAAATCTGGTAATATAACTTTTCCCTGCTGTCTAGATCAGTGAGGGATGACGAGAGCAAGGAAGCAATGCCAGAAGTTTAGAACTTGAACAACATCAGAGCGGTCTGAAATCCTAACCTCAGACTTTACAAGTTCCTTCATAAAGCTGGAACCTCATGTTTGTGAGATAGCAAGGGGATAGGCAGAAGACATTCCCATGCCCTTATGTGTCTTAGCTCAGACAATTATTTCTTTGAATTTCCAAGTTTAAGCTTATTCAAACTTGCTTCTTTCTCTGTCATTCTTGCCCCAGCCTACCTGCAATTTAAGGTTGATCAAGTAACAGTCTGAATGAAATAAAATAGTCTTTAAACTTATTTTCAGTTACAGACTTACCAAGCATTTTTGAGTGCATGAAAAGAACTTCTGTCATTAACCATACAGAATTCTAGCTGATTAAGCCAGGACATTTCTTCTAATCACAGATTTCTTTCGTGTTGCCTCTTGTTGGCTGGATTGTGGCTTGCAAATGCTGCTAATCCAATGAACACTGGCAGTTCTCCATTTTTGACATTTCCAGAGCTCTTTCTCCAAATTCTGTGACATTTTGATGTCTAAAATGCTATCGAGTTAACATTTTTAAATCATCACATGATGTTAACATTGTCCAAATCCACTGACTTCGTTGGGTTTTCATCAGGGGTGAAGCTGGCCTGTGAACTTAATCAAAGGCTTGTATTAGTAAATTCTTAAGAACTAATTTCAATTACATGTTGCAGTACCAGGCAGTATTATGCAGCTGCCATCGCGTGAATACAAGGATGACACGAAACCCATAGCTATTCAACTTTGGTAGTGATTCTGAAATTCATGAAAAGTGAATAAATTGGAGAAATTATTCAGAAACAAGTATATTATTTAGAAACATTTCTGTTGTATTCCATCTGATTGCCTACTGTACTAGTGACACAAAAACTTCAATTTTTTTTTAAAATGCATCTAACTAATAGAAGGGCAAATTAATCCCCTCCCTGTGAAGTGCCAAGTTCCAAGTTTTGCACAAAATCTTTGTGAAATACAACACCTTATGGTTAGTTCACTAATTGTCCTTCTGTTAGGAAGTAGCATATTAGCTCCTTCCATCATAGTCTGTGAGATGAAATGTATTGCTATGATATCTAACCACAGGAGTTCCAATAAAGCACACTTTATATTAACAATAGACACGTCTCACTCTTTTCTGTACTCTTCCGTTATTTCGTGGTTAAAAGAAATTATGCTGGAACAAAAGTTTGATGTAGCAAGGATGTCCTTTTGGGTATTTGATATAAATTGTGTCATAACACTCTCAACAAATGGAATTTTGCAACACTCTTCTGGATATCGTGCTGCATACACTGAATGACCAACCAAATTATTTGTCAGCAAGAGTGTTTTAAGTGCAGATTTGCTAAATTAAGGAACTATGTTGAGAATGCACGTTATTTCTGTTCACGCAGTGCAGTGATTCTAAAAACCCATTCATACTCAGTCAGTCTAGGGCTTCACCCAACACGGTATCTTTTCTCAAACAGCAGCTGTAAGTGCAACTGCCAGAACACACCAGGAGAAAACACGGTAAATGTATGTGATCTTCCCCTGCCATTCTCCTCAAGCATCCTCTTATGTTCAGTTTAAAGGACATCCTGAGCCTGATGTTGTTTGTCTGTTTAGTAAGCTGCGGATCTTTCTTCCATCTCTGGAACCCGTGTAAATGCTTCTCATCCTTCTCCTTTGGCAAGGAGCTCCACTGGACATCTGTTGCATAAAGAAACACCTCCTTTTGTTTGTTTAGAGTCTGGTTTCTCTAAAGGCCCTTAGTACTTGAACTGGAAGATAACAAGGAATAGCTGGGTCTTACTCAGCCTCTCCAGGCCACTTGGGATTTTGTAGACCTCTACTACATCCCCCCTACATTGTCTCTTTTCCAGACAGAATAGTCTTCACTTCCTCACTCATTCGTGTGGACGAGCTATTCCATGCTGAGATCCTTCTGACCTGTGTCTGAATCTTTTCCGATTCTAACACATTATTTTTATGAGATGGGATCTGAACCCCATATAGTCATTGAATGGGCTAATTGTGGATTTGTACTGCAGTATGACGAAGTTTTCTTTTTTTTTTGTTTTCCACTCTTTTCTTAAGGATTCCAAAAATTTCATTTACTTTTGCGATGACTACTGAGCTGGTATTTTTCACGGAACTGTCTTCAATACTTAACAGACAAACTTTCTCCACTGAAAAGTAATAGTGTGAATTTAAGAGTTTTTCCCGACGTGCTTCCCTTTATATGTATCTACATACATCACATTTTATCCTCCCAGCATTTGCTCCATGTCACCCTATGAATGCACTGAGCAGTGCTGGTTTCTGCAGAATTTCACAAGTCATCTTCATCCACTGCAAGAACAGACCATTTACTTCTAACTTCTGCTTCATAGCTGTTTCAGTAAGTAGTCCAATAAAATACTTCTGGTGGTTTCTGGACAAATGAGAAGTCTAAGGAAAAGAAGCTTACTGTGCATAAACTTAAATTCCCAGTGGAGGTTTCATTTCTTTTGGAAGATTTGTAGGGGGTTCCTTAGTCAAATAAACTCAAAGCCACTGATTCAGACCATTTTGATAGGAAGCATCCTGTAAAATCTCAGTGAAGTTTTTGGCCTTTGCAGCTGACAAACAACCAAAATGATTTTTAACAAGCTCAACTCCCACATAGGCATTTAAATAAAAAGCAGATTTTCAACGGTACTTAGTTCTCTGCAGTTTCTGGTAATAGCATTCTGGGCCAGTTTTTCAAATACGTATAACACCTTTTAACAATCTTCCATCAATTTACTAATAAAATAAAAAAGGAATGGTGTTTAAAGCCTGTTATACTTTGCGAATATTACATCCTTGGAATATTACCCTTAATATGTGTATGGGAGATGCAGATTCTAGTGTTTTAACTGATTTAAAAAGGAAAAAATATGACACTGAAAATTATGTTTAGGAGGTCCTTATTTCTTTCAATAAATTTGAGATTGAAATTTCACAGAGACTGTGGTCTTTGGGTCAGAGTTGGGTCTCTCTGGCTCTACATAAAATACTTCATAGTATTCTGAGTGCTAAGATTGTTGGATTAATGATGAAGTGTGAGCAAACTGGTAAGTTTCTGAATGTGAAAAACTCAGGAGGCAGGTATCTCAAGAATAAAGCTGTTCTTTTCTGTCTTCTCCCTCTTCCTCCTCCCTTAAGGGTAATAAGGATTTTTGATATTACAGATCATTAAAGTAATTATTTGGAAAGAAAAGTATTACTGTGGGCTGCAGAGGCCACATCTCTAGTATATTTTTTTACTGTCAGTTTTGTGAGCATCTCTGTTTTTTTTAGAGCCCCTTGCAACTTGTCCGACACTATTTTAATAAGTAAATGTAAAAGCATTGCCCATTCAAAAATTTTGCAATTAAAATTTGTGTGACATTTTTTTGCTGAGAAGGCAGAACAAGATCTGGCTTGATTTTACTGTTTTCTGATTTCTTTTACCAAGTGACATTTCTACGCATAATCACATAAACCTTATGTGTTTCCTAACCAAATGGGCAACTGAGTCATATAATACGAAACCTCAAGAAGACTCTGAAGTAATCGATGTATCATGATCCATTTGGGTTACAGGATATTTTGTTTGAATTTCTTGTCCTCTTGAGGCTTAGAAGCCTGGGCAAAAGACCATACAGACCAGTTAGTTGCAAGCATTTGATAAATAATGCAGTAATGTTAACTTGTATATAGTGCGATACTCTTTTGCTGCCAGAAGAGTGGAAGAGAAATTCACTATTAAGAAAATAAGAGTCTTCTTCCTCCCATTGCCATTTTCTGTGCTGGATAAAACTATTTTGAATTCAACATCTATATCCTACTGGACTGCCAGATATATTCATTTCTAGAAGACCATGAAGAAAATAAGGTTCTCCCTCTTATTGTCCTTCTTCTCTTTCTTGTAGCTCTACAGATCTCTTCCTAAGTAGAGAATTACATTCATGTCTGGAGCAACAGAAACCATCATGCCAGTGACAACAGTGGATTTGTGTCCACCTAGGCCAATGTCCTCAGTTTGGCCAGAAGAAAATGTTAGGCTCAAAAATGCATGGCCTGCCTTCTAGTTATGCAAAGGAAATTGATCCTGCATGGTTACAGGAAAAGTGGAGGTTACTTGTGTATGATACTAACATGACAGACATCAAGAAAAAGAACAACCATTCTTCACAATTTAAATTTTGCTGGCTCGGTTTTAAATGTAAATGTGCATAAAGAATTGGTGCATTTTTAGAAAGCACATGGATTCAACATTATTCACTCAAGGTACATGAGATTTGCTTTGTCATGTACTTTAGAGAGTTGCTAAAGTTAGTATCAACAGGAACCAGCTGCTGCGAACAGTAAAACCTTGCATGCAAAAGTAGACCTGGGGATGGGGGAGCAAGGGAGGAGCAGGCTGAGCCCTTCTAGCTGGCGTCTGTGCTAGCCACTTCAGAGATCCCTTCTGAATCCGTAGCACCATTGCTGCTCCAGCACACATTTTTCATCTGCTATGAATCCACAGTTGTCAGTGCAGCCTTCAATATGTTCTATTTAAATTCTCACCGAATCTCCATGGGTTCCTCTGTCTCTTCACACTAAAAGAGACGAGACAGAGAAAGCAGCAAAGTGGTTAGAAATCTTCTGCCAAACACAGATGGTATCTTGATTGCTCTTTCAGCCTACCTGTGTCTGTCTGTGGAGCTGTGGATGTTGTGGACATGTGTGCGAAGAAATCTGAATGCTCTCAGAGCATTCACCCAAAGGAGAATTTCCATCTAGGTTTTAATATTCACTGCAACAGCCTTGCGAAACAAATATGGCTATATGGGATTTATCTCTGTAAAAGTGTGTTTGTGTGTGAATATGTTTATAAGAAGAGAGAAGTAGAGAGGAAGAACAGGAAGACTCCAAAATTACACAGCAGTCTGCTTTTAAAAAGTACTGACACAGGCACTTGCTTGTACAGTGTAGGCAGTCTATGAAAATCCAAAAAGCTGTGGAAAAAGCCCCATACTGGCTTTACCTCATGGCATCTTAACATGCTCAGCTACTTGCCCCTCTCTTCCATGCAGACACAATATGGGATACGCTTGCATTGCAGCAGTTTAACAAGTTAGTGCCTGTCAGCTGACTTGCTGTAACCAACTGTGTATGCTCTCTCCGTCTGCCCCATTTGCAAGATAAAATGCATTAGCTTAACTTCAGGTACAGTGGATTTCCCTTCTGAGCCAGATCTCTAAATAGTTTTTGGCATACCTGGCACCGTGAGCTGGTATTCTCTTCTCAGCACAGGAAATATCCAGTGCAGCGGGGGAAAGGGAAACCTTCGTCCTTGTGAGGAAATAAATCAACCTGCCATCGGTGCACTTAGCACACGGAGGAAAAATCCTTGCTCAACTCCTATAGGTAATCATTATGTAGAGCGAAGCATGAGATTTGATTATCCTCATTATCTTAGCGCAGATAGCTTCAAATGTTGCTAGTTGTCATGAAACATACAGCCCTTTAAAAAATCCGGTTATGGTATTTGACTTACTGACCTATTCTGGTATTAAATTGCACAGTATGCCAATGCACTGTGAAAATTCAAGTCCTTTTTTAGGTTCTATGCATATTACCTTTAATTCAAAGGAAGGAGCTTTGGAGCTGTTAGCTTTTCCTTCTCTGCTTTTGGTAAGGCAGGCCTCAAAAGAAAGAGAAGGAACAGGGAACAGATTTCACTACCACTCTTCATATATTTTAATTTTTCAAACTTGACCATTCTATTTATTCTTTTTTTTGAGGTGAAATTCTCAAGGAGTAGTTGTGGGTTTGGGATCTTGCTAGCCATTTCTCAACGCACATCCTTAATAGGGTTGTTCTGAGAACTCCGTGCTGGACTTGACTGTAAAGTCAATAGAAGTGGTAGCAAGTAGAGGCATAGGAGTTCTTAACAGTTTCCTTTCCCTTTTGTCACTGCAGATGAGACCAGAATAAAAGGATAATAAGCTAAGTTCTAAGTTCTTTTCTATACCTCAGTTGTGGCTGGAATTTTTTCTTATCGCTAACTAGCAGACCAATTGATTCCAGCAGATTTTTTACTTCTGCTGGGGAAGTAACACGGATGTAAAAAAGTGGGTGAAGGCTTTAGATCACTGAGTCCTACGAAGCTTCTTGTTCCTTCTCTCCTCTGCTTCTACCTTCCTTCAGTGTTGTATGTTTCTTTACAACAGGGAGTTCTGTGACCCCATGTGTCCATGTTTTCACACACCTTTCATTCATTGATTAATTTCTTCCTTTTTGTTCCCAGTTCAGAGGTTTACAGGATGGTTGTCACGGCTGCAGTTCTTGCTTGGCAGCATTTAAATACATGCTAAACAAAAGTCTCTGTCTTGCCCATCTTAAATATAGGCAAGTTAGTTGATAAATAGCATTATGCCACCCAAGGGTGTGATTATACTTTGAGATAGCACCACCCGTAGGATGGGTGAAGGCCCTTTGATTTTGGCCCTACATCTACTCATGCGTTTTAACTCTTTCCAAGCACTGGGTTTCTGTTGATCTCAGCAATTCTGTGCATGTTACAACTGATATGGTTACTGATATACCTGATAATGCAGCTGGCATCAATGAAGGAAACTATTTGGTGGGGCTAGACAGAGCTGCACCAAGACTGCAGTCATCATTCAGTTAATATGCTAGATTATTGGCAAATTTTTCCACTGGCCTCCTTCTGTTGTTTTCTGCAAAGCATTAATGTGGTTGAGAATGATAGTGATGCGATCTGCTGGTTTTGGTTCTTGCTAATCTTAATGCTCTTGTTTTTACCTGGGAAAGTTCTCATCTGTTTTCCTGTTTTCCTGTCTATCTCCTTTGTGCCTCACAGCTGGAGACTGGTAGTGTTCCCTGTACCCAGGTTCAGTTATCTTCCCATTTTTCTGGGGGAATTTTCATGAATCCCTAGTGTTGTTCTTCAGCACTTCCTGGAGAGGTGCACACACTTAGGTAAGTGGCCAAGTCTCTGTTCCAGCCACTGTTTTTACTTGTTTCAGTTTAGGTACTGAAAAGTTATTTTAATATAAGAATGAGAGAACTTAATAAAATTATACCATTGATACATGACTTAGTATGGTAAAGCTTGCACTTGCAATTTTTGTGCTTCCCATCTATGCTAATATACGCTTACACAAGACTGACAGAGCAAAGTTTCTTAATGTAAATTACATTTGCATTGGCTTTAAGTCAGCTTTATACTATCAGAAAAGAGAAGAATAAATTCCAAAGGGTTTACAACCACAAATACTCCCAGAAAGTAACTAGTCCTGATTTCCTTTATTTACACTAGTATAAATCAGGAATAAATTCATTAAAGTGGTCAGGATTATTTTACTTTATACTGTAGCTTTATTATACTGCTCTGAAGCACTACATATTTATGCTACCAATGCAGCATGAAGGGGGCCACAGTTTCAGGCCCTATGGCCCTACATGGGTGCAAGAGAGATGAGATTGAAACATGCTGGGACTATATTCGGCAGTTACTGACTGCAGAACTGGGCTTTTTGATCATAAAATAAGAGAACATGGTTTCTTGGAGTTCTGCCTAGCTGTGTCTTTATATAATAATCACTTCTGAATAAGCTAAACAACCTACAAAATCTTTAACTGAAACGTAGACCTGTCACTTTAGGTATCCATCCATTTCCTTAGCCTGTAAACTCTGGGCTTCCATAATTATAGGTGTTTGATGCTTACATGCTTTTACATGTAAAAAAACCCCTGCTTTCAGATGCATTCTGGTTGCAACTTATTCTGGTTGCATAATATGAATGCCTAAGAGTCCGGCTCCTTAAACAGTACTAATTTTCTAGGTATGGGGGGGGAAAAGCTCTTAAAGATGTTCCCACAGACATCTAAATGGGTAGGAAGTTGAGATTCCCTTTATCCTATTTGCTTTCAGTGAATGGTGCAGAAAAGGCATTTGCTAACTGGGAGCAAGGTGTAGATTTAGGATGTAAGGAAATCCTGGAGAGTATGCACAGAGAATATAATATTATTTGTAAAAGTGTCATTATTACATCTTAATTATTTATGTTTTAAAAAAGTGAATAATATATTTTCGGAGTGCTTGCTAATTATTAAATGACACAAACAACTCCACATTTCAATTAGCTTGCCTTTCCTGGCAACAGTTTCAAATAAAAACCCAAGCAAAACTCCAACACATTGCCCTAGACTTCTGAGAGCTCTAGTTTTTCATAATGGCCTGGTGAGGAGAATGACTTTCAAACAGGAAAAAAAAAATTCCATGTTATTTTAGACCACAAAGGCATTCTAGAGCACTGGGTCATTTAGGGTGAACACCCTGCTAACTGTCCCTTTAATTTTCTCTAAGTGCAAATATTCTCAGTGAAACTGACTGCAGCCATGTTAATTACACAGGTGACAGTAAAGTTCTTCTCTATACCAGTAATGTTTCAGACAAACAGAAAAATATATTCCCCATCCTAAAGGTCTTGTACTCAGAAACAATGTTTCCACTATAACACCAACTTTATGAGTTTTATCCAGCCAATGCTTGCCGCTGACATCTTCAAAGTAATGGGAAATACAAATATTGCACCTAGGAGAGAATGAAAAAAATCAGAACTAAAGGTTGCAATAAATCTACATTTTCAACATTGGAACAGGAAAAAAGCAAAACCTACCAGGTGAGTTTCATGCTATGAATTCTTACTCAGCTCCTGTTCTCTGAGAAAAGAGGTTTATTCTACTGTGGACCATATCCTCCAGTATCCCCTGATTTTAAAAAAGTTGTTCTCCAAGAATAAATTTCCATGATTGGTATAAGTCAGGGTATGACTCTTTATGGAAACAATGTGGCAGATGGTGGCATCTTTTTTTAAAAACAAATTTGGCGAAGTTTGCAAAATGTGCATTGGTTTTACCGATGAGAGAAGTTTGTTACTTTCCTTCCCAGGCAGGAAAGTGAGGCTTACTGATCACGGAGGGTAGCCCCAAAAATCTTACCAAAGCTCCTGTTTATCAGGCTCTGTAGGCAGCCGGAAGAGGTGCAGAGCTCAGGGAGACCTCCTGGTTCGACTTCCAACAACCAGCAGCATGATTAAAGCAGAGCGGTATTTGAGACTGCTGCAGATTGAGAGAACAGCCAAGCCAAGCCTAGAGGCTTCTTTCTTTGCCTGGAGTTTATCAATTAACTTGGAGCTTTTTATGTTGCAGTTCTAGCTGGAAGCTTCATTTGAACTTCCTCCGCAGACTTTAATTTCCATTTGATCTTAGAGACACACCATCAAATAGTTTGGGTTCTATAAAGCTGAGAGATAACTTTATTGCTGTGTTTCATAGTAAACCTGAAGAAAACATTCAGTGATTGCTGAAACATGATATTCACCAAGTTCTTTAAAACCACAATAGAGCTATGATTATTCACGCGCTTAAACGATGGCTTTTTTAGTGGCAAGGTGGTGTACCTATTGAGAAAAATCCCGTTTTGATGCCAGGAAAGAAAGGGATTGCAAAGGTTGCCATTTCCGATAATTACTTTTTACTGCTTTCACTATCTGTCGCATTACATGTGGACGTGAAAAACCATGCACAGTGAACAGAATTGTTCTTTTTTTTTTTTGAGGAAGAAAGTCTATACAGTCATACCTAAATGGAATTTTCCTCCAGATAGACTTCTAGGTCTTATAACCATCCTCCCCCAAATTTTAAAAGAACCCTGAGTTTTGCATGTTATTTGTGGCAATGCTAGCGTGATGGTGTCATTTGCAAAATAAAAGTATATATTGAAGACTTGACATAGGGTTGTAGAGGGTTAACTTAGCCTAGCTGCAAAGTCCAGCAGAGCCTTTCAGAAATTCTAGTCACACACATACATAAACTGAATTATGCAGGTCTTGTCAACAACTGCCTCAGAAGCATATAACCGGTAAAGACGAATAAAGGAGGGTAAAAGTATGTGTTCATCCTTTTAGAAAAGGGGAAAAGAACTCTTTTATCCAATGTTTGAGAACTGCTTGTAGAGGTCAGAACATTTGTACTCCCATGTCAAACCTAAGACAAAAGACATTTGACTGAGAGGATAAACAGATGTAAATACCTAAATGGCAGTTGTTGGCATCTGTCCAAAGGTTAGGGTTGTTCTCCCAAAGGTTCAACTGATTAGACAATTAAAACATTGTCTTCTTTTTTTGTTGATTTCCAACCTCTCTCTCCTTCTTTTAAAGTATTTATATTTTGAAAGACGAAGTATATAAAAAAGAAAAGTAAATAAAGACATCTTTATTTTTTAAAGATCAAAATGAGGAGATTAGACTACATTCCAGCATGTCTGAATCTATGTCCTCTCACAACCTTTTATGAAGGAGACCACAATGGTTGCCAGAAGAAAGAAAAAAAAAAACAAAACAAAACCAAGACAACCTGTGTGTCTTTGTGCAGTTCTGAATTATGCACAGAGAGATCTATAGCAGATTTCTAGATATAAGCCTGGCTCTGATCTCTCTACATACTAGCTTAAATCAAGAGGAACTCCTGACTTGTGAAAAGTTAATATAAGATCAAAATCAGAACTATGTACTTCATTAAGGTCATGACCAAGATATTTATTGTGGTTTGAGAACAGACAAGATTAAACCACTACACTGCCAATAACTGTACATTATGTGGGATTGCTGGGGAAGGAGTTTAAAAGAAGTCATTGCAAGCCGACTCCTCCCTCTCACGTATTTTGTTTATATTTCAAGGCAAATGAACACGCTCTGTTTTGCAGCCAGAATAACTCTTCTGTTTGATATAGCTTACAGGCCTATAGTTGTAGCATCTGAGTGTTGATAGCAGAAGTTCTTCTCTCATAATTTTCTTTGCTGAGACGAGTGATTACACAGTTGCTGGTCCATATCTGGTTGCCACTATGTTTATGTCTCCACATTTAAATGCTAATTCCCAATCAAAATGAGAATGTGCATGCCAGTTTGCCTGCTGAAAATGAGACTGTGTAAAAATAAATAAGCAAATTATAAACAGATAAATACAGCCTGTAAGTAATTTCTCTGCCATTCCCTGCAAGGCCATCGGGCCCAGCTAACGGTGAGTTTCTTAGGCAATGGAGGAGTAGCAGGGGAAGAAGGAGAACTCTATTGTCTGGGAACTAATCAGTGTTGCTCTCTCTTTTCCTCCTGTAGGTAAAGCTGTTTTCAGAAGCAAGTTGCTACTTTCTGTATCTGACAGCAGAAACTAGTAGTACAGTTTGCTGACTACGAGACACAGACTTCCATGTGGCTGCTTTAAATTGGTTATTTGGTTCCCGTATCGTTGTTCAGCTTTCTTTGATGCCAAATGTGCTTCCACAGCCTAGATATCAGAAGTAGCATAGAAAACATAAAGGGATAAGAATTCCTACTTTATATGCACTTTTCTGTGCTTTTTGCTGTGGAGAAAAAAAGAAGTCTGTTTCTCACTAAGCATATATAGAACAGGAGAACTATAAAAAGAAAGCACCTTAATTAATATTGTCTTTACAACTGCAGTCTTTATCAGAGATCGAACACAGGTTTAGGGCAGAGATATACCCATTTGTAATTCAGATCTGATACAGTTTGTTCCAAGAGGTACTAAACCACTAATTTTGGTTAATTAGGACTTTGGGGCCTGATTTTCAAAGATGGCTGATAAAAAGCAATAAATTATTATCTTCAGCTTGATTCTGCAAAGCTTTCCCTCTAATGGAGAGGGCAGTTTGTAGTAAATTGCAAACAATAGAGAAGTGTTAACTTCTTGCATTGATAATTCCTTTAAATGAAACAACATATTTTCAGTAGCTGTATGTTATTAATTATCTACAGATATTTTTAGCAATTTTTCTGTGAAGACTGCAGTTGCTTTCTAGGGAAGAAGGAATTTTGTCTTTCAATCTACCTGTACACCACTTAGGTAATTTAAAACTCCTATTGCTGAATTTATTGAGAAGAAGAATGCTCACCTACTTAAACCTGAACACAATTCTATAGCGCTGTTAGATCAATACACATTTCAGACAGTCAGGCTTTAATTATCAACCTAGCCTCAAATGTTGGCAAGATTCTCCTGTAGTTTTCTTCTAGAAAGTTCCTTATACAACATTCCTTATGCAATCCTATTGTTTTCCACACAGGGATTTGGAGGTGTCTCAAAGTACAAAGCTGAATGGCAGAATTTTTCTTCCCATTGCATCTACTTTAAGCAGCAAGCAACTGCCATGTACTGCCTGGGACAGTATCAGTCTTCATTTCACCAGTCTAGTTTTGCAACCCTGGGCAAGTCATGTAAAACTGTATTTGTGAACTACAGATAGAGATACGTACTTGCAAATGTTCTGTGGGAGGCTTAGTCAGTTAATATTGTGAAGCACTTGAGATAGCTATGTAGAGAGTATTGCACTTTATCACACACTTACTAACATTGTAATCTTTTTATTTGGGCCTACTTTGCATGGGTGTAAATGAATGCTCAGATGTGCAACTCCTAAGTCTCTTCCATGCAGAATAGTCCAGGCTCTTCTAATCTCTTCTCATTACCTGTACTGGATACCGTACAGATACTGGGAAAGTTTGCCCATTAACCTATCCTGTCTACTTAACAGCTGCTGTTCTGAAGTCCTGTGAATAGCTTCTAGAGGTGCAGAGCTTCATTGTAAAAAGGTGTTGCTAGCTTTCACCTACCGACCGCTGATCCTCCTGTTTTCCTGGGTCCTGGTGTAAATTAGAGCAGTCATAAACTGTTTTCTGCTGTGCCAAGGGGCTGACCCTGTGCCCAGCAGTTACAGACTCATGAAGAAAGGGAAGGGGTGGTGGCTAGTTATGAGATTTTTGCAGCTTCCCCCAAACCTAGGCTGTATTCATTTCAGCTGAAAGTGTGGTTCTGGCCCATGGGCACATGGACACTGCTAATGTTGCAAGCACTCCCATAATTCAACTATTACAAGTAGTAGTGGTAGTAAAATAATCTTATCTGCAACTCATCAGAGCTTTTTTAATTGAATTTTACTTAACATGAGTGTTGAAAGAGTTAGGCTCAACATGCAGCCTTGACTTTGAAACCTCTGGCATTTTGTGGGTGTTAGTCACATCCTTAACATTACAGTAATACAGTATTTGTGGCTTAATATTTACATATTTTTATTGCTGCCTGAAAGATAAATGGGAAGAGGATGATCACAGCAGAAGCCTGAAGCAGGAATTTAATATGTTGAATTAAAAAAAATAAAATATATATATATGGGAATGTGAACTTAAAGTTGTATAGGTAAATTAAAGGCATTAGGAGACACAAAAGAAAAGGCTGGCAAAGAAGCATTTAGTTGGTGTATAGAAACGGACTGAATTTTGTGGAGTATGTATAGTGGGATATTTGAAACTGAGGGAAAAATATTCTAGAAGTTCAGGCAGCTGAATTCACATCACTGAAGGAGTGGTAGTTTTTAAATTTTTACTGTAACTTTGCAGCAGTAGCTTTTAAAACAAAAGGCCAGACTGGAGACTTTTACCTCCTGGAGCTCCTCTGCTGTTTGCTGGATTTTACCTGAATAATTCTGAACAAGGAACTGAAGACTGAGGGCAATTTTTCCTTATATTTTGTGACTGAGTTACAAAACCCATCTCATTTGAAATCATCTTGATGCCCGTTATTAAATTCTCTGTTACCTGTGTTGCATACTCTGAACAATGAGGTCTTAGTTCACAAGCAAACTCTCTTCTCTGTTACACTGTGGACTTGGGAGAAAGGTCCAGGTACAGGCAATGACATCTCCTGCCAAATTCTCTCCCCAACACCTGGTCTTGACATCCTCTACCTGAGGAGGGAGAATTCATAGAATGGTTTGGGATGGAAGGGACGTTAAAGATCATCTAGTTCCAACCCCCGTGCCATGGTGAGGGACAGCTTCCACTAGACCAGATCGCTCAAAGCTGCATCCAACCTGACCTTGAAAACTTCAAGGGAGGGGGCATCCACAGCTTCTCTGGGAATTACCCTTTGTGACACCGTTTAGTGTCATGGATGAGTCATTGCAGAATGGCAAATGGTGCCTTCTGCAGGAAAGGAAGCATGTGTATGCCCCAGCACCTAGCAGGGACCTCTGGGTGCTTTCCCAGTTCTTGTCACGTGTCTTACAAATAGGAGTGAACACCATTCGTAGGGAATCGCTGCATTGCAGGTTATATGGATATTGTGGGGTTTTGAAATCAGCAGAATTTAGAGCAAGTCAAAGAATCATCCAGTCTAACATTCAGAGAATCATGTCCCGAGTTCAGACTCCTCAACAGACTGAAAGCAAGAGTTTCATTTGTAGTAGTTGAATAAAAAGAGCAAGAAGAACACGTCCTGCTAGGAAACGGGAAATTGCCCTTACTTATTGCCTTATCCTGGGGTCATTTCTAGGCTTTATTAAGAGAGCAGGTGGAATGGTACAAATCTGAATTTGTCTGTGGTGAGTGCAAAGGACATTCTGTTTTTCAGAAGAAACACGGAAGAAGAAAGTCCTGATGCTGCGCAAAGGGATTTGAAGATAGCTGAAGGCAGAAGACTCCCTCATATCTGTAGTCTTTTAATGTATTTTCATGAAGAAGACAAAGGGTTTATACCTTAGAGTAGGAAAGTGGAGAGAAAATGCTTCCTCTCACACCAAAGCCCCAGCGAAGTTTTTGAGCCTCAAATTGAACTGTGAGTTCAAGTGCAACCAAGGAGCGCTCAGAAAGAGTCTTAATCAGATCGGCACCCAGAGATACGCAGATATCAGCTTTATGCTAATCTCATAGGAGAGGCCACTGATCTGATTAGGTCAGCAGATTTCTTTAGAGGAACAAAATAATCTTGAAATTGTTGTCAAAATTATGGGAAGGAATGCATGTTTTTTCCTCTACTTTGATGTGATTTGAAATGGCAAAAGGATCTGAGGTGGGGGCGAAAGAAACCCAACACAGTTGCGTCTTTTTTGGACAGAGTCCAACCAAAGAAAGTACGGACTAGTAAGAACGTGTGAAAATGTGTTATTATATTGGAAATCAGATTAGTACTTTAATTCTCATGTTTTCTTAGGGAAAACAGTGATGTGACACAGGAACACAGACATTGATCATATTCATTACACTGAGTATCATAAGTGTTCTGTTGGAGACCATTCTAGGCCTAAAATCAATAGTTTTAGTCCAAAGGGAAAAACCACCAAAGTATTCTTATCTCTCTCTTTAAAGAGAGGGCACTTCAGGTATTGCAGAAAGCAGGCTCTTATTAATTTGGGCTGTTTCCCATAGGAATGCTAGGTTGTTGTGGAGCCAGAATTCGTGTTAGGACACATGCTTTAAGTTAATTGTTTGTGTGAGAGTAAATGGCTGCAGGTCAGGGTTGCTTGTTTAGTCTGGGAAAAGTACACAGGAGTACTTAACAGGGGAAACAAGAAAAAGGGAGGCTTTATCCTCTAGTGCTGAGTTTGGAATAATCAGTTCTAGATGAAGCTGTAGGCTGAATTCAGGGAGTAACCTGGGTGGAGAGTTTGACTCCTTGAAAGCCAACCTCAGCATTCCAGTGAAAAAGGTCCCATTTGTGCAAGGTGATGATTATCTTCTTCCTGATTCCGAGCACCTCCTGGAACCAGCGGGAGCTGACGGTGCACGGCTCAGGCACAGAGATGTACCTTTCCCTGTTCTGGGATTTGGAATTATTTTGAGACTTTCTTAATGAACTCTAGTAAACTTTTCTGGCTAACAAAGGCACCTCATTAAACCAAGTAATCTAAGGAAGCAAATGAAAAAAAGCTTTGCTTGCAAGGTACACCACCCTATTTAGTTTGCGTTTTCAGCCTGCAACTCACTATTTGCTACATAGTGAGATCAAGCTGACTGGTTATTTTTTCAGCCTGCAAATCCTTTCTTTGGCTCTTTTTTAGAACATTATAGGCTTCATTCTTAAGGCTCCTTGTACCACAAATACTTTGCAGAAATACTTCTTGCCAGTCTTCCTAAAATAGAAAGGATAACGCTAATTGTAAAGCACAACTGTGAATTTAGGACGAAGTTGTAATACATTTCCTTCATATAAAGTGGTATTACAAAAAAAAGTCTAGTGAATTTAATGTGAGGTTTTGTACAGTAAGGCAGTAGGCCCCAGAGTGAGAGAAGTGTCACAGTTTGGTCCTTAATACTGTATAAAGCTATTTTAGTACAAAATTTGAAATTTGTCATCCTTTGTATCTTATTGTCATCTGTTTCATGAAGAACAAAAAATCCCCTGACAAAGCTGTGTCCTTATAAGAGGACTTGCATATTGGGCAGAAAAGTTACGATCTCTTGGAACTACATTCTGATCAAGTGTGGATTTATGAAGTTAACCATTTGTAAATAAATGTGCAAGTTTCTTTGCCACATAATGAGACTGAGTTATACAATGCTTAAAGAGAACCCCCTAGGAATCAATTGGCTTTATTTGCAAGCAAATCTTTGCTTGCTACTGGTACTCTGAGCTCCAAGTGTCATTTTGAGATCCAGCAGCCATTTATAAAGAAGCTATAAGGGCTGAATGCTAAAAGGGTAAGGTCTGTAATGCTACTTTTTTTCCCTACATTGAAAATGCCTATGACCAAGTGGAACTTACATTGCTCATGTGTATGAATATGGACTTTCACCAGAGGCATGGTTCACGTTAAATCTCAGTATTGCACTGCCATGTACTTTTGCAGTTCAGTGTAAAAGAATGTTATTCTTGAGCCAACCTGGTCAAGGTTGTGCATACAAGGGGCAGAAACCTTAAATCTGTTGGCAGATCTGCTGCAGCCTATTGTACATCTGTGAGCACACCACAGTGCTTCTGTTCCCATCTTCATCCTTTGTCTGCATAGCCTATTTAGACTAAAAAATCTTCGAGGCAAGAACTTTCCCACTGTGTTTGCAAAGGGGATCTGATCTCAGTTGGGGCCCCAAGGCATTGCTGAAGTAAAAATAATAGGAATAATTGCATTTAAAATTGGCAAAGGGAAGAATATCTCTTTACTTTCAGAGACTGAACATGTTGCCGTATTACATCCATAGCTTTTTTTTTTTTTTCCAGGACATCAGAAGACCTTTTTTCTCTTAATCATATCTTTACATATCGCTTCCCTTACTCAGTGAAGAAGGGACAGAGTGCTCGCTATGTTGCTACATGCTTAACCAAAGTCCACAACACATGCAGAACTGAGGCTCAGGGGTATTTTATAGTTTAGAAGTTCTTTTTAGGAATTCAGAAGTTTATATCTTTCACCTCTGAAATTGGCTGCTATGTGATTGTTCTGTTATCGTGTCGTTCTCACAGGACTTACTTTGCATCAACAAAGTAGATTTGATTCAAAATTGTTAACATGTTTGTTGTCTTTGTGGTTTACCTGATGAAACTATATTCATTGACTCAGAAAGCCTCCAGTGTGGGGGTATTTTCAATCAAACATTGAAGATATTATTTCTGTTTGTTTCTGATATACGAGGTATTAAATATTCAATGCTATAAGAGCAAAAAGTAATCTTTAAGAGCAACAAACCTGTCTGTCCTAAACAATGCATGAGTTGGAAGAATTAAACATGAATAAAAGGAGTTGGCAGCTGATATTGGCAGTTGTGAGACTACACAGATTTGGGAAAAAAGGCATGCCGTGACTCAGCAGCCCATATTATCATCTGAAACAAAGACCTGAAGAAGTATGAGTTAGTGAGAGCTATGTTATGTTTGTGTGTATATGTATGCATGTATGTATGTGAGGTACTTTACAAGGTATCTATTAGTGGGCTTCATTCCTGCAAAGACAGTATATTGTCATGCAGTAAGACTGAACGTTTTAATTTACTTGCTCCAACCTTCCATTATTTTCACTATTATTTTCTTCTTATTTCGTTATTCACAATTTAGTCAATTTATATTATAAAAAGGAATATTCTGATTTTTTTAATTAATAGATCAGTGTATTCATTTCAGAAGTTTGATTTTACAATGTAGGTGACTGTATACAATTAAACTCTTCAATTGCCCTTTAACTGGTTAGTCCTCTCTATGCTCTGGGACACTGTATCATTGCCAGAAAAGAAAGGCTTCTTGATGATTTGTTTTTGTGTATGACACACCTCCTGCAATGTATGAATATGTTGGGTAGTAGAGAATGTACATTCTGTTGGGTGGTGAACATCTCCTCTCCTCTCCTCTCCTCTCCTCTCCTCTCCTCTCCTCTCCTCTCCTCTCCTCTCCTCTCCTCTCCTCTCCTCTCCTCTCCTCTCCTCTCCTCTCCTCTCCTCTCCTCTCCTCTCCTCTCCTCTCCTCTCCTCTCCCCTCCCCTCCTGTCCCCTCCCCTCCTGTCCCCTCCCCTCCTCTCCCCTCCTCTCCTCTCCCCTCCCCTCCTCTCCTCTCCCCTCCCCTCCCCTCCCCTCCTCTCCCCTCCTCTCCTCTCCTCTCCTCTCCTCTCCTCTCCTCTCCTCTCCTCTCCTCTCCTCTCCTCTCCTCTCCTCTCCTCTCCTCTCCTCTCCTCTCCTCTCCTCTCCTCTCCTCTCCTCTCCTCTCCTCTCCTCTCCTCTCCTCTCCTCTCCTCTCCTCTCCTCTCTTCTCTCCTCCCCTGCCCTCCCCTCCCCTATGATGGAGAGAAAAAAAATCTCTTTTCAGAGAACAGAATAGTTTTGTCCTCTCTCCCTCTGTTTCATGTATTTTTTTCTGTTGAAGGAACAAAAACATATAACTACAAATGGAAAGAACTGTTCTAGAGGACTAGATCTGAAGACCTACAAAGATTCCTTAATTCCTGTGTTCTTACATGTAAACTGAGGAGAAGGAGTATAGAAGAAAGGAGTCATGCATTAGAATGGTGTATCTTGGGTGTGATTGGTTCATCCATTCTTCATCTGAGTTATCATCTGTGTTGGTGACAAGCTCCATGATTATATCTTGCGCTGGTGCTCAGATTAAACCAAAGAAATGAAATATTGGAGTGGGAAAAAAATGACAACCCAAAACAAATCTACTAAAAGACAGTATTCTTTATTTGAGCGGCAAAAAACTGCAAGGTTCACTTCTTTGCATTATCTGAGTTATACGTTATACAAGTTTAGTTTTAGTTCTTGACCTGCCATTCATACATGCTTATAATCAAATTAAGCACAGGTTTAGAGGAAGCAAATGTTGGTCACGCACCTAAAGGATACTTTCTTGTAATAAAGTAAGAAAAAGCAGGATTATCACTCACTGAATCTGTGGATTTTGAAAAAAGTTACATATTCCAACAAGAAAAAATGAATTAGCGACGTGTCAACACAGTTGAAAACAAAATAGTGTGAGAAAATACTGAATCTACTTATCCAGAGATGGTCATTAAAGCAGGATACATTTCTTAAGTGTCCTGGTTCGGAAACTGGCTCTTGCACCTTGTGAAAAAACAGGTAGAATTTGAGTTTATGTAGAACTGTTCACAAGGACAGTTGCTTCTCTGACAAAGAAGGGACAGGTAAAACGGATATTTACTTTAGTGATGCAACACTTATTTGGCAATGTATAAAAACTAAACGACTTTGAAGCAAGCATATACGACATGTAAGGAACCTAAATATATATTAATATAATACAAGTTGAGTCTTTTAAAAGCATAAAGCTATCTGTCGACCTTTGTAAATGAAATAAGGATTATACGGACACCAAACCCCATGCAGTGTGTGCATACTGCTGCTCTGGAAGTTTTCCAAATATACACCACTTAGAGTGCTGCTATAGGGCTTGAAAAATATTTAAAGCGATTTTACTCCTTTTCTTCAAAATATGACACTTTTTTTAGCCTGCTGTATTACTGAACATTAACTTCCTAATGTCTTTCACTGTGCACTATGCACATATAAGTGGATATGATATAAATGGAAGTGGTTTAGGGGCTATGCAGAGGAGTGTTTATGGAAAATACTGACAGTTCCTATCGTACATTGGTAAGACAGAAGTTTGCTGGTGCATTTCAGCTATCAGCTGTAAGTGTCTGTAGTTTGAAATCACAATGGACAGCCACACTCCTGGACTTCCAAAGCAACTGTGCACTGCAGTTCCTGAGAAGAAGCGGTAGCTTTTCTCTTGGATTCTCAATACTACGCAAAAGGGATTCGGCAGTTTTTAACTGCTGGCTTCGCAGATCACTCAAGAAGGGCTCAATTTAGCACCTTCTCCAATCCCTCTGCAGTAGACAAAGGGCTGATACAGAAAAAAGTGAACACAACCTCCTCTAGCTGTATATTTAAAGTCTTGCAACTACTTGTTGCTTAATGTCCTCAGATTATAACCTCTCCTTTCCGTTCACACTCTGAAACTCTCATTCATGTTCCTGTTGTTTTGCATTCTGGTTTAATGCAGTCTACATGTCTCCGCCTCTGGCAAATTAAATTTTACAGGGACAATATCCACCTAAAATGCTTCTCAGAGATTGTTTATGAGACTGACTCACTGACCATGTCCTCTCTTTCTTTGGCTCCTGCCAATGGCTTTCTCTGCATTCAGTATTTCTTGTAACTTTCAAATATCCTCAGAGCTCCCTTTACCTCCCCGGTTTCTCTTTTGGGATATTGTATCTGGCATGGAATGTCACCTCCATCAGTCACTATTTTACCTTGAAAACAAATCCTTCCTGGTGCCATTCCTGCGTGGTTAATGTTTTTCAGGTGTTCATTGTCCTCTTTCAAGTTCTTTCTTGAAAGGGATTTTCTATAATGCTTACCAAAAACATGCAGCCAAGGAAGCTGCTGATGTGTTCCAGCCATCTCTTGTTTTGCTGGCCAGTACCTCCTCCTCTGTGTGGCCTGTTGCTGTTAATCTCTGAGACTGTCTTTTTGATTGTCTGCTCATGTAGCATAAAGAACAATGGGCTTGCCTGGTAGTCTGTAAATAACATCTAGAAATGTCTGTGAGTTTTCAGGTAGCATCAAATCAGCACAAAATTGAACATATTTTATAGAAAGTAAATTAAAAAAATACATAAATTCAGAGCGTATGCTGAGTAAGGGACAACAATAATGAAAAAGAACAAAAGAGCTTTATACTCATACGGGTCCACTCATGGACTAATGAAAAAATCCTGCCCTATCTGTCTCCAGCTGAGAAATGGCAGAGGCTCTCTTGTCACACATCATGAAGGCTCACCCTGTGTAGCTGCTGTAGAAATTCCTGCACTTCCCCACTTTCTCATTTGATATATATTTAAATCCTAGTAATCCTGGCTCTCAGCTGAGTATCTGTCCCAAAGAGATTTAGGATAGGGTAAGCCAAAGGTTGTGAGTCCATAGCTATGTAAATTCCAGATTCAATGGGGAAAAGCAACAAGGACTCCTAGAGCTTATGAGATGGGACACAGTTCAGAGCTTCTGATTTCAAGGCAGATCATCAGTCTGAAATGTAAATTGCTGTATTTGGTTTTCCTTTTTTAGTTATTACTCTTTTTGGTGTCTGATCTGGAGAGAAACTTGCAGCTAATAGTAGTAAAACATTCATGTTGACATGCACAGACACAGACACCCGGACGATACTGCAAGCAATTTCCATAAAAAGAATTAGGGACTGAAGTTGCTTTGCCTGGGAAGAGTGTTATACTGGGCAAATTTCCACTGACACCACTAGACGAAATATGCTCGGCCACCACAGTCTCTCAGAACTAAATGCAAAGTGAGGCTTCCTCACCCAAATTCTAGTAAAGTGTTTCAAAACACTAGTTTCTACACCTTACTATTCATTTTTTTCTCTAAGGACCAGCAAAACCCTAGTGTATTCTTACAGACAGGACGACAGAGGGAAAGAAAAAGGAAGATAAATTTTAGGTTTATTTTTTGTGGTGGAGACTCACATGCCATGGTGATGATCAGCCTTATAAAATTCTAGATAGTCATAACAGACCACAAAGGAGTCACAAAGTCATTACAGTCAGTGTATTAGTAATCCTCGTACTGTAATAAGGAGTGTCCAAATAGCCTATGACATCAGAGACCTTCATAGCTCCAGAGGAACTATTAGATTATCTTCTCAAGAATCCTTAGATTAAAGAGTCCTCAACGAGACCCTGACACAATAAAACATAATGATTTGAAAAGAGTTGCAATGTTCTATCGTGTCAATAATTTGCATACTAAGCAGCCCTTGTGGTACCATAGTCTTTGACATTACAGAACAAGGACTTGGTACACACTGAGCAGCATTTACATTACCAAACATAGGAGTTGTTGAATATTATATCTGAAAAAGAAAATGAGATTCACCTGAGTTTTAATTACGAAAATTAACACAAAATATCCTCAGTTATTTCTGATGCACAAAGAGCCATGAAATACGAGGCCAAACTAACTTCTCATGTAATCCTGAAGTCTGGATTCTCAGCCAGTTGCATGAGAGTAATTCCTTTAACCTCATTTATGAGGATACTATCCTTAGTCTTTGTACTCTCTCACAGCATCACATATGTCTTGGTGTTATATGTTAGCTTATGTAACCCACAGACCAATATGTTTTCCTGCAAAAGCATGAATTAAGGAACAAGCAGGTGCTTTAACACTGAATATCTCTCTCTTTTTTTCGTGTGTGTCTGGGTAACTGACATCCTTAACCTGACTTTAACAGTGTGTGTGTGAATATTTCTCTGTAGGTGAAGAGTTCCCCCTATGTGAATACTTTTATATGTGCTGAAGAAGAATTAATGTCTCTGTATAAGATAAGAGAAAGAGAATCAACCATGACTGTTGGAGGGAGCTTCACTCTAGATAGTGGGAAGATTTTTTTACTCTGCTGAGCACAAGTCCTGCTGTTAATAATTGAAGGTTGCTTTGTGGAGAAAGGACTGTCCATATCCATCATTTTGAAGATGAATTTTTTCAGGTTCTCTCTGTTTTATGCCATATCAAACAATCCTACAGCACACAATTCACAAGTCGCATGACCAGCTCAAAGTTTCTGGCCTTTGAAAAGTTTGCTATTTTGACTTAAGTATTGAGATACTTCTTTTCAGTTACAAAGAAGATGCATCTTTTGAGGATTCAAAGAAGCAAAAAAGAATATCCTCATTTTCCTTGACAGAATCCTTGCTGTGTTCTCCATGTTGAAGACTGGCAAATATGAACAGACAGGTTTACCCTTTTATCCCTTCTTGTTACCCAATGTGGCTTTTAGGTCTTTCTCCAAATGAAGCACTCTGCAAGACATTCAAAGATAAAAGAGAAGGAGAATGAACTCACCTACACAGAGCTTATGAAGGCCTTTACATTTTGATTGATAGTGTTTCTGTACCTGTGGCACATATTTTAAAACGCTTCTACAACCGTGAGTGAAAATACTATCGTGAACACTCATAGAGAGTGTGTGTGTGTGTGTGTGTGTGTGTGTGTGTGTAAAAACCGCAGAACAGAACAGGATTTTTAAGTTAGAGAATGGGCACATTCTGTTATTGATTGTTGTTATGCAAGACTTGTAAGACCTCTATGATGGAATGGTGGTAGCAGAAAGCCTTAAAAAGAGATGTGGTCCTTGCATGAGTTTTGCCTAAATTTATCAGTTTGCTGGGTTTTTTTGCTTGCTATTCCAGGAAAGAAATTAACACCTTGTCAGCATGGCAGAGGAGAGAAACACAGTAAGTCTTCATAGATCATTGACAACTACTGATCTCTTGTGCACTGTAGGCAGATTGCTCTAAAAGGGAGACCTAAATTTATCTCTAGCTAATAGATAGGCAAAGAAAATCAAAGCCCTGATATGCACTTACTGTAGAGGGGAGAGCTTCTGCATCCCTAATCCCAGGGGATCTTCCTTCTGTATGAATAATCTTATATATTTTAAAAAGTTATTTCTATTACAGATTAATTTTGGCCATTCGCAAAATGTGTCATAGAGTTTACTGCTCTCCAAAGCATTTGGCAGTGAGAGTGCAAATGAGAGCAACTGAAATGTGAAGACCAGTACCTTTGCAAAGAGTGGGAAAACTGTGGCCAATGATACTTTGAAAGACTGAAAGAAGTTATGCAATATGTGCACATCTGCAGAGACCAGATAGATGCACTTGTTTCATCATTCAAGATAGTCTTGTTGGCTCTTTTGCATGTTTTGCACAGGGCTCTCTCAAGCAGGGCTTGATCTTCTTTTCCTTTGCAAAGCACTGACTTTGCTATCAGTGTTGTTATTGCTGTGCTGTGCTAACGTTATCATTATTTTCACTGTGTATGTATTTGTTGCTTCCTGTACAGTGTACAAATTTTTTTGCACGCAAAAGCCGGAGCAGCAGTCCTCTTTTAATACAAAACCCATTAAAAGCTGCCATTCTTAAATTAGCTCAGCAAAAAACCTGCATTTTATAGTCAAGCAAGCAGTAATTGGACACTGTGGCTATGAGTGGCCCTTGTGGTGTTTGGACCCAGTCCAAATGTACCTTCTGTCTGTCTCTGACACAGGCAGACAATAGTAGTATTATTTACTGTGCTGGCTGTGTGTAATTCGACAGGCCAGCTGCAAGAACAAAGAACCACTAACATTTTGCTCAGCCCTATTCCCAACTGAAGGCCCATCTACATTTCATAAATAATTTCCTAAAATACTGGATTCTCTTTCTCTGCTATAGCCTTTACTGTGCTAATTTAGAGAATAAAAGTTAGCCTTGCAAACAGTATCTTCCTCCAGTGCTGTCATTCATGTATTTTCAGCTTTTGGACACCATCCCTATATTGACCCCAAAGTCTTTATTTCATACGGCTTGTCTCCTTCTCTGTGTCCAGGAGTATGGTGCTAGCCCTGTTACTGAGTTTCCTATGAATCTAAAGTTAATGAAAGGGTTTGGGGATGGGTCATTTTACTCCACCTAATAAGTGACTGACCTGTGATGTTATTAAAATACAAAAGTTTAAAAGGTATTCAGGAGGAGCACTCCTCCCATATAGCCATAAGTAACACATGAATGAACATAAGAGGCAGTATTAGGTAATTTTTAATATGAAGGGGATTGGGATCAAGGGATCCCTGGACATAATAATATCTGTAGCTTTGACGTTGTTTTTACATCCTAGGGCAGCTTTTCAAACTGTAGCCTATGAAGAACAAAGAGACAGTATACGAACAACCACACCTCCAATTTACATCCATTGTATCTGCATTTCCAACTAAGGAAAAGATGAGAGGAGCTGTTACATTTTTTGCATATAACCTATGGCTTCCTGAATGTTCAGGCAACTGAACTGCATCTGTAAAATGGGTATAATCAACAGCTCATTAGGGACATTCCTTTCCATCCATGAAAGGATGCCCCCTGTGAGTGTTTTTTCTTGAACTGGCATGAGCACTGGGAGTCCCGATACTTTAAATGCAAAATACGTCCTTTCTTGCCATTAGTGTCTCCTATTTTCTCATCCTGTTCCACTGGCAACTTCTTCACCATCTTTTGCTGCCATTTCCCCTTGGGGATGACAGGTTCGTATGTGAGAACATCCACAGGTGAGCAGCAGGCAGTGGGAACGGACTGGGAGCCCAGTCCTCTGATAGCTGTGCACTGGGCTGACGGGTTGGTGGGAAGTGGGTGGAGGAGGCAAATTAATTGCAATCAGTAAAGAACTAAAACAAATGACTCCCTTAGGAGACAGAGAGGAGTTGGGAATTCTCTGACTCACCATCCCATCACCATTCCTCCAGGGCTTCTCCTAGAGCGCTGCTGCTACATGCCAGCCCTTACACAAGACTGAAACAAAAGGCTCTCTCTCTCCTTCGCAGAAAGCAATTTCCATGAGACATGGACACACTGCTCTCATTCACAGTCATATATGAATATAGTGCACATGCCCATGGTGTTCTGCAAATAATACTCATAATACTTACAGAGTTATGTTGAATTCTGCCAGGGAAAGATTAAGAGATTCTCAGAATTGCATTATTATGCCAGACAACGTCTGGCCATGTGAAACACATATAGTGACACTACTCTTTGAATTTTTAAACGTGATCCTAGGAATCCCTTAAATAATTTGTAAGGTGCGTATCAGAAATCTCTTTGCCTACTATTTAGTTGGGATTTATAGACAATTACCTCCTTCAAAAAGAAATGTTTTCCAAGTGTCACAGTGTGAAGGTAAACACTGACCAGCACCCTCAGAAAACACGCTACAAGATGAAATGATGAAAGCACAAAAGCGGACGATGTGGTTGCTAATCAGCCAACTGGGGCATGCTGGCAGCAAGGCTTGGTTTCTTTTAACTGCTCTGGCCTCTGGGAATATGCTGCTTTCTGAAACCACTTTGACTGCCCTCAGTGTTGAGCATAGGTGTTCAAAAAGATCTGCTTCAGTGCTCACTGCTTCACTTTGTTTTGATGGGTTTATGGAGAGTCTTGATTATGTCAGAAATTCCTCAGAATGAGCCTCAGCGGTATCTAAAATGGATGAGCTAATTTTCTCACAGGTAGAAATTGCCTTGATTTCTCCAAAATCTGGGCCTCCAGCACATTCACACACAGCAAAAGCTCCTCTGATAAATTAAACAACACTAAGCCAGGCTGACAGGATTTATTTATTTATATATTTATTTATTTTGCAATGTGTATTCACCTAAATATAAGTCAGTCAAATTTAAGAGCTCAAAGCCAATTAAAGCGCTGAGCTTGATAAGAGCTACCACAGATGACAAACTCTTGGAGAAAGTGGAACTGCAGGTGCTGAGGTGCAGACTTGTTTGCCTGCACAGTGAGAAAGCAAGCCCTTCTTTGGGATGTGGACAGGTTCCTCGAAAGGACTAGTCTGACATTCAGACAAATCTCTACAGGGAGGTACATACTAAATATCACTAGAGAACTGGAATCTCAAGTTGGGAAAATTAATTTTGGTTTTGTACTTCATCAGGATGAAACATTAAAGCATTTGTAGGACTTTTCAGAATTAGTATTTTCACCTTCTATCTCCATCTGAATTAGCAAAGAATCACTACATGGAGTATGCACTCAAGATACTGGTGATCCTCAGCAGAAGAGTTTATGTGTTGCTTGATTTGGGATTCAAAACCATGTCTCCAATACACCAGGTGAAAGATCTCATTTGTACATTTTTGTAGAACAGGTTTTTCAGTTTCATTTTTGCTGCTGCAAAGCCTTTTTTTGGTGAAAGGACCACTGAACTTGATAAACTACTGACAAAAATTCAGAATTTTGTAAACTGGTATTTTCTAGTAAAAAGTATTTAGTCAAAAAAAGTCTAAAAGTCTGTAGGTTGGCTGCACAGTTATGATTTTCTATTTCTAATTTATTCCTTTTCTGCATAGAATTGATAGTGTGCTAAGGAATCATGGAGTTGGATCGTATTATCATATTTTTCGTATTTCATCCAGATTGTTCCTGTCCCCAAACAAGGACAGTGTTATTTTCACAAATATTATTTTTAACCTTAGGAATCATTTGCTTCTTTAACAGCTGGTTTGACTGCTGTTTTTGAGGAAATCTCACCAGAAATTGCTTTTAAGTGTGCAAATACATTCTGGTCGGTGCTTCAGCTGGCCCATCTGACCACAAACCACAATGATAAGGCTTTAGCCAGGCCCATCATAGAGTCCCTTTTAAAAAGAGCCACAAATGATAAGTATGGTCTTCTGGCCACAGAATAATAATCCTTAACCACGATTCACCTTTCTACGCAACACTGAATCATTGTTGAGGCTATTAGAAGAGTAATTCCTCGGTTTATCATATTGCTGCTCAGGAACACGTATTTTTGTCTTTTTTATTATTTGTGACAGTATGCAAGAGGACTTTTGTACTTGTAGTAGAAGATGGTATATTGAGAAAGTTTGGTATAAAAGTGATAGTTCTCTGAGATTTTGCCAGGACTGTGTTCTGGTTCGGCTGCAGCCGGCAACAAAAGTGGCACGCGGCCGCCCCTCCCCCCGCCGCGGTGCGAAGGAGAACGGAAAAAAAAAACAGGCATAAACCGACGGGTCGGGATAAGGGCAGTTTAACAGAACAGCAAACAAAGGGAACAGCAACAACAACGATACAGAAAAGGGGAATACACAACACAAACCCGCAGAACAGAGCCCGCAGAACAGACCCGCTCTCCCGGACCGGACCGCTGCTGAGCTCTCCCGAGCCGCGAGGGAGCTCGCGCCGCGCCGCCCCCCCCCCGCCCCCGGACCCCAGCCTGACGGCACATGGTATGGAATACCCGGCTCTGTTTGGCCAGGGTGGGGTTGGGTCAGCCCCCATCCCCCGGCTGTGCCCCTTCCTGGAGTTTGGTGAAAATTAACCCTGTCCTGGCCGAACCCAGGACAACTCTTAGTGCTGCTAGTTCAGAGACTGTACCTTACTAAGGCAAGTGTGAATAAAATCACAATTTTGTAACTCACCTGCTTAAGCAACCAAACAACACCACTTATTAAACCATTACACATGATTTTGTTTTAGATAGGATACATATTTTTTGTTTTAATTATTCACTATTCCTTCACAGTGTGAAAAATATACAGTACATTAATAGAAAGATCTTCAATGCATTTTGATTATTTGGAGACAGGTATCAGACGAATCTGCAAGAAACTTTCTTGTATATTCCCACCATTATTTTGACTAGAAGACAAAAAGAAACAGGCAATGCTTCATAAAAACTCACTGTGCAAAATTTTAAATTTTAAAAAAGCTTTCAACCTTTTGTGTGTGCGTTTGCTAGGGTTCTTTCAGCACTCCCATGTCATTCCTTTGCCTCAAGATCTCTTATTAATGTTTGCTATGTGTCAAAAGTTGATAATTATTAGTAAAGAACGTCTGCCTCACAGGCACCTTACAATTTATCAGCAGACTATTATACTATTTGACCTTGTCCATAAAAAAGCACATAAAACACTATAGGAGGAATAAACTGTCCTGAGAGAGTAAAATTAGCAGTGAGTAAATCTACTCAGTGTCTAGTCTTGTATCGCATATGATGCTGATGTGTTTGTATATGCACAAATATGCTTGTGTGTATTTGTAAACAGAAATATATACACTTACTTGTTTTTTGTAACACAGATTTCAATGCCCATCTAAATGCTCTGAACAGTTCTCCTGTAACTTAGAGCGCATCATACTGCAGTGAAGAGTGCCGATAAATATCCACCAAAGATCACTGGAGAACAAAATATGAATTTAATTAAAAGGAATTAATACTAAGGTATTTAATCTGATAAGAGGCAGTATCAGTTAGGGACTTACTAAAGTATATTTTGTAGTCATCGGGGCTTTGGCTTATCTTGCTTCTTCCTGTTTTTCTCAAACCTCTGTGTGTGGGATACCTGCGCCGAGGATTGAAGTAGCTAAAAGCTACAGGCAACATTCTGCTTTCTGTTACCCCAGAACAACCTTTTTGATTTCCAAGAGGGTGCAGCCAGGTAACTAAGCACAAAAATGCAAAGAGATGCTTAATCCCATCCCAGATGTGGGGCAACTTTCTTGGCGGTCAGAGTGATTTCTGCCTGTGGAAAACTTTAGAGATAAAAGAACTTGAATATGCAGGGCTCAGATTTACCACCCTCCACATGCACAAACTGTAGCTGCAAGAACTGATGAGAGGTATTCCAGGGTGGACAGCTTCTTCTGCTGTATGTCACGAGTTATTATTTTTGTAAACATGCTGAGTCTGCCTCTGATGAAAGGGTGAAAGCTACTTCTTTCAAGAGGATGAGACTGGAACTTAACCGTTGTGATGACTGACAAGAATTCAAATCTTTCAAAGGACAGGCATAACTAGTACAGACGTTGCACTTTACCTGGACTTGTACATGTTCGTGATGACTTTGTCAGCCAGTGGCAGAAATGTTCTCAGCTGCTTACTGTTTGTTAATGACAAAACAACCATCTCAATTGAATGTTTGATGCTATTTAAAGGTCAACATGAGTGATTAATTCTAAATTATGTAATTATACTAAGAAAGCAGAGTTAAGAAGCTGCTAACCTGGATCAAGTGTGAAAATCTAATATGGTTGTTTTGAAAGGTTTCTGTTAAATGAGCATCAAGTGACTGTTACCATTGTGGTAATGAGATGGTGTTATTAACAGGATGTGGCATAGATGAAATCTATAAGAAAGACCTTGCACTTTTGAGGGATGTTAAATAACAAAATGACTACCTGGAAATTATTTCAGGTCACTCATTTTTAGGAGCATTCTTCTCCCTTGTCCAGAAGACATAACCACATGCATACATAGCCTTCCTTTCCCTGTCCCCTTACAGCCCTTGGAAAACAGATTCTCTCTCGATCTAGGGATAATGGCTTCTGGAGCAGATGAATCACTTCAAAAAAAGTCAGTGTAATACATGGCAGGCCCAAGTAAGCAGATAGCTGTAATATTACAGGGTTTTTATTGATATCTTTTTCCAGAATAGGTTATCATGATTTGTTTGTATTGCAGCAGTTCCAGAAAGACTGATTCATGGATATTGATGTTAGGTACTGGGAAAACAAGAAGCAGCAATACAGACCTTGCCTTCCCGGGAAAAAGCACTGGGTTGCATTGTCACCTCCCTGCTATTTTGCTATCCTCTGTCCCTTAAGCTGTGTGAAGTAAAACTAATCCTTCCCTCTGTTCCTAAACCACTCCCTACAAACTTCAAGAATTCAAAATGATTTGGGAAAAGTCCAGTTCAGTTCAACTCTCTGCTTAGGTTTTCCAAACAATTGCTCCAATTGCTGCTGCGCTGAACAACCTTACCACAGCCCTGTGTTTAAGAGGCTGGCTTTTTGTGTGCTTCATTTATAAATCCTGTTGGTGGAAACATTTCTGTAACTGGACCCAGTAGGAGTCTGACACTCTCATTGTGACCAGTTGTTTATTGTGCAAGCTGCTGACTAACTTGCAGTAACTAAAATATAATTTTCCAAAATAGACACAGATGACAAACAATCACTGCGGAGAGCCAATATAACTAAGGAGTACACTCAAGGCTCTTTTAGGTGTACTTCACAGGCTCATTATAATCAGCAAACGGATCTTAACTCAGGCTGTCACCTACTCAAAACTATTCCTTATTTTCAAGGCTGTGTCTCATTGTGCCACTTCACATAAAGCAAAGGGCGTCCAGTCATGTGCTTTGGTACCACTTAGCTCTCAGATGGCATCCAAACACCGTTCTTTTCCACCCCAAAAATCCCCGCGAATCTTTCATCCCCTTTTCCCAGCTTCCACTCTGCCTGAGAAGCTGGATTGCTGGGGTCCAGGTAAGCAGGGTCGCTGCCTATGGGGGCTTCAGCAGCTGATCAGCCATTCAAATCCAGGGCCAGAAACCACTTCTTTCCTGTTCCCAGAATTTCCTGCAGCCAGCTTTACACTTACATCAGTGCACAGCACTTATCAAGTCTCTCAACATGGCTACCCTGTATGGCCTTGTAGCCATTATTTCCTAACAGAGATAGCAGGAAGACAGTCGTACTTCAGGAAAATTTGAACAAAAAGACCTAAGATGATGGAGATTAAAAAGTATTCAGCTGATACACAAGCAAACAAAGGGAAGCAAACACCTTGACTTAACTGAGGGGGCACAGGGCAAAGATATCGCCAAAGAATTCAGTTATCCTTGACTAGAATAAATAAGTAAATCCCTTGAGAACAGGACCCTGGGCACTTAAGCAACAGTGAAATAAATTAAAATCCTGTGTCTGATAATAAAATACAATGTAGCTTCAGTGTAAGATTCCTTGCTACCCTAAGGAGGTTGTTTCTACTGAGGCCTCTGGTGTTCATCTATCTCATTAAATGAAACCTGTAATAGAAACATCCCCACACACCTGAAAAAAATATACGTGCATTTTGAAAAGTATCTAGGTTGGAGATTTTCAGTTAGATTTATGATTCGAAGGCTGATGCTTAAATTCTGAGTGCAGAGGTGTCACATCTGTTTGTGTGGTGACCATAGCCTGATGGTGCTCATGAAGGCAAGGGCACCAGTCTGGGCCATTGAGGTTGTGGACCCATCCATGGCTCTGTGCCCCTGCCTCAGCACCCAGCTTACTACGCTGTGAATGAAGCCACTGGAAACGCTAGGGCAGGTCTCCAGCCACTGGGAGATTTTCATGAAAGATTTTGAAAAGGATCATTTTTTGCCAAATGTGGAATGAAAAGAAATACTAATAGCAGGGGGGAGAGATTATTATCTATCTATCATCTATCTATCTATCTGTCTATCTGTCTATCTATCTATCTATCTATCTACCTATCTCAATAATTCTTATGTCTCCCATGAAATGAAATTTTGTTTTCTGGGAGCTGTGGTAACATCTCTCGTAAAAATCGTAGCATTAATATTAATCATTTAAAACCAAAGTGGTATAAAAAATCCCAACAATGATGTTGCTTGCAGTTTTTCACATTTTGTGAGGGTTTTTTTACTTTAGTTTCATAGAAACTCCAAGTATCAACTGCTTTCCACATGCAGTCTAAAAAAGTTTTGACATTAAGGGTCTCAGTGGCAGTCGGAGGTGGTGTCAGAGCACCCGGTGCGGAAAGCGGCAGGCTGTCTGCCCCAGTGCGAGAGGCCGTGTGACACATCTTTTCAGAGCAGCACAGTATCTTTTTCATTATGACTTTTCCCTCTCAGATTAGGCTGACTTGTTAACTCAGCCTCCTTGGTATCTTTCTGTTAATGCCTCTGCTTTGTAAGCTGTTTCTCACTCTCTGATCAGTCTGGGATTGCATTTGGGATTGATCCATGTAAAGGAGATACAAGGCTGTGGTGGTATTCAGGCTCAGGAGATATTTAGACATTTTATGTTCACACACATAGTGTGTAGCATTTTCTACTGCTATAAAAGGGAAAGAGGTAAACAGGAAATGAAGGAAGGAAGGAAGGAAGGAAGGAAGGAAGGAAGGAAGGAAGGAAGGGAGGGAGGGAGGGAGGGAGGGAGGAAGGAAGGAAGGAAGGAAGGAAGGAAGGAAGGAAGGAAGGAAGGAAGGAAGGAAGGAAGGAAGGAAGGAAGGAAGGAAGGAAGGAAGGAAGGAAGGAAGGAAGGAAGGAAGAAAGAAAGAAAGAAAGAAAGAAAGAAAGAAAGAAAGAAAGAAAGAAAGAAAGAAAGAAAGAAAGAAAGAAAGAAAGAAAGGAAGAAAGAAAGAAAGGAAGAAAGGAAGAAAGGAAGAAAGAAAGAAAGGAAGAAAGAAAGGAAGAAAGAAAGGAAGAAAGAAAGGAAGAAAGAAAGAAAGAAAGGAAGAAAGAAAGAAAGGAAGAAAGAAAGGAAGAAAGAAAGAAAGGAAGAAAGGAAGAAAGGAAAGAAAGAAAGAAAGAAAGAAAGAAAGAAAGAAAGAAAGAAAGAAAGAAAGAAAGAAAGAAAGAAAGAAAGAAAGAAAGAAAGAAAGAAAGAAAGGAAGAAAGGAAGAAAGGAAGGAAGAAAGAAAGAAAGAAAGAAAGAAAGAAAGAAAGAAAGAAAGAAAGAAAGAAAGGAAGAAAGAAAGAAAGAAAGAAAGAAAGGAAGAAAGAAAGAAAGAAAGAAAGAAAGAAAGAAAGAAAGAAAGAAAGAAAGAAAGAAAGAAAGAAAGAAAGAAAGAAAGAAAGAAAAAGAAAGAAAAAGAAAGAAAAAAAGAAAGAAAGAAAGAAAGAAAAAAAGAAAAAGAAAGACCCCCCCCCCACTTTTTGTGTGGAATGCTTCTCTATTATAGAGCATAGTAGACAATAAAAACTTATTTGAGTGTACTCTGTTCCATAAAAGACAACAAAAAGCTAGATTTTCAATCTCTGTAAACAGAGAGAAAGAAAGAGATACTGCTACACAGACTGACCTTAGCAGAATTGCTCAAATTTAGCAACGAAACTGATAGATTTACATGATGCATATGCAGCAAGGCTCTTCGTCTTCGTGTCCTTGTGCTCATTATAAAGGCATGGACGCAGAGCATGGTTTATAGAGTGATGATAAAATATACCATGGCACCTGGGCTCCCTGCAGAGCTCTGAAGATTTATGTGTCTTTAGATGAGGTACTGTACAGGGATGGCTCACTCCCATTGCCGCACTGGTGAACTTAAACCTAGACTTGAAAGGATCACTCATCTGGCGAGAAGAATAATTTAGTCTTTACCCATTCCAGAGTCCTCCTGTGTCTGTATTTTAATAAAGGACATCAGTTTACACAGTTGTGCTGAACTGTGTTTTTTTGGTGGTGTGATTTAAAATGCGTGCATTAGGATGTCTAATGGTAGTTTTATCTCTGCAGAAGCCCTGCTTGAGTTGAACGGAGCATGTCTGCTCTTTGTACTAATGCTCATAGAAGACCTTGAAGAAGGGTACATGACTGAAGCCAGACTGTAAGAAGAGCAGTAAATCCATGATACTCTTAAGCATTTTCTAAGCTTTATACTGATGCATTACAGTCTTAGTTACTTTTGTGAGGAAACTAGAAATACAAAATCCTTCCCTGTGCTGTGTTTACCATGCATGGCACACAAATGTATTTTAAAAGGAAGGTACTTTATCAAGCTTATGCTATTGAAATTACTTTATTAATGCAATCAACAATCATTCTTTTAATCATCCAGAAACTCAGATGCCAGTCTTATTTCAATAGGTGTAGAAACGATAAGAAATGAACCTATTCTCTTTTCTAAGATACAATTTTTCTGAAGCAAACAGACAGTGTGTAGAAAGTGAGTTTTAATACTTACTAACTTTTACAAACAGTTAAGATGATGATCTGAGGAATGCTGTCAGTTTTGATGTTAAAAATGTAATCACAATGAAATTTTGATTAGTCAGAAATTTATCCTCATCGTCTGGTGATGATAAGGGAAGATAGGATTGTCTCAAATCAGATGCAGACTTTTCTGTTATAGTCTTTGAGGTACCTATAACAAAAGCAAAATCTGACCTCAAAAAGATGTTGATTGAAAGAGATGACACAACGTATACCTTACTGTTAGAATCCGCAGTACATCATGCATGCTTAGCATTGGGAAGAAGTGTCAAGCTTCCTTAAGTTCAAGCTTGACGTTGCTGTGCAACCAAAGCAGCTTTAGTGAGACTTCTTAAGGGAGTAAAAAAAAATATTTTGGAACTTTTTGGGGTCAGACTCTCCCAAGTTCTGGGTGAGAGAGGGAGCTATAGTAGTCTAGGGTTTAAATTAGATTTCTTGAGAACTTCAGGGAGCATAAAAGAGGAAAGAATGTATCTACACTCATAACTTTCAGTTAAGAAGAAGAAAAGCAAATGGAGAAATCTTTCTTCAGGGTCCTGCCAAGACACGTGTAATTTATAGTTCTAAAATCAGTTTCAGTTCTATTCTGAAATATTTTCATGGGGACTGATTTCTAATTGCAAGACTAAAAATTGTGAAGATGGCTTCTGTTTGTTAATGAGCACCTGTACCCTTTCTGGGTGTCTGGGAGCGTGATTCTCCTTCTGTGCTGTCTCATCACATTCCCCCCACTACTGTGTAGGAATATTTCTGCACTTGGTCAGTCTTCCTTATCCTGGTGAAACTGGGGAGCTGGTCTTTCCGTTTGAACAGCACTGTGGGAGTCTGAGAGCCACTTCCTTGCAGCTGGACTTCCATACGTATAAAACACATTTCTTTGTGGTTGCTTGCTCATGAAAGAGAAAGAAAGCAGAGTTAGTATAGGTTCTTTTTTTTGTACAGAGTCTGACATCTGGCAAGCATCTGGCTGTGGACTTTCATCAGGTAAGGTGGTGGTTATCACAATTTACAGGTATAGGACCCTTAATCTGCAAAAGATTTGGGGTCAGAGCTGATTAAGCATTATGAACTGGGTTGTTTTTTACCAGAGGAAGTAGACGGCTTAACAAGTAGAGGACAGACAGAGATCTGCTTCTTTTTCTTCAGTAACTCATGTAACTCTACGTTAGGGTGCCCCAATACTGTGCTGCCAGAGATAACAGCAATCATAATGACTCAACAAACAGCGCAACTCTCCAGTTTACTATGTTTCTGCTTGACAGACACACTGAAAATGAGAGCTGGTCATGGTTTTGCCTTCTGGTTTTAAAAACCGAAAGTAAACTGCCTTACAGGTTATGTTGGCTCCAGACACCGGTTTCCCTCAATGTGGAAAAAGTGAAGATTATGTTTGAAGAGAGATGGCAGAGTGGAGGACGACAGCCACACTTACACACACTGTGCCTTGCACAGCCTTTCAGTTGCTTTTGCTATTGTAAAACTACAGAATAGCAGGATTTCAGTGAGAATGGAAGCTGCTGCTTCTGTTATCTAGTGGTACCAGTTTCAGAGGAGGAAAAATAAACCATATTGCAGGATGATTATTAACATTTAGGGAAGCATTGTGTCCTGTTCCTAATCCTGCTAGTGGCAGGAGCAAAACTGTAATGCTGTTCTGCAGCATCTTGGGAAATGATGGTATGTGCTAAAAGCAAAATGTTTACACCTGCACCAGAACTGTTCTTGCTTATACACAACTCTTGCAGGTACAGGCACGAATGGGCATGGAAAGGATACCTGATGATGGCAAAATAAATATATGATGTCTGAAAATTTAGGAACTGCTTCCTACAATTGGGATCTCACTCCCCCAGTAACCTCATTTTGACTGGGAGAAGCCAGCAGCAACACTATGGCCTATTCCTTGCCCTTAATATCTGCTTAGATTATTTCGCCTTCCGAAAGGTAGGGAGGTACTTCTGTCCTGATCTGCTTTCTTTCTATGCAAGGCTCATGCTTTGCCAAGCAGCATTTATTCCTAAATAATGGCATATCTCAGGGGTTAAGATGAGAGGAAAGCATTTTGTCTGGAAGGGATGACTAACTGACCCAAAGGCCTTTTCAGAGGAGACCAGGTGTGTAGGCAACAAACACATTAATTCAATTTTTCATTTTGCCTTACAGAAGTGAATTTGCAGAGGCAATAGCAGATTGTTGCATTTTTTTTTCATTGCCTGACCCAGGGTCATCACTGCCTGAAAAAAATCGTCTGAATGCATGGTAAGGTGGACACACCTTTGGGGTTTATGTCTCAGCCAACTAATGTTCGTAAGACTGTTATACCTTTTGTTCAGGAAGATAGGAAACTAAATTTCAGTAGTAACAATTCACCTGCAAAGGATGTGGATAAGCACGAATTCCTAGTCTACTGCAGTGGTCTTCTACTACTGCTGGAATGAAAGCTGGGAAAATGAATGGGGGCAATAAATTGGTGAATATCTACTTGGCAGAAGCAAGCAAAGGTAAAACTTTTAGTTGATCAGCTATGAATCTTTTTCAAGGAGTGGATCTGAAGTAAATATAAAAAGATTCCTGTGGATAGCTTGTGAAGAGAGTGGTAATGTTAAATTCAGGACTTATAATATTCTTGGACTTGATGATAACATGATGCTAAACCTCTACTGGTTTACTGCATGAGTTTAGTGGGGCTGACTGTCAGGCAGTTGTGTTAATTTGAGCACAGGCCATAATTTAGTGCTGCAGTCATAATCTTTGCTGAAGTAAATTTCTTAGAGTTTTAAAAACATGCTTTGTTTCTGGCCTCAATAATCTAACTACGATGTTCAGCCTTTAGATAATTTTATATATTTTGGGGTTTTTTTAGATTAATTTGTTATTATTTTTTTCCATGTAAGGGAGTGTCTGATTGTGAACAAATGGCCCTTTAGCCTCTTCTAAATGGAACAGACTGAGCTTCTTGAACCTTTCACTGCAAGACCTATACTTTAATTCTTTAACCATTACCTCAGCTTTTCACTGAACCTCTCAAAGTTCTCTAAAATGGCTGTTTCAAGCAACTATGAAAGATAACTGTAAATATAAGACCATCAAACTACCGAACTTGAGTGGTTACAAGTTTCGACTGCACTTTGTGTGATTTGTACATATCAGAGCTCCAAAAAAAGGGTTGCCTGAGGAAAATATTTTCTGAAAATATGGTTATAGAAGTAGATTTTCTTTTCCTCATTCAGATGTCCACAATGACAAATGATTTTTAAGACACAGCACTTATTAATTTGGCTTTGTAATCTCCGTATAAGAACTACTCAACCATCAAGATAAAACCCAGGAAAAAGGCAAGACTGAAGAAGGACAGAAACTCAGATTTGGGGATGCAAGTTTGCAAATGTGTCTTTGTTCTCACAGATACTCAAACAAAAACCTAAGCACTGAGATAAAAGAAAAATCCAATTTCTATCAACATAGAAAAATGTTCAGATGCACTGCTGGGAATACAGAATACTAACTTTGTAAGCAGCTGAACTGCTGCCACCTGTTTTCCTATGAATTAATGTTCTTTGCACTCTAAAAATTTCTCTAGTACTACCTGCAATACATGCAACTGTGTATTATTGTAACAATGGAATAAATGCAATAGTGTGAACTTGCATGCCCTGATGCACTAACTGTTTTTTACCAGACCTTGGCTGGCTGACTGTTGCTGATAGAAGGTGTTATAGCTGAGTTCTGCCCATCTTTTATTCAGTGCAGGCATTTCTTTTTGTGGATTTCCCCTAGCTAGTCACCAGCTTTCACAAAAGTTGTAGAAACTTAGTTCTTTCAAGTTTTGCCTCCTCTTTCAAATTTATTTGAAATGGTCTACGGATTAAAGAAAGGTTATTGTGCAGGAACTGACAGACAGTCTGGTCATATTGGTCACATCTCCTTCGGAAAGCAGGCCTAAAAGGAGAAATAATGAAAGAATAATGGAAAGAAACCTGAAGAAAATCCCTTCAGTTTCTCTTTTTCACTTTTGCTCATGTGCCATTTAAATCTTTTCTTGAATTTGTAAGTTCACTCAGTTTTAAGATATTTATAATTTTTATGATGAACATGAAATAAAAATTTTCACATATGTTAACTGGTGACTGTCACTTACTATATTTTTCATTATAAATCACATTAATTCTCTGGGCTATTTACAAGAAAGAAATCTAAATGGGTCAAATCCTCCTGTTAGTCTCTGTTCCAAGTGTCAGTATTTCACCAGACACCAGTATACACAATTCATTAAAAGCTAAATATTCTGCATTGTTAAGTGCTTTGTGGAATGAAACTTCTAAAATGAACTGCCAAAGATATTATCTAAATATCTAAAAACAGGAAAAGATTAAGGAAGTGGATAGTAGATTTAAGAAAAGAAAAATAAGATCTCTTGACCACCAATGCAGATCTTTTTGAGGAAGATAAGCTTTATATAATGTATTTTCTCTGTTGCATTCATCAGAATTATCAAGCTTTCAGCAAAGATCTAGAAAAATTGGATCTGACTTCCATGTGGTTTAGAGGATATTTTACTTACGGCCTTAAAAAATCAATGAAGAATGAAAATCATGATTGTGGGCAGATTCTTCTGAAAAGTTTTAGCTACTCTGTATTTCCTTGTCACTCTTCAGCTGCCCAAATCCGGATAGGAAGATCAAACACCCAGAGAATGGCATGGAAAGAGACATTGCAGGGAGAAGAGGACATGCAGTCGGACTGATGTAATCACCCAAATGCCTCTCCAGCTCAGCTCTAATTGAGGTTGTCAGACTTGGCAGAGAAAAAGCAAATTTTATTGATGAAATTTTCATTAGTATTAAGTGAGAAGATCAGCCTTATGTAAGATTACCAAGAGGGTAGAAGAAACGTGAAGATTATGCTCTTATCTAAGCACCTTATCCTCTATCTATAGAAATTAAAAATCTGGGCAAGACTCCCTTTTTAGAGAGCTCTTGCAGGACTGCACAAGAAACTGCCTCGTCGATGCAGATGTTCAGCTTCACTCACACAAAGGCAGCAGATCCCACTCAGCCGCTCCCGCATTTTCATCAGAGTAGGATGGGGACACACTGGGGAGTCTGAGAAACTCTACCCCTCACTGAGTAGCAGGGTTTCTGGTGTCATTTACTACATATATCAGCTGTAACTGGGGGATACTAGAAGACAGCTTCACTTTGTGGAAATGAAGAGATTTTTCGTTTGTATTGCTTTAAAGGCTGAATGGAAAAAGCTGAAATACTCAGTGTAGGGGGAGTCAAAGTACAGATCTGGATCTCTGGCAAGCTTGGGGTCCTTGAACAGCTCACTCTCTTTTTTTTTTCATTTTCTTTTCTTTTTTAAATTTTCTTTTCTTATTGTTTGAACCTACTTCTAATAAACCAGAATTAATCTCTAAGTAGAAACAATGGGGATTTAGTTTTTTCCCTTCCGCTTTCCTCATGAAACTCCTGTTGAGCGTGGCACTCTGGCATAAATCTTCCTTCACAGCAGCAGTAAGGAATTCTTTTCACTTCTGGAGTCTGTGAGTTTGGTAAAAATCTCTTCCTTACCCTGAGGTCAGTGATGTCTGTAGTTTAATTTAAGGCATTAGAGAGAAACAATTAGTTTGCCTGGTGCCTAAACTGCTGCTGAATAAACAACTGCAGAGGCTGAATCTTTAAAAAACTCCTAATGACTTTATTTATCTGGACTCTCAGTTGCCATCCAGATGCAAGAAATTACTTTAGTTCATTTTAATTCTTGCTGTTTTCTCAGCATTGTGCTACTTTAGGAGGCAAACAAATGCAGTAGGAAGATACCTATAGATGTGTTCAGCAGCTGGAGGGTTTACGATCTAACCTAAAGAATGCAAGTTGGTTTTCTTGTAGTAATTAATACCAGCAACATTTCTACTAAATGCTTCTGTGTGCCTCGTAGAGCTCCCATGTCTCAGCAGTGGGCTGCAGCTCTGAGGGGCACAGTTTCACTCACCAGCCATGACTTTTGCTGAATGGGTTTGTAAACCTCAGTGAACACTCATAAAACTAAGTCCCAGGCTTCACAACAACTCCTAATTTAAATTCTAAAGCAATCAACTTAACCCACACTGTTTATCAGATAGAAAATTTATTTTACAGAATCCTTTTTAGGTAGGAGAATTTTGAGTCTTGAACAACAGTTAAACACTCTTTTGTCCTAAAAACAAAGATCATTGTCCTGTTGCAGATAGTATCATCTTTTTTTTAACTCACGCTTAAGGCAAAATATCACATGATTTAGAATGTAATGGTCATTTTGGAGAAAATCAAGACCTGTTAGCTTGGAGTAGGTACTTGAGGCTTGCATTAATAAATATTTTTACTCTGGACCATGTAGAACTGTCTTTAAAACTTAGTAGTAATGAAAAAACTAGCAGAGGGAGAGGCAATCCAGATTGCCTTCCAACCAACACTGGAGGTGTACTTGAGAATGCAGATGTTCCTATAACTGTAAAAACACTGTATTCTGGTGAACAATCCAAACTGATTTCAACCACCTGAGGCCCAGGAGAAAAGTGGTAGAGTTTCTGTCGAGCCCACACTTGGTGTTATGTTTTGCAGTATTTCAGGAAGAGGCACAGTGCTTACTGTTACGCAGAAGGGAAAAAGTACGTTTATTGTCATCATGAGAAGGTGAACTTCACATCATTGCCCAGCTTCTGAAAAGTAACAAAAACCTACAGTATATGTCTGTTTTCTGAACTACTATCCCAGCTGCTGATGGTAGATAATAATATTGTGCTTAGTCTGGATTAAAAACAGTTTAAAAAAACCCACATGCACAAAAGAATTGTATGTATCATCTGCCATACAGATGAAGCTAATATTTTCCCACAAAAGCATACATAGGGTCTGAATAATTTGAGGATGGAACTGAGAGAGATAATGGGAAAAAAGATTAACAATATGTATTCCAGAAGCTTCCAGCTGGATATGAAATGAAAATAATGACTGTTAGGATGTCAATCTACTCTTTGATAAATCTCATAATTATTGTCAGACACATATCTGATAACAGCCATCTATGAGAGAGAAGTCAAGATACTTGTATCAATTTACTTTGTCCATTGTCTTCTTGACCTCAACCTGCTGGAAAAGTTTTATATTATTTCGGTTTGCCCTTGTTTCTCACAGATCTTTTTGGTTTATGGATACACTTGATACAGTGAGAAGACCGTATGATGAATTTTAAAATTGTTATGGCTGATTTCAAAATCATGAATGTCAAACCTGTACAACTAGGAAAGAGTTCTGTTGTTTATTTGGGTCTAACCCAAAATGTGTTGTGTTAATAGAAAAAAAATGCTAATTTCTTTTCACTAGTCCTGTTTTGCTGGAATATCTTCCTCAACTGACAGAGCTAAACTGTGCACTGCTATAAAGTTAAGGAGTGGCAAAATTAGGTCCTTTCACATTTTCCTGTTGTAAGTCATGCTAGCCAAACTGGTGCTAACACACTGCTTATCCCAGTTACATTCGGGCAGAGAAATTGTACTAATGAGAGGGAGTCTCAGTTTTAACTTCAGCTACATGTAGTTTTCACCAGAATGGATGCTTACTGTTTGCATTGTTCAGACTTAATGTAAAAAATCAGTCAAGGTGAACATCTGACTTTTTTAAAACCATTTCTATATTTCTAATCTCCAGGTCCCCTCGATTTTCAATTCACCTGTGCTCTATCAAAAAAACATCTTCCTAAGCTACTTCAGAATTCAGGAGATCATAATCCTATGAATGTAAAAAATCCCAAGCTCTTAGGTACTCAGGAAATTGTACTCCCTTGCAAAACTATGGATGTTCTGAGAATCTAGAGGACAAACATCTCTGCTTTCCATTAGGCACAACTGAAATAGTTAAAGTCACAGAGTAAGAAAGTGTTCTCACACTTGTGAGACATTTTGAAAGTTCTGAGTAAAAATATTAATTTTAGACTACAAATCTTCATTTTTTAAATTGGTGTTGGATGTGCTTTTGTAAAATCACATTTGATTAGATAAACAAAAACAGAGCAAAAGTTTATTTGCCAGTTATTTATCCAAATAGGCATAACTTTTTGATTATAAAAACAATGAAAGATAGCCAGACAGAACTGAAAGTAATTACAATGCAATTTACTAGTAAATAGGTTATTTTTTTCTTTTTTTTTTTTAATCACAGATGCTTTAATATGAGTAAGCTGAGCCTTTGCTTGGCCATTTAGTTCACATAATCCCTACCTTATTCTTTTTATCCTTCTGGTATGAGCAGATGGAAAACAGGAATCTCGAATTACTATCCTCTGTTTTTTACTTAGTTTCAGTCCACATGGATTTCTTTATTTGATTGTCTTGTTCAATACTTCACTGTCTTGTCCATCCATGAATGCAGTTTTATACAATAAGGTTCTGAAACTACTGTTGGATCTGTCTTAGCATCAGAGAAAATTCCCTTTTGTTCAGCTTGGTGTATAAACACCGATGTCTTAAAATCCTTGGAGTGAAATCTTAGGAAGTTACATGGGAATACAGGCAATTTACATGAAACCATGTTCCCACTCAGAAAATCAGACACGAAATCTGCTGGAGGACTGCAAATTGTTCAGTCTGAAAGTCATCTAACAGTTATTTTTCTTCCCAAACTTTCTCTTGCTCAGTAGGTAATGTTTTGCCTCTGTGAGTGCTCCAAGAGCTGGCTGAGAAAGGAGGCATCAAACTGCAGAGAGCCATTTGCAGGCTGCTCACAAGGCAGGTTAAATGGCTCTGTCCTACCAAAAGCTGAGATAAAAGAGCAGATCTTTTCTTCCTGTTTAGACTGTAAAATTTATTCTGTTGTGTTATCTGAGTAAGGTTTTAGCAATGATTAGAATGGGCCAACAGACTGTAGTGAGCTATTGAAATTTTGGAGGTGTGTCTGTGCCAGCAAGGGTCTATCTCCTTCTTTCTCTTCGTGTCCTCCAGGTTCACCTCTCCTAGCAGCCTTTCCACCTTTCAAAGTACAGGATCCTGCTTCCTCTCTTTTCCCTTCCCCTCTTCACCTCTCACAGATACGTACCTCTGCTGCTCTGCAAGCGTCTTCACCAATATCCTTCTCTCCCTTACAATTCACTTAGTTGCACTTCTTCCAACACGAAACTCCATCCTGCCTGACCCTGGTCTCCATCCTCCAGCAGCCTCTGTGCAGAGAGCCGTAGGGATGGGACAACACTGCTCCAGCAGAGCCAACCTCCAGCTCTTTCTGTGTGGGAAGTGAAAAAGAAACTGTTTTGCCTATATCTAAAGCTTACACCGGTAATGTATTGTTTTGGTGCTTCTGCTTATTGCATTGCAAAGTGCTCAGTCTTACTCTGTTTGATGTCTTTCTGGGCTCTAAATTACATTGCATTTCGTGTTCCACATTTAAAAAATAGTCAGCTCTGAGAAAATCTGTGTGCCTACAGAGAAGAGGATATCTGACAAAGATATTTACTGGGTGAATAGTCTGCAGCAAAATGTGTAAAACATTATTCACTGAGTTCAGAAAAAATATGACAAGTGATGTAACTACAGGATGTTTCTTTTTTCACTTGAAAGAGGTTAGTGGCTCAGCTAAGATTTGCCCAAATGTCTCATAGTTTTGGATTTCTCAAATAGGGAACTTTTCATTCTGGATACACCTCAAAAAATCACACCTTCTGACACGTGTACTGTTGCTAAACAGAATAGCTAGAAATTTCTAAATATTGGATTAAAAATATGGTTACGCTAAGTACTATTTAGAATACGTATATCTTTTACATGTTTATGTATGCAATATAGTGGCATAGAATCAATAACTAGTAAAATTTAACTTGCTTTTTTAATGTCAACTAATACAAAAGCTGGCTGAAGTTTTCTGAAATCTGAAAATGTTCTGAAAGTGTAATTGGAATGTCAATGTAAATGAAAAATATGGGATGAGTTTTTGGAAAAATTGCAAAGAATATTTGCTCTTTTCAGCCACCACTGCAACTATGTTACTGCATTTGTATATTTAAAGTTCCATTTAAAATACAAACATTATTTAATCTTAAAACTTCTGTGATATTCACAAGTGATCCTTATCTAAAAAAAACCCACAAACATGAAAAATAGCCATTTCTACCTTTAAAAGAAGAATTAAGAACAGTTTTCACATTGCAAAATCATTCAGATACAGCAGACATAATCGCTCCCCATCGACATTTAATAAATATGTTTGCATTAATATTGCCATCCAGATAGCCACATTTAATCATTAAACATGAGTAAACTAGTATTAAATGTCTCGTTAGACACCAAAAAATATTTAACAGGTAATTAAACAAATCAGCAATCAAACTAGATCAAACTATTCAATGAGGAAGCCTATAAAATAAAAAATCCAACTATTGAAAAGTTGCCATTGTAAACAGAAATTGTATTTTGCAGTTCGGTCCATACTCACCATTACTCATTTAGGGATTCATTGATTTCAGGTGGGCTTTATCTGGGATATAGACAAGGGTGAATTATTAGAGGGTGACTAAATTATTGCAGAATGAATGAAAATTCAAAAAAATTGCACTCACTTGAAGCATAGAGAAATATACAAATATGTTGCCTCCCAAGAGCACAGAATTTTGAGCCAGACTGTAAGACTGAAATAAAAATTAATTCATATGAATGCTGGAAAAACTGAATCAAGCAATTTGTTGTTCTTTGAAAAAATTGAGTTTTATTCAGTATCCTCTTAACTTTTTTACTTTATTCTCATGCTCATACACACACAAATCTACAAATTCATCCTAGTTATAAAGGTATATTTTTAAACATCTTTGACAGAACAAAATCTTATAGGGAAAAAAGACATGAAATAGCCAATGCCAGAATTGCCATGTAAAGACGGTTTTCTCTCTAATCCTGTGTGAATACAAACGTGAGGTCTGGAAGGGAAAATACAGATCCATTTGCTATTAAAGTTTAACTCTAGACCATTGTTATCAATATTTTCTGAGATAAAGAAGACTCGACAGCTACAGTAAAAATCCACAAAATAGGTTAGAACCCAACGAAATATGGACACTAGCACATCCTACAGAATTAGAAAATGCTCTAACATGTTTAACAGGGAATTAGTGAAGATCACAAAAATGAGTGCCCCTAATTTAGTATATGAAAGCAGAGATCTATAGCCTTGTTTGTCTTTAAAGCTTGCTGAAGCATTTTGATGGTGCAATGAATTATTGCTGTTGTGCTTTTCACACTAAATGTGCAGTTGAAGCTTACTTTCTTCCAGGAATATAACTGACAATGAATGTGGATACACAGCATGACATAGAGAAGCTTTGAGTCAGTTCTTTATTAATAGGAAGAACAGTTTCTTAGTTGGGGACCTTAACTATTTTGGTTGTGCCTAGGGGAAAGCAGAGACGTTTGTCCTTTAGATTGTCAGAACATCGGTAGTTAGGAGAGGGAGTATAATTTCATGAGTACCTAAGAGCTTGGGAGGCTGTACATCCAGAGGGGTATGATCTCCAAAATTCTGAACTAGCTGAGAGTGAGATTTTTAAAGCTTCTTTGGTGTCAAAAGCTGCAGAAGGTGTTCAGTAGGATTTACAAAGTAGAAAAGTATCCAAAGATCCTAAAGCTCACACTGGCAATTTCAGTAGACATGTACCTGCACAGCTACTTAAGTGTCTCAAAAAACGTGTTTCTTTATTCTGATCACTACTAAAGTATTTAAACCTTTACATGTGTATGTCCCTGGAATAACAGAGCACCTAATCACATTGAAATGGGAAGGAACTGAGAGTTGGGACCTTCATCTTTCCACTCAGCCCGTGACATGACAGTGTGCAGTACGCATCCTGAAAAAAGGCTGCAGTTGGTGACTCCTGAAGGCTATTTGGCAAACCCAGATAAGCATTGGGAATTTCTGGATCCATCTCCACTCCCTGATGTCATTTGCTAGTAATCAGGTGTTGATTGCCTTGCACTTATTCACCTACTTATCTTACCACACAGTATTTGCCTCCAAATCCATACTGGAACAGAGTGGCCCCTACTGCAGAAGCAGAGGATGCAGGCTGGAAAGCTGCAAACCTGGTTTAAAACAGGTGAACAAAAAGAGTTTGAAGTGAGTATGGCCACATTTGCACAAGTGGCAGACTTTCTGATGAACTTGTCTCATCATTTGCTTTCTCTTGACACACATATTTGCACCTGAGGTGATGCACCATATCTTTTCCTCTATCTGTATTTTGAACCTTGTTGTTGAGCTCCGTTCTAACAGGAACGCCCTGCCCTGCATGCTGGCTGTGGTGGTGTGAGCAAACCATTTCCTGTTTGGATTAAATATGATTATTTTCAGCTGATGTAAGTGGTGTGAAGGGAAACATCCAGCAGCAAGTCTAGCACGGCTCCTTGCGGTATAGCTGCAATGAGGTGCGTTCTATGCTTGTCACTGCACACCAGAATGTCTAGAAACATGAAGACCCGTGCATGTCTTGGCCCCCAGTGCAGCTAGAGAAGGTAGCACTGGTGGCAGAAGAGACAAGCTCATTCCCGTGTCCCACCTGTTAGCTGATGGAAGTGTCCCACCTTCCATCAGCTAACAACACAATATAGTCATAAACCCATAACTTCTTTATTCTTCTTTTGAGTACCTTAGTGTGGACACCCAGTTGATCTGTTGGAAAGCTACTTAACTGTCCAGTTTTCACATGTGGATTTTACTTGGATAGCATAGATTTTCTTTGGCTGTTTTACACTGAAAAGGGCAGGAAAATGTGCTTAAAAAAAAAAAAAAGGAAAGAGAAAGAGAAGGGGAGAGAATTGGTTTAAATTTGTACATTCCTGAATTACTGCACACTTACTACCTCTCCCTATTAACCCAGCCTTTGAGTTTGATGCTTTTTTCTCTTAACACAGATATCTGTTCCAGCACTCCCAAATGACAGCTCTTGGGCCTGATGTAGAACGAGATAAATTGGGGTAGCTTTGCTGAAACCCAAATGTTTGAACAGAAATCATGTCTGAGATTGTAGTCAGAAGTTGCTCTTCTGTCTCTGCAATAATCTCTGAGAAACCAGACACAGGTGCAGTGAGAATTATTTGCACAGTATTTTTAAATGAGATTGTGGCTTTTGTGGTTTTGCAATGGGGACAGAAGTCCACCAGGAATCAGACTGAAAACCCAAGATATTCCCTTGATTCCATTCCCTTTACCCTCTGCACCAAATTAAGACCACTTTCAAGAGGCTAAAATTGGTCTGCATAGTTTTGTTTGAAGAAATACATGAATAATTAGTAAGGTTTGCCTGCTTCAGGTGGATCAAGCACTTCCTAGTTTGCGCTAGAGCTCACTTCCTGTGCAATCATGCTTATGCACCTCACACAGTGTATTTGTAGTTTCTCATGTCTCTTAAAATAAGTAGTTTTTGTAAAAATCTGGTGTCATTAAACAGTGGACAACACACTGTTAGGTAGAGACTCAGGTACATGAATCACGTGCAAACAACAAACCATGTTTCTTGAAGAATGACAGTAAGGAAGATGATTTGGGTGCTTTTCCCTGCTTTTCCCCATCTGTTCTCAATTATAAGAAACTCCTCCCGCTAGTTTAAAGGAAACACATACACCCTGCAAAGCCTCTCATCTCTGTACAATATGTGACATCTGTATGTAACAGATGGAGTTTCAGGTTTCTTCATCACTAGCTTGATTTCCCAGGATCTATGACTGCAGCACCTAAGATCCTATTCTCGAGATGTAGAAACAAACTCAAAACAAAAAAGCCTCACACTTGCTGTCCCTGTCCCTGACCTCACATCAGGTGGAGAATGCAACTCTATCCACCATTAAAGCCTTTATTTCCAACCCTGGAGGTTCAAACAACTTTTCTTTTTAGCTATTGGAAGCAAAATCTTTGTGAAAGCTAGTTTTTGCTTCTCTGAGTTTTCTTTTTTTTTAATGACAAGGCCTGGACGAATGTTCTTGTGACCAGTGCAGTTGTGCTTCCTCTGTAAATCTTAGGACCATGCTCGAGGCCTAAAACTGCTGCCTCAGAGCGAAAAAGTAGTATTACTCATTTCACACTTGGACTTGTGCATATGAGAGGGAGATCCAACACTCCTCACTCGTGACAATGCTCATCCTGTTCTGAGTCAGACTGACAAGGCCCGTGCCTGCTCCGTGCATCGGCACGGCAGAGCCGCCTACCTTCCCACGGGCCTTGCCTCGTGTCAGGCCTGACAGGGCACTGCAATGACTTGACCGGCCACAGTTTTCAAAAGCACCTGGTGCTTTCTAGTGCTTTATTTTATACTTTCATATCCAACTTCATTTTCCTTAAAGAGGGACTATTCCTTAATGTATGTGTGTTCTGAACTTAGAAGCCAACAAAGCTACCCTAAGATTTCGTTGGGCTCAAAAATTCAAGCCAGCAAACATTTTGGTCATCTATTTTTCAGTTTCTTTAAATAGCCTAAAATATCTGGGGGCTGCAATCCTCCCTTCCTCCTTCGTCTCATCTCTTCCACCTTACTGCATTCCGATTTTTTTATTTCAAGGCTGGTTATTTCTTTTCCTGTGCCTAATTTTGTCCCTCAACTCCTTCTTCCATAACTTCTTGATTTATAGGCACTGCCTCACATGGCTGTCTGCATTTTCCAGAAGCCAAGTGACTGCTTTGCCTGCCAGCAGGCTAGTCCTTCCCCACAGTCTGGCTGCCTTCTTCTCAACAGCAGCTAGCTTTCACCCACCCCCACTGTGGCTGACCAAGTGCTTCTGCTGAGAGGGAGCTGCAGACATCATGGGAAAGGAAAAATCTAGTGCTTCATGTTGTTGCACAGTACCAGGGCACTGGCTATCACTCCGTGGAAGCTGGGAAAACTCAGGACTATCCTTAGTGCAGCTATGAATCCTGTATGAGTGAGAAAGCTTTTAATGTTGTAAGCTGTGAAGGAAAAATCACATGAGGATGGGAAGTGAACTTTCTAGGGCACCTTATGAAAAGCAGGTATTTGTCTAAATATTGTGGGGTTTTTTTCAGCCCACAAGCCACAGAAAGTGGAGGAGACTTAAAGTGGACAAAGGAAGAAAGGGTGATGAAAAGTGGCTACCTGAGCAAATGAACAAAGAACAGTAATTCAAATGGTTTTAAAATAGCGTGGGCACAACTAATTAGCTCACAATCTTACACAGTATATACAGCGCTGCTCACCTCAAACCAAAACGAAGTACCTCTTTGTGGATCCTGAGCTGATTAGTAGTTTTGGGCAGTGCTGTAGAATTTCTACCTGTAAAACACATCTCTGACTCCTATGAGAGGGCACAACACAGTGAATTGTGGTACCCACTAAATATTACTTGCTGTGGTTCCTATGTGCCATCCTACCCAACACAGAGACTGACGGAATTATCAACACATTGATTGTTTCTTCCCACTCTTGAATAAAAGATAACATCTAGAACGGCTATTCTTTTGTAAAAACAAAAGTAAAAAAGAGTAGTTTCATCATCTTCAGTAAAGCTGACCAGAAGTTTTCCGAGAGTTGAGTTATTCATCAGAAAAACATGAACTTGCTAGAAACATTTTTTGGGGTTATCTTAACATTCACAAGGTCTCTTTTATCTTCTCTTCACTTTGCTTCATTTTTTGTCATTCTACTCCTCTCTTGACCTTTCAAAATTTTTAATTATAATGTAACTGTCAAATCCACATTATAAATAAAATTTATATTATAAATTTTAATTTTTAGTTAACGGAAATAATCAACATAAAATGATTTCCTATTATTTCACTCCAAATTCAAGATTTTATTCCAAGTCTGAAATTATGTAATTTCACATGTAATGCAGAGGTCATTAAAATGCTATAATATGTAAGAAAATTACAGCATGTGTAGCATTATTCTTCTTACCTGGACATCATGTCATAGTATTACGATACAGATTGTGAACACAGAGTTTGTTTTGACATAAATGTTCCTTGTCTATGGAGTCACTGACTCATCATAGAATAAGTGAACTCTAAGCCAGTGAGCTCTGGCTGGTTTCACGATCAAAGAATTTCCATCTTACAGCAACTGAAACCTTACAACTTTACTATGTCAAGGAGCAAAAAAGAAAGCTGATGAGAGTTATGGAGTAAATCAGTGGCTGTGGTGATGATTGTGCAAGAGTATAATTCTCATATGCTTTTCACCACCTGCTGATCATCTTCCTACTCCTGGGTATAAAAGGGCAAAGGAACTTGCCATTTCTTATAAGACACTACAGTAAAGGTGAACACTCATTTTCCCTAAGGGAATTTCTATTTAGCAACCCTTATTTTCAGTACAGGTAGTACCTTTATCTCATCTATATAATGAGCTAATTCCTTTCTCCTGTGAAATACATGAATTTAGAATACAGATTTGTTTTTGTTGTGTTTGTAACCTGAGACCATCCTGTTGATAATAATACTAGTGCTAGAGATCTTCATTTTCCATGCTGAAGACACTTTTTACTTATTGTCCTTTAAAGATATAGAAGGAGATGCTTAACAATCTTCAGTTTAGTCAAAAAGTGAAGTGTTAATCAGAATTTCCAGTGTTTTCCAACCAGTGAGTGCAACTAGAGTACAGGAAAATAAAAGGTTAGGTGCTTGCCTACTCTTATTCTCTACTCAAAGTAGTGGCTTACCGGATTTTGTGCTTACTTGAGAGTTTGTGTTAGCAATTATTTATTGAGGATCCAGCCTCTTTCATAGTGGGATTCAGTTTGCACTTCAAACATGAACATGCCTGTGAAAAAAAAAAACGCATACTATTTTCTCTGAGTTCTTCAGGCAGATGTAGAAGTGGTATTATTTATGCTTTAACTTAACACATATACACCACATTTGAAGTGAGATAGTGTGGCAAGAGTACAAGATTACGAATGGCTTTCTAGCTCACCCTTTCCCAGAGGGTGCACCTGTTTTTTACCACGAAAAGGACGTTAAACTTTCTGATATGTGACCAAGTTGCAAATGAAAGATCTTCAAGATAAAAAGTGATATGATTGACTTAAAAGGTCAAAATCTAATATTTTAGTGTGTCAGTTTATGGTGTGATAATTTCACAGAAACATCAAAAATACTGTGTGACCTCCCAGCACATATTTCTCACCTTGAGTGGCTTGTGACTCTCCTCAGATTTCATGGTCCATCAGTGCACACTTCAGCTGCATTCCTTTAACAACAGCAGAGCAGGTTAACAGAGCATTTGTCTTCCCCGATACGTGACTTGCTGGGGTGCAGCTTTTACAGCCAGTATTTGGGAATGGTGTGCTGCTCTGTCCATTGCCCTCAGGAAAGAGACAGGAGGGCTTTAAAACAACACAGGATTCATTTTGAAGTTTTTCTAGCAGATGAGTTAGTTGAGGAATTGCTGTAAACTTGTGTAAACCAGCAGGCAGGACTTAACTCTTGAATGCCAGGAGCCTGGTTTGAGACCAAAACCCAGTATGCTTCACTAGATTTCCAGGAGGAGCTACATAACACCTCTTCTTGTAGCTGTAAGTGGCTCAGTGTCATTCACATCTCACCTAAGCAATTCCCCTTCATATGCAAAAATGTAGTTGGAGCAGTGAGATTAGGAACTGGATCCAAAAAAAAAATAGTATGAAGTGCTCGGATCTTCCTTCTGTAACCTAACAGGAAATGGGGTAAGTCCTGAATCATCCATGCTGCTTTGTGATCCATATATGGTGGTCTTTTAAGTGGGTAGAGGGGGAGCAGGATGAGATGATCCTGTTCATTATTGAGTCTTCTGTAATTTTAGAGAAGAATATAAGTGTGTCTGCAATGATCTAGTCAGTCCTATGTTGCTTTTGTGCAACCAGCCTCCTTTCCTCATTTCATAGTACTCATTTTGTAAGACACTGTCTCCAAAACACCAGCACACATCTTCAAACACATACTTACAGGGCTATCAGGAGTGTGATAAAAGAGAATTTCAGTATTTGGGAGGTGCAGCCAGGAAAGATGCAGTAGAAGAGCATTCTTGGTGTTAGGAAGGGCTGCACATACAGTCATGTACGTAGCAGGTGATGTGGGAACACACATCATGGAGTCCAGAGCTTCGGGGAAGGAGTGAGGTGGGTGGGGAAAGAAGACAGCACAAAGTCTTGCTCAGTCTTTTCACCTGCTCACCAGGTCAGACACACACACTCCTACCACTCTGCCTGGCTATTTTCATCTGAATATGCCTATAGTCTTATCTGTACCTATAGTCCAGTTCTGTTACTTCCCACCCCTGAATAGAGGAGCACAAAATATTGAACTGAAACACAAATGCACTGAGTACACCCTCCCCCTGCCAATTTCCTTTATTTTAAAACATATTAGAACAATAACAACAATAATGACGGCTTTGCTATCTGCTACTTTGTAAGGGTTCTGAGCCTCTAGCAATCTCCACTTGGGGAGATTTGACGGTTTGTGGTCTAGGGGAAAACATTCCAATTTAAGATGAGATTTTGCATCCATGTAACACAATAAAAGAAAGCCATCCAGTGTTTAATCCAGGGTATGATACAACTTGTTTAGGGGGTGTTAGGGAGCAGGGGAGGGGGCTGTCATAGGGAGAAGAGAAGCATTTAAGCATGTGCAGTCACTATTTATCATAAAGAATTTTATAATGCTTTTACACAATAGGCAGAAATTGCTCCTAAAGAGGCATTCTAGTCTATTGGGTAATTAATATGCATATTAAAAATTTCTCAATATATATTTAATCAACTAGCTACACAAAATGCCTGAAGCCCCAAATACGTATGAACCAAATAGACCAGAACAGCTCAAAAAAAGCTTGCTCCAGGCTCTGGGGGTACATTCCATGGAGTTTGCTTTTAAAACAGTTCTAAGAGGTTAGAATGGACTTCGAGAAGCTGGAACAGTTTTAAAGAAGGGTCCTTACTTTTCAGGTCACGGACATAATCTGAAATGAGGTAACAGAATTGAATAGGAATATTTGTTGGGAAGGGCACACTAATAATTAAGATGGCAGCCCAGGACTTGACCCCTTGAAGTGCCCTTCCAGGAAGATGCAGCCGTGAACCTCACCTAGCCCATTGTCTGTAAAAGTGCCTCAATTTCCCCTTTTGTAAAAGGGGAATAACAACACTTTATCTCTTCTCATCCTTGTGAGGTCTGTTAAAGAGAAATATTCAAAGATATAAAAGTGAAAGAGAAATGCTCAGGTGTCATTGAAAATCAAGTGGAGGAGACATTGAAAGTGCCCTTCATGCCCTTGAAAATATCACCTTTATTTTATTGATAGCTATAATGCACTATGAGACCTTTGGAGGAAAGGTGTTATAGATGTGCAAAGCTGCCAAGGAAGATGGAGTAAAAATTGACTAAAAGGTCAACTTCAGAAGCAAAGGAATATAATATGAGGATAACCTATGGCAAATACCCTGAAGGCTACGCCTGGGAATGTGGGAGTATGAAGTCAAATTATACCTTTAGATAATCCCGAGTCAAAGATGGTATTATGCAAATATAACAGCAGAGGAAGGTGACCTATGACATCTCAGGAGGAAAGAAACTGGTCATTCATTCTTCAGTTAACCTTCCATACGTAAAAGCTTTCTCTGACCACTCTAATGTGGATCATCTCAATGAACAGCTTCTCAGTGGTCAACTTTTTCTTTCTGGAAACTGGCACCTTTCTTTCCAATATCCCCTAGTCACGGAAGAACCAAGACTTTTACAATTTCAGCTATGTGCTCATTAACTCAGTAGTCTTGGATTTTATTTCATGGTCAAAAATCCGTCATCATATCCCCAAATAATTCAACTTCTAACCATCACCTGTTAAATCTGCCCTCCTGCATGCTGCAGTAAAGCTGTAGCAAGACACTGGGTTCCTTGGGTCACTCAACTTTGTTTCCGACTTTTCGTCACTCTGCAGTTGAATGATCTCAGAAAGCATGTCTGAGAGCAGACTTTAAATTTTGGTTTAAAATAAAGAGTCTTAACCATAGGCAACAAAACAACAACAATTGCTAAAGGCACTTGAACGATATTGTGAAGAATGACAGTAATAATTCCAAGCGCATTTAGGTATTAAGCTGAAAACCGCAAACCACATTATATTTAAGACATTTAAAAGCTAAGCTTAACTGGAAAATTAAAAATTAGAAAGTACAAACTATTTTTTATTGGTTTGTTTTAGAAGACACTTCTAAAGTGACAAATGCTAGATATAAAGCCAAAAAAGAGGCTTACTGTGATGTTCAGATAAAAAAATTATTGGGCTGTTGAAAATAAGAACTTAGTTTAGGACAATTTCCCTTTTATTACCAAGATGAGCTATGATATTTCAGGTTTTGTAAGCTATGGTTTACAATCTTCTGGATATATTCTTACCACTTCCAGAAGAAAGATCCTTGTCTCATAAAAACAACAGTCTAAACAATTAAAGAGGTCTAGAAGAGTGCAACATACAACCATAGCGGTCAGGATAATTATTGTGCTCATTAAATTATAAGTTTTAATAACGCAACTGGTTTATTAATCTATTTTCATGTAGGTTGATCTCCACACAAGCAATTATCAGCTAGTTCTTGCAGGCAGAATAAAAGAAACGGGTTCTCACATGGATTTGAATACACAAAAATGATGTTGCAGATTAAGTCAAGAAAATAATTTCATTCACTGGTGAAATGTATAAGTGAAACAGAAAAATAGGGTGGTAAGTTTGGTCTTCCTAGTGCAACATTTGTAATGGCACACCAGGGTTCCTTCACAGCCAGCTTATGGGAAGACTTGTGTTTATGGGCGGAATTGTGGGAGGTAATCAGGTGATCACTGCATTCTGCCTGTTAGCTGGGAAATTCTAGCAAGAATCAATTCAGAGTTAAGTCACTGAACATCAGTTCAAAGTGGGAAAAAAGGTGCTTGATGATTTTCCTTTGTAATTGTGCAGAAACATGTGTATAGTCAAAGCGTCGGTATAAAAATAACCTAAAAAGACAAGTCAGAAAAAGAGATGAGCGTGGTTAGGTGGAGCCTTAAAGACAAGGACATGATGTTTACATTTAAAGTGCTGTTGGTGAGAGAATACAATTTGGATTAAAGGATAGGGTTGACCCAGGTAGACCTCTGGGCAAGAGAGACAGTGTGAGCGTGGTATTAAGTCTTCATCCGTGAGGGAGTCTGGAGCTGGTATGAGGGGTTTCCACTGAATGAAATGTTAGCTTATCGAACAGAGAAAATTCCTAGAGTTTGACATGTGACCTAGAATAGTGTATTACAGAAAGAGTCTATACAAACAGACTTCAGTAGTCAGGGGCACCACAGTTTACATGCCTCAGTTCTGCTAGGATAAATTAGGACAAAATAAGTAAAGCACATACAATTAGAGGCACCTTTTCTTCGTAGTGTTTGCTCAGCTGTAATAAAATGTGAAAGTGGGTAGAAGTGATTTTTCATGACTGTGAAATCAGAATTCATTCAGCAAATCTGGTTAGTGCAGTTACTACTAATTCTAGAGCAGTAAAAATAGTTCTAGGAATACCTTCATCTTGTTTCTTCATGAATCAAGAGTGCTGATATTTGTAATAACTCAGTTAATGAGGAGGGTGGATTTTTTTTTTTTTAATTCAGGTAATCATATCAAGTGAGATGCAAATCTTCAACAGTCAGTGGGGCAAAAAAAAGAAACAAAACCAAAATTGTGACCTCCTCTCAACATTAAATTTAAATCATTGAATAGAAAAAGTCCAGGAAATGGAATTTAAGGATCCTTTCATCTTCATTGGAGACTGGTAATCTAAGAGGAAAAGTTAAATTGAGAAACAAAGTTTGGAAAAACATTCAAGAGCTTAAATTCTTCTGTGGAGCAAATTGATCTGAGAGGTTCCTCATACATTCATTCACAGTGAACTCATACAGCTTTCTTGGCTAGATGCACAGTCACTGTGAGGGAGGATAAGGTCTCTAATATTAGCAAGTACTGGGTCAGAAAAGGGATTGGCCAGACAGACACTGACATAACTTTGGCCTCCTAAGTCTGTCACATTCTCCCCTGTTCTGGTTTGTTTATATTTCAGGAGTTTAAGAGTGGTCAAATACTTTATTTTTCAGCTGGGTGGAGGAAAAGGAAATTCACTCTTTGAACAAGACCTAGATAGCAGCATTAAGGCCTGCGTATGTTTCCATGGCCGCACTAAAAATGATTCCCTGAAAACGGGGGGTTGTAATGGGAGTGCTGACACGATCTGATTCCTAGCTATCACTTTGCAAGCTGTGCTGTTATAACAAGAAGAAAAGGTTGAGTCTTCAGTGGAAATCTGACGGAAGTTAGTAATGCTGGGTGAAAATATGCAGCTCATTTAAAGGAGGAGAAACTGTAACAAAGTAAATGAATCACATAAAAAAGGCAAAAAAAAAAAAAAAAAAGACAGCTAGGCCAGAAATGAAAGATATGTAAAATATAAAGGAAGGAGATTTTTTCCCCCCATTCAGCATACCCTGAGAACCTGATTGTCATCCAATTAGAGGAGAGAAGGTTTGATTAATCTATCACAAGCAAAAGGGACTGGCTCCAGTCACTAATCAGGGAGGTGTGAAAACCGTGCTTGGGTCCCTGGAGATTTCTTCAGCTTCTGTGTTTCATGATCAGGTGTTCCCACATAGTCAGTTCCAGGACAACTGTGTCTTCTGAATTATTACAGATAATTATAAATAAGACTGTACAAGCCAAGGAGCCTTCTCGATACATCCTCACCCTAAAATAAGAGGGTAGCCTCCTCTGAAATCTCTGCCTCTTTCGTTTTTAAAGTTGGTATTGGTACAAGTGCAGCCAGCCCCATATGTTACACGGCTGATCGTTTTAAACAGGACCCCTGAGCCAGTTTGAATAGCCTGGGTGATAAGTGTCTCCACAGCAGACTACAAGGGAAAAAGGAAAATCTTTCCCTTGAGCAGCGGATTGACTGCAAAGACATTCAGAAAAGGCTACTGCAACATGAGGCCTGCAGCGGCAGTCTGAGGGCTCAACACGGTGACGGCAGATCCAGGCAGCCCGGCTTTGCCACTCACCCACCACCCCCATGCACAGTGATAAAAGCCTCGGCAGCACAGCCGCCGCAGGAGCCAGCAGCCCCTGCCCGACTTTTCTAGGGGCAGATTTTTTTTGATTTGGCTGCCTGAGGTACCTGCCTGGGGTGGCAAGACTTGTTATTGCAGCCTGTCTCTGGGAGGGTTTGATTCGGTTTTCTATGCATTGGCATCAAGTATTGCTTGACACACCCTGAGGCATCCACATACGGCTGTCAGATACGATGCCGCACCTAAGGGAGACCTGTGTCTTTCTGAAGTGGCAGCTGAGGCTGGGCAGGAATGTCCTAGGGCACCTCAAATGACACTAAGCGCCTTTGCGATGCTCAGTGCCTGTAGAAGTGAGCCCTAAGCATCTATCTGGCTTTGTTTTTATGAGAAAAGGAGGAGGAGAAATAGCAAGACACAGCCTGCATATGGAAGAGGTATAATATCATTTGGTGGCTTGAAAGCCATCAAGCAATCTTGATAGGTGCTGGGAGGTAGAATTCAGAGCACCTGGAGAACTATTGCTCTGTTAGGTGGTGTGATGTCACCACATTGAATGTATTTTAAAGTCTCTGTCATATCATTTTTCATTCATGACTTCTAATTTTACTCCGCTGTGGCTACAGAGGAGGTAAATAAACCTATGTGGAATAGAGTGGATACTAGTGGAAATCTTCCTGTCTAGACAGCATTGGTCCTATGGACCTACATCTCAGCCTGTTTTCAGGCCTCTTCTGGGAGGATGTGAGGCTCTAAATCCTGTCTGCAGACCTTCTGTGTATACAAGGCAGTGTTATACCAAAACCTAGCTACCTGCCATTTGGATAGGCAGGAATTCCTCAGCCACCATGATCGCTGTGGGTAAATAGCTTACTTTCTGTCATTTGAGATGGGTTGGCTTTGTTCTTCTGCTATTGCTTCTTTGGTTTATATAATCTTAGAATTTTCTTTCCAGACTAGGATGATCACATAACTCTTAAATAAGGCCCAGCTGGATCTTTTTCCATTCTCTCTCTGAAACTTATGTATTGAAGAACATGTAATACTGAGACTTGTTTTTATATACTTATATACATATATGTGTATATATATATGTGCATTTTTATATGCACATCTAAATACATATACATGCTTCTATGTATGTATATAAATATGTACCTAAATACAAGAAATAGACAAGGTAGCCTATCTGTTTTTTTGCAGATACTCATATCATTTCATGAACATCATTTTTAGACAATTATTATATTTATTATTCTCAATGGACATAGTCAGAATTTCAAAAAAAAAAGTGTGAATTTTGAAAACATTATTCTAGAAAGTGTGAGGTAAAAAGGATGGTACATGATCAGTCTGTGCAACACTGCAGACTGCAGTATGAATTACAATATGAGGCAAATGGTTTCCATTTTAAGCATATCTGACCATAAAATTCTGTGATTCTATTCTGCGATTCTGTGTTTGCCTGCATATAAATTAAAATCAAATGGATCTTTCCTCAGATATTTCTGGCAACACATTTCGGTCATAGATTAAAGAAAAATAACATAAACTTGATGTTACAAATATGTATGTGATTGCCACTTATAATGAAAATATTGTAAATAACTAAATCAGAAACATTCAGTGCTGATGGAGGAATCTAAGGACTTACTGCTTCAAAGCCACAGACTTCTAGCACGTAAACTAAAGAAGAATCTTCATTAACATATAGTAGCATTTATAAAAGAAGAAACATACTTCAAGATGTGTAATTATATGAGACGTTTTATCTTCTTGGGTGGCTAGCTTATGAGCTGATCTTTGTTACCATATTATCAGGTATAGGCATAATTGGTCTAACTACACTGTTTTTCAGTCTACAGCCCTGTAAAAAAGGATTAATTCCTTAATTAGGCTCACATAGTGGACCAAAAGTACCTGGCCATGCTAGGGCATGAGGAGGAGTGATCTCTCTCCCAGTCCTCTTATCCTTCCATCTCTAAGCTATAGGTATGGGAAGAGTACTCTATACATATCTCCTTATCCCAGAGTGTGACAATAAAGGTGGTCTAGCAATAAGAAAATACTAGCTCTGTTCCCTCCACAGTCAGGAAAACATTTTGCTATTGGCAAAGGTCTATAAATCAGGCAGCATTTTCCATCAGCCGAGAAAGAGTGCAATGCTTGGCATTAGCCTGGGGGTCTAGCTTGATTTCTTGCCTTCACAGGATCTTCAGCAAGTCAGTTAGATACAGATACTTAGAATATGGGAACCTTGTTCCTACTTAACTTGAGCAGAATTATCTTCCGGAAGCATGATATGAGCATGCAGATCTAGAGGGTCCAGACTTCAGTCTCACTACGCCTTACTTTACCACTATGTCCATAAAATGAAGAAAAACATTTCCTACTCCCCAAGTCTGCTGTGAAAATAGATACATGAGGCAATACTTTGAGATATCCCAGGTACACCGGCAATATGAAACAGTATTGAGTATATTACTTTTAAAGATAGAAGAGGCTGGTTTTTGAGTCACAAACTGTCCTTTCTGTTCATCAGGAGCCCATGGAAACGCATAGGAATATTTTTATTTTCCTGATAAGACAAAAGATGCTATGAGGTGGTTTAGTCAGTACACTACTAAGTGTTTTCTTTACTGAACTTTGAACAATGCATTCATCATTGGTCCTGGCTGTTAAATTCGGCATCTCTTTTTCAGAATATCAGTGATCATAAAGCAGTAGATCTCCAGGGCCTGTTGACAATTTTACACTAACTTTGCATTATTTCCATGATTTTATCTTAAATTGGCATCGTTTTATTACATTGATAACTAGAAGGAGCAAATCAGAAATTAGAAAGAAAGAAAACTGACACTGATTGATGTCCAAGTCTTTCTCCTGATTCGCTGATTAAACTCATCAATCTATATGCAGAAGAGATGTCCAATGCAAATGGAACCAACCAGCCTTAACGAAGTTGTGTTGTCAGCATACTAAAGGGAAAATGGTGTCCTCATGACAGACAGGGAAAACAAAGCTAAACCAGAGACAGTCTGCTCCAAATGATATTGATTTTAAGAGGTGGTAAATCACTATTTAAGACACATTCTAAACATTACAGTAAATTTTGTTGGCTACACTAGATTAGATTGTGGTATATAGATTGTGCAGGGAAAAAAAAATCACATTTGTTTATGGGCCCTCTGGGCTGTGAGAAAACTGCCCTCAGTGCTCTGTTTAAGTTCAGTAATCCTCCATCTTGTTTGGAGAATGAACGTTAGTGGCACTAGCTAAAGTATCCCACTCCCCAGACACACTCCAGTTTTTTCAGATTGCTCCTTTCTCTTCCTCACTTACTTACATAGGGATGATAAAGTCTGATGCTTTGTGGATGAGAGATCATCAATTTGAAACTGTACCCTAATTTTCATTAAGTGAAGCATTTTTATAGAGGTTCACTCTATTTACATTATTTTCATATAAATCAGAAGAATCTAGTATACCAAGTAACTGAAGAAAATGACCCAAAAGCATAAGTGTTCATCTGGAAAAATCAGCTTTTCCAACCTCCTGGATAAATGATGCCAATGCATAAGCGCATGGAGTAGACAAACTTTTGCATCTAGGCACGGCTGAACTGAGAAAGAATCAAAACAAGTAAATGTACAAGAATTTTATAGAAACCTAGCTGAAAATCTTTGGCTGGGATCCAGTCAGCCAGTTCAAAAAAGAATGGGCACAAGACTTTCTCCCACTAGTTTAATTATAGATGGGTGGGAAAAAATCTTTTTCTTTGGAGAATGATTTGGTTTTTCTTATCTCAATAGGAGAGAGAAAGGTTTGTTAGAATTACTTTCATTTTTTTACATTTTTATTTTCTGTAATTACTACTGCTAGCAGAGTGCCGTGTTGTGTAATTTCTTGTTAGGTGACTTCTGAAGGTCCTTGACCTAATTTTTCTTATCATTGATGAATTGTCAAGAATCTGGTGAAGGCTTAGGTTGGTGCTGGACTCCAGACAAAAAAAATAAGGAAAATATAATGTGTTTGGCTAGTTTCAGTGCCTCAGTATTTAGGGAAGCTTTTTACAAACTTACTGTGTTTTATAAACTAGTGTTTTGCAAGCTGTTGCTCGAAAGCAGTGTGCTACCTGAAAGGCTCTGTGGTGTTAATTACAGCCACAGGAACCTAAAAAATCAAGAGTGAGGTCACCACTTCTAGACTTTTTATTGACCGCGACAGTGAAGTGTAGCACTTCCTCAGGGTGCTCTTTGCTCTCTGCTCTCTGTGGTTGCCAGTGGGCAGTGATCTGTATCAGCTGGAGACATGGATACAGATCTCAGTATAAAACAAAGTCCTCTCCCTGATGCTTTGAAATGTTACATTTCATATAAAAGTGTAGTCTTTTCATTATCTCCCTTCTGAATGTAAGCTAACTACCTTCCTACAACTCATCAGAAATTTATTTCAATGATTTTAAGGGAAAAAAAATGTGCTATAAATCAGTCTATCATGTTTCCTTCACCCTTAGGCTCCCACCTCCAAATAATTTCCTAAAATAACTGTAAAGACACAAAGTGTTTTAATGGATATTTTCTGTCCTGCCCTGACATGCGATTAATACCCCATATTGAATTTATTCCTAAAAAAATATTCCTGAAGAAGAAAAAATTGTAAAAATGAGTAGAAATTAATAGATCTCCTTCTGACTAGACTGAAATGCAATAGGCTTAATTGCGACTTGGAACAGTCAGACATTTTGAAATGTCTTCTAACAGAAAGCCTAGGGAAGCATTGGGAAAAGATTGTCTAAGAGCTGTGGAATCTCCATCATTGGAGGTCTTTAAGAGCTGATTAGACAAGCAACTGTCAGGAATGACATAAGTATAGTTGGTTTTGCCTTAGGGCAGAGGGACAGACTAGCTGACCTCTCGAGGTCATTTTCAGCCTTGTGATTCTGTGAATGAAAACATGCATCCTCTCCTAACTGTAACATAATCCGTCATCACTCAACACCATTTCCTTTCGATGTCATGCATTCAACCTTAACTTTGTCCTTTGTTTTGTTCTATTAAGAAACTATGCACTCTGATGTGTCATCTTGATGTAATGTAATATTTATTAAGAAGTGCTTTGTAAAGACTGAGAAAAAGACATACGCTTTTGAGGTTCATTAAGAAATTGTAAACATTGTGTATTGCACGATGAAGAAAAGCTACAATTAACAGATAAAAATGGGGCAATAGATCTTCTTGGTTATATTTACTTCCTTAGTAAATATGATATCTATTTGTAGATCTTGCAAGGTATCTTTATAGTGCTGTGTGTATATATATACATGCATGTGTATTTACATATATATGTCTGTGTGTATCACTGTAGGGTTATATTACAAAGAAGAAATGGGAGTAGGAAATGGAATTCGTAACCTAGCAACATGTCATTTTGATATTGGCACAATTTTTTTTTTTTAATGTTAGAGCGAAGTAAGAGGATCCGCAGAATTAAATAAAACCCTTAATTGGTGAAGTCTTATAAGAATGATAGTCACTTTTCCAGGTTCTTGTTGATTCTCCAGTCAAGACTTAGACCTGTGTTACACTGAGCTTTTTCTTTCACCGTTAGATGTTCTTCATCTATATCATATTTGACGTGTTGTGGCAGTTTGGGGAGGTCCCCACCGACTGGACAAGGGGTAACATCACCGGCATTTTTAAAAAGGAAGGAAAGGAAGACCCAGGGAACTACAGGCCAGTCAGCCTCACCTCGGTGCCTGGCAAGATAATGGAGCAGATCCTCCTCAAAACCATGCTAAGGCACATGGAGAATAAGGAGGTGATTGGGGACAGCCAACATGGCTTCACCAAGGGCAAATCGTGCCTGACCAACTTGATATCCTACTATGATGGGGTTACAGCATTGGTGGACAAAGGACGGGCAACTGACATCATCTACCTGGACTTGTGCAAGGCATTCGACACTGTCCCGCATGGTGTCCTTGTCCCTAAATGGGAAGGACATGGATTTGACAGATGGACCACTCGTTGGATAAGGAACTGGCTCAATGGACGCACAAAGAGTTGCAGTCAGTGACTTGGTGTCCAGGTGGAGACCAGTGACAAGTGGTGTGCCTCAGGGGTCAGTACTGCAGCCAGTGCTGTTCAATATCTTTGTCGTCGACATGGACAGTGGGACGGAGTGCACCCTCAGCAAGTTTGCCAACGACATCAAGCTGTGTGGTGTGGTTGACACGCTGGAGGGAAGAGATGCTATTCAGAGGGACCTTGACAGGCTGGAGAGGTGGGCCTGCGTGAACCGCATGAATTTCAACAAGGCCAAGTGCAAGGTCCTGCACATGGGTCGGAGTAATCCCAAACACAAGTATGGGCTGGGTGGAGAGTGACTTGAGAGCAGCACTGAGGAGAAGGACTTGGGGGTACTGGTGGATGAGAAGCTCAATATGAGCCGGCAATGTGCACTTGCAGCCCAGAAAACTAACTGTATCCTGGGCTGCATCAAGAGAAGCGTGACCAGCAGGTCAAGGGAGGTGATTCTGCCCCTTTACTCTGCTCTTGTGAGACTCCACCTGGAGTACTGCGTCCAGCTCTGGAGCCCCCAACGTAAGAAAAACATGGATGTGTTGGAGCGGGTGCAGAGGAGGGCCAAGACGATGATCAGAGGGCTGGAGTACCTCTCCTCCGAGGACAGGCTGAGGGAGTTGGGGCTGTTTAGCCTGGAGAAGAGAAGGCTCCATGGTGACCTTAGAGCAGCTTTCCAGTATCTGAAGGGGGCCTACAGGAAGAATGGAGAGAGACTTTTCACAAGGGTGTGTAGTGATAGGACAAGGACAAGACAATAAACTAAAAGAGGGCAGATTTAGATTAGATATTAGGAAGAAATTCTGCACCATGAGGGTGGTGAGGCATGGGAACAGTTTGCACAGAGAAGCTGTGGATGCCCCCTCTCTGACAGCATTCAAGCCAGGTTGGGTGGAGCTCTGAGAAACCTGGTCTAGTGTATGATGTCCCTGCTCATAGCAGGGACATTGGAACTAGATGGTCTTTCAGGTCCCTTCCAACCCTTACCATTCTATGATTCCATGGTTCTATGAACTTGTTCTAATAAATGCCTGGTCAATTATGATCTGACTTATGGCACTAAAAATTTCTAGCAAGCTCTTCCCGGGCACCCTGGCATTTATGAAGCTGGCATAATTTTCCTTATACAATCCAGAAAACTGAAAAACAATTAAAAAGCGCATCCAAGATTCCTTATCAGGGAATAATCTTGCTATTATGTTCCAATTTAATATTGGAATAAATATATGATTTTCTCATATTGATATTTTTCTTCTTTCTCCCTGGAGTTTTCACTGATCATTTTTTCCTAGTGAATCTTCTTGTCTTCTTTGTCGTATTCTCCATGACTTTCTGTCACTCCTGTCTCTGTTTTTTCTCTTAGTATACAAACATGACACTGTTTTTCTCATCTTAGAAGGTCCATTAAAGATGACTCTTGCTTTTCCAGTAAATCTAATCCTCCCTTTCGTCTCCTCTCTGGTTCATACTCACTTTCAGCTTATTGTGGTGGTACCACTTGTCTTGCTCTTTGATATTCTGCTTTTCCACTAAATCACAGGACTTGGTCACCTCATTCACTCAGATTGATGCAACTATCACCTTGGATTTACTTGTCTTGATAGACCTGAAAGAAAACAATTCTCTATTCTTCTTTTTGATCAAATTCATCGTCATCTTGTATGTCACTCAGGCTTGTAACCTAGCTCATGTCTGACAGATGCTTTGTCCTTGCATTCAAATGCTCTCTACATAATTTATCTGAAACACAACCTTTCTTATCCATCTACAGTTAAAGCTGTTGTCAGCTTTCATGATATTCTATCCCAATTTCTACCACTGGGATTCTACAAGTTTTTAAAATGTGCATTTTTACAGCCCATAACCTAAACCATGATGTCCTTACTTACAAACTTATTCCTACCTATTTATTATTACTAATTTACCTTTAATGACATTTACAACCTTTAGGACTGCTACTTTTCCAACATTAACTCTGTGATGTGCAATGACTGAAGCATAGCACATTGACTGCTTATGTTTCATTGTTCTCTTGCTTTCCCCTTACTTATGTGACCAATACCCTTATCTTTGACTAGTAACTGTACAACAGTTTACACTGTGTACAGTGCCTAGTAAAATAGGAGTTTGTGTTCACTATAAGAATCTTGATGCTTCATAGTGCTAATTCCCTGAAATTATACCAGAGCTATCTGGCTTTAAGAAAGATCAGAATTAGTCCTTCTGCATCTGTTTATATTCATGTGGTTCAGGTCTGTCATTGTTCATGGAGGAGAGAAGCTCTCAATTGCTCAGTTGCACCTTTAGTCTTAAGGCATGGGCAGGGAAAATATCAGTAACCCATTATTTCCTAGAGTGAATCAGAAGAGGATAGTCAGCTACAGATGAATATTAAGACATTTCCAAAAGAGAAAAGTCTCTTGCTTGGAATATGAAGTTAATCATTACAGAAGGATCTTGAAACATTCATCTTCAATGGAATAACACTTACTAACCTGGAAGAGAAAAACGTGCCCCCATCCTTTTATTCATTTGGAGGGGCTGAGAAAGGTAACAAGTGATGACAAACTACTGAAAACAGTGTGCCATACTTATAAATTACTACTTTAACTTAGCCCTGAAACATTTCAACAAAGAGTAGAACATTATAAAACTGTGACATCCACTAGCCATGGCTAAGTCAAGTTTAAGCATTTTTACTGACTATTTAACAAACCTACTAAAACAGGAATGGACTGTGTCTAGTAAGTATCTGCCTGCTTTGCCCAAGGACAAATAGCATTATTTATCAGGCTGGGTGGTCAGACAGTTTGTCTGCCCAAGTTACCCTTGGACTGACATAACCCCTCACACTGTGAAGTGCCACGGAAGTGAAGGACTCTGTTTCAGCCATATTTCAGCCATTAAACTGCTGCTTTCCAGCCAGAATGCCTGTTCCTGGGACCACACCACTGCCAAATGCACCAGGGCTGTGGTGCAAATACCCCTGTGTTGATATTGTAGTAGAAGATGCAGTAACGAAACCCTGTGTTTAAACCCGATGTAATTCTCCAGCCCCCTCCCCGATCCCTCACAGTGGTGAATGATATCTATACAGGTTCCTCAATTGTTAAATTTTTTGTCTTTGCTAATTCTCTACGATTTGCTCTAGTTATGATCTCTGAAGGCCAAATACTCTTAGGAAGGAATCAAGGTATTTATAATACTGCTACATTTTCCTTTTGAATAGCTAAAAACTGCTGATGTGTCTGTTCCTCTCATCCGGAGAGAAACGATTATCCTTTCTCAAAACTGTACCTTCATTGGATGACTCTGATTGATGTTGGAGACTGAAATCAGTAGTGAGCCATGCAACAGGTGAGGTATTGCCCTTCTGCTCACTTCACTGATGTATGAAAAAAGATATCTTTTTTCTTTTTTCCACACTGGTCTGTTTCTGACTTATTCTGCATGGCTTTTCATCTTATCAAAATTAGCAGTCCAACTTGTGGATAGTATCCCTTGAATATACTTTTACTCCACACTTCCTCTCCACTTTAATTCTTTAGCCTTTGCTATTATTAACAATGATAGCTATTTTTCAGAAAGAAACTTATTTCTCACAATGTATTGTTTCAACAGTCAGGCTTAGAAAAATACAAGAGAAATATATTGAAAGACAAACACTCATCAGAATTTTTTTTTCTCCTAACAATGTATTTTTTCCTCCAGTTACAGCCCCACAAAAAATATAAAGGCTTTTTTAATGAAGAAATACTTGAAAATCAGCTTTTAGAAATACTTTCTTGTATGGCAATTTTACCTGGTCAAACTTGAAGCTTAACATTGACGTGTGTGGCAGACGTGAACAGTGATTCTGAGATCTGAACTTTTGACAATGACTTAATTTTTCCTCAGCAGTTTCCCTCTCTGTATAATAAAGATGCCACTTCTTATTATTAATTCTGCTCTAACAATGAGAAGGACAATATGACATTTCTACAGGATTTTTGAAGATGACATGACTGTGTCAGGGTAAAAATATAATGCATAATATTTACCAGGAGAAGACATCAAAGTATTTGGAACTTTTATGTGTATTGCTGTAAATCAGGTTTCACAATTACTAAGTTCCGCAAAAATAATTTAAGGAGAAAAATCCTTTGTATGAATTCATTCAGAGGTGTGAAACATAATCTTAGCTGATTTTGCTAGTGGTATGTATGTAAATATTTCCTCTTTCTTTGAAATTATTTATTTTTCCAGAAGCTTCTGAACAAAGACAAACTTTCAAAACAAGTGCACTAACAATTAAGACTCTGCTAATAAAGTCTAAAGAAATAAAAATCTACTTCAGAACAATTCAGTAGGCTGCCTGCAATTCCGATGACAGCAGTGTGAATTACAGATAGCACACAAGCAAAGTAGCAAGGCCACACAGCACCTTGCAATTTAGAATTTGTCAACATTTTGCAGTTTCCCATGTGACTTACCACTTGGTTGATGTTTCCCATTTCTTGTTTACATAGGCTTAACCTTTGGAATATCCATGCAAAGCAGCACATTCGAACTTTAGATCAGTCACACATAATGAGAAATCTCAAATCATTCCAAGCAATTCATTTAATATTTTATAAGGAAAATACAGCTTGAGTTGTGCAGTTAAATTTGCAAGAAGATCAGGAAGGACAGCAAGAGCAGGCACCCGTACATTACCGGTGATAAAATAGAGATAAACTGAAAAACTGTGAGATTGTACATCTAAAGTCTACAACAGATGTACTCATAACTAACGTGTAGGTTTCATTCATTAAATATAAGTAAGATATAAATATGTTAATCTTGTGTCTCTGTCGGTTGAGCAAAGAGGACAAGAAGGGTAGAAAACAATTAAAAAGTGTGTAGATATTTCTGTTAAAAGAAATTTGCCAGTAGTGTGAAATATGAATTTCTAGCTTGTCTTCTTTTAATTTTGTGACACCTGGGCCTTAAGTATCAAAAGGAGGGATTTCCCTCACATCCCTAAACCAGGCAGAGCCATATATTATGGCAAACACGGAGGGTCCCTAGGTAGCAGTCAAAATGCCTCTGGAGTAGAAATAGAAAGAATGTCAAGAAATTCCATTCCTAGCTCTTTACTCCACATAATCTGATTTCTCTTCCTTTTTCTGTCTGAAACTGTGCAATTTCCAGTGACACTGCAACATGGCTCCACAATTGTTTGATAAAGAGCAGTACAATCCCTACTTACACTATCAAAGCATTAATCAGGAAATTGGAGCAGCCTGGGTTTTGGGTTGTTTTGTTTTTTTTTTTTCCTGAGAGATATAATCTTCTTTTTTTTCTTCTTTTTTTTGGACCATTGCTAAATATATCCAGAGTGCTCTAAAAATCTGGAAAAGGAAATTAAAATCTTGAACAAATCTGTCCACGGTGAATTCAGGACTTGATTGTGGATTTCATCCTCATGGTGTTGATTTTAGGGACTACTACATCAAAGCATGAATGGTTAGCTGCAAGCTCGTGTTTACTACTTCACACAACACACTTGTTTCCCCGAAAGCCAATTCTGATTCAAATCAATTTAATTAAGTAACAAAGCTGGTTGTCATGGTAACAAAGCTACTAATTTGTCATGGCAAATACTCTGTGAGATTGACAAGTTGCTAAGCAACAGCCAATGGACTTGAAGACAGAAGATGACAAATTCTATCTGGTGCAGATGTTGTGATCCAGTCTTGAATTAGGCCTCTGTTCAGAGTGGATTCCCAAGAGAGCATCACCTGGATAGTTTAATAGCAACACAGGGAGCAGCATGCCACAACAAATTACGTTGTTTTGCACTTTTAAAAATGTGTTTGAGGGAGAAGCTAGTAAAAGAAGTTAATTTGATGCTCCTTGTCATCTTTTTATTTTCCTGTTACAGAATATATGAGATGATTCAATCTTACTGTACTTGGCTTTGCATATGCATATTTATATTTCAGAAATATTTTTTTATCCGTCTTTGTACATATGATACATAAAATTCAGGCATGCAAGCACAAAACAACTGGTTTATGGCTAAATCACCTCAACAAAACCTGTTTGGAGTAATGTGCATAATTCACTCACAACAATGGAGAATAATTTATTTTTGGTTTATTATTCTTTCTCTCAGGATAGCCTCCAACATCACTGTTTAAGCTTGATTTACTTTGATTCATGAGAATAAATTCATTATTCCTTTCACTGAATTTACTAGAAATATTTCAGGATGTTGGTATCTTCCTGCCTGATCCTGCTTTTGATCTGCACAGGAATCAAACTAAGTGTGAAGTAATGTCATTTTGTCAATGCACGATTTTCTTAAATTCACCTTACTAGTTAATTTATCTTGAAATCCTTGTCTAAACATATTTTAGGTCAAAACCCCACTTTAGTTTGGAAATAATGAAAGTATTCTCTTAGCTTCTATGTTTAGGCATTATTCTGAAATCTACTTGTTAATATTAGTGCTTTGTGTGCAAAACGAACCACACTGGTAAAGGATAATGAAAAGTACAGAAAACTTTGAGAAGATTAGAGGTATTCAAAGAAATGTGGATGGATTTACAGTTCACTGGAAAATATTCCTATCAAAACAGAAATTCTTTGTAAACTAGGATTGATATTTCTAGGATTTCACTTGCAAATGTAAGGAAGATTTCTAACAATTTTGAAATGGCTTTTTTTTACATTATATTAAACATTTCATTTTTCAGTAAAATTTGACTTTTTGATTAGAAATAATTGGTCAAATCATAATCAAAACAGAATGAGTAGTGCTTTAATATAACAAAGAGTCAAATACGGATATCAAAACAAATCCTTCTAATTTTCTGAAGCAAGATATCTAAATGACCCAAAGTTCTCCTCTTTGCTCTGCCATCCTTTTCTGTGCTATCACTCCTGCTGGCAGACAAATTTTTAATTCCCAAAGAGCTTTATACTCCAAATATTCCAGCCTCCACACATTTCCAATACGGATAGTATATTAGTTTCTTACTAGATTCATCACAACTAACAGATCGCTGACAGGAAGATCCAGCCAAGAATCTAATTTTGTGCTCTACAATACTCACTTGAATATATACAGCAACAATTTAGCAGTTTAAATAAAATGTTATCTAGAACCAAAGTAGGGTTTTGTTTGTTTTATCGATTTCAATGCAAATGCAATCATTGTGATAGAGACTGAATAAAACCAGGATCTGGCATTGTATTATGAGAGGGTTAAAATAAACCAAATGAACAATCTAATAAAATTGTGGTTTTATAAAGCTAGAATCAGCCTTTTTTAATTAGGGTTTCAATGCCTGTTCATAAATAGAAGGAGAACCATGCCTGTCAAGTTTGGTTAAAAGGGTGTTCTGCAGAAAATTAGCCAGGAAAATTCACACAAATTAACAGAAAATATAAAGGCAATAGCTACATGCAACTTAAATGTTGACCTTTCACTATTTCAAATCACTTGTTAGACTAGTATTTGTTACTTTATATTGTATTTGGAGTCCATGACAAAGCTTTGGCTATAGGGGCGCAGCAGGGGTGGCCTCTATGGGCGGAGGTAGGGGAGGAAAAGGATTTTAATATTTATCTTTTGTTTCTCATTGCCCAAATATATTTTAAATGGCAAAAAATGTAAGTTAATTTTCCTCAAGTTGAGTCTGAATTGCCAGTGGCAGTAACTGGTAAGCAATCTCACTGCCTTAATCTCAACTCACAATGTTTCTCATCTTATCCCCTTGTCCCGCTAAGTAGAGGGAGTGAGTGAGCTGCTGGGTGGGAGCCTGGTTGTTTGCCAAGGCTAAGACACTAGGTATACACAATGCAGTCACTGAAAAAAGTCGCATGTAGCAAGTGCATAGACAAATGGAGCCAAGGCTTCATGTTCAACAGTAGTACATTTCTTTGTGAAATGTTTTAACAGGAAAGGCAGTAGACAATAGGCTTTTTCCTCTCCTCTGAAAGCTGCAGACAAAATCCTAACATTCTACCAGAAAAAAAGAAGAAAACAACAAAAAAATCTTAAAAAAATCACATGCAAATAACAACATTTCATGTGAGACCTTGCATACTTATTTGCCTTTGGCCCTGAAACTGTCATTTAGGCACTTTAATAGTACCTTTTGAGTGCCCCAAGTGCTTGATTTGGGATCTCAATTTATGCAGTCCTTTTTATTTATGAAACCCATAGGCAGTTACATATTTTTAGTTTTCTTTTGATGAGCCTGACAGTTCAGAGATAATTTAAAATTGACAGTGAAGGGAACAGTTATGACCCTATCTGTTTCTTGCATCAGGCCTGCTGGTAAGAGAGAACATATCTTTTCAAGGCTTTTCATTTTGTTAAAAACCAAGAGCTAGTGAAGCCATGAGATCCTTAAATAAATTATTCCTCTTGTTTATCATCAACTATTTATTCTTTACGGCCACAGATCTGAGGACTGATATTTGCTGTCTTAGCTTTCTGATCATATGTTTTGCCACATCACATGGATCCCTTGAAATTGCCAGCTCCTTATGATACTCAATTTTAAAATGAGTTTCTCCCTCAGAGAGATATTGTGACTTGCAGTCTTGGTTCCTAGGTATATAATGTTGTTGTTGGAAAACTTAAAAAAAATCTTACTCAAGCAAGTCCAGTTTATTGAAATATCAAGGTTGTTCATCAGATCTATCTTTCTCTTTATTTACCATACTGTTGTTTTTGTGTATGTCTTAACAAGACTGATTTTACGTCATTTTGCACATTGTTGGTCAGGTTGTGACTTGAATCAGGCCAGAAGAAAGCTAACAGGAAAAAACAGGTTATTTTTTTAATTAGCATTCCTTTTTAAAGACTATCAGTTACAAAGGTTTTAATGAATTCACTATCTGTAGTATTTTTGAATCATAATGAAATCAAATGCCTTACAGAAATCTTTGCCAATAAAATCATAAACTTAATCAAAAAAGCAAGTTTACTTGACAAAGTTTTTTTCATCAAGTTGTGCTGATTGACAGTATGTATATTGCCATTATTTTAATTCTTCATTGATTTCATCTCCCATCACCTTGACTTAGTTACTTTATATCCATTTAACCAGATGAGAGTTTACTGAAGTATTTGTCCTTCTTAAACAGTGGTACAACAACCAGTTTTCTTTTAGAGCCCCAGAGATTTTTGACTCTTCCAAGATTTATCCATCAGTCTGACACTCCTTTGAACGTTTTTGTAACTTATGGTGTATGAAGTATTTCATCATAGTTAAAATTAACTTATTTTTTTCTTAAAACTGTTATTTTGTTTCTTTCCTCTCAGTACTACTGGAACAAAACCTGTTTCACTATTACTGTAAACATCAGCCTTTTCTCTAAGAACAGATGCAAGATATAGACTGGAGAATTCTCAGTCTCCTACAGCATTACTGATATTTATATTGTCCATTTTTGGTAAACTTGCTGCAGAATCTGCCCCCAGGACAAACTTGATGGGAGTGGAGAGAGGTGGAAAGTCCGGGGAAGGGAATTAAGAAGACTGCAGCTGTTTAATCACTTTTCTCATTACAGGGCACATACCACAGGTTATGGGACGGACTGAGGCTTCTCAGCAGAATGCTTCTTCCTCTGTTTCACACTCAAGTTCCAACTGCCCCTGCATCAGCCCATCACCAGGAATCACTTTGGCATCTATGCAATAGTAACAGTAAGGAGAAACTAACTTTTTTCTGTTCACTGCTGACTTTCCTGATCTCAAGGACCACCAAATGTCTGAAACTGGCAAAAAATTCAGAAAACTCTTTTACTTTTTTTTTCTTAATTGATCTGACACTTAACAGCATTTGCTTCAAAAGGTTAAAATCTGTTCCTATAACTAGTCTTCTCTTCTCCAAAGCCCCTTTTCTCTAGCGAATGGCTGGTCTGGCCTCTGGCTGACTTTCTGTCTTCACAAATTTCTCTAAAATTCCCTATCCTACCACCTTTCATTTTAGCAAGGGTCCCTGGGAAGACTCCTACAAATCCATCACTGAGAATGGCAACTGGGGAAAGCAGCCATTTCTCACTCCTCCAGATGAAAACAGTTCTGCCACATTCTCTTCAAGTATATTCTCCTCCTAAGGCAAGCACAGGGCTCCCATCAACACTAATGCAGATGCAAAGGTGAATATTCCCATTTGTGAGGGACCATAATTGAATCACCATTAGCTTCAGCTCCTGGTGTTGTTCAGAATGAGTTGAGTCCTATTGCTTCTTGTTGCTAGAATGCTATAGATTAGTTAAACCGTCTAAAGGCAGCTTTGTTCTTCTGTCAGACATCTGCTGAATGTTTGTTTAAAATATAACATCTCCAAAGAGGTATTAGAATCTGGCAAAGACAAAAGACTGAATTAACCTTAACTACAGAGTGGCTATCAAAGCCTCTGTCACAACCACTTCAAAATCCCCCTTTCAGGTATATGTGGAACAGTTGTACTACTAATCCATATTTACCGCTAAGCTACGTGAATGTACATTTTCCTAGTGTTTAAGTGGAAGAAGCTGTAAGGAAGTGAGATTGTCACTTCTCTTCCAACTTTTTAACAGACAGCAGTAATACAAGAATACTCCATGGAGTAAGTGGTTGTACCTTGACTTTTTTTTTCCTCTCCAGAAAATAGAGTCTTCCTAAGAAAACTTTACTGACTTACACACAAAAAAACCAAAATAAAAATGTACTTTTATGAAAGCTATCCATCAAATGTCAAGGCTAATAATCAATTTTTTGTCACAATGAACTGATAAAAGCTTTCAGTAATAATGTCATGGGGAAAAAAATTTGTGTTGGAACTCGCAATGCTCAGCCCTGATATCAAACGAATTCATAAAAGCTCAATACCACTGTAGCCCTTGGAGGCAAGACAAAACACAATTTCTCATCCACAGGATATGGAATAATTCCTTCTTTTTATTTTTTTTTATCAGAGAGAGAAGCAAAAGGAAAAAATCTGATTTTCAAAAAAAATATTACACAATCCTGCTTATGCAGGTGAACATTAGCGATCATTTTGGTTGCCGATATCACAAACCGTTATGGTGATTTCTCTCACATCATGCAAATGGCTGCATAATGTCTACTCCTCTTGGAATGTAAAATCAAATCAGCATTCTAATGCTACAAGCCCATGATGAGCTTGGAAATAAATATGCAGAAGCACATAAAAAAAAAATCAAGGCAATCAAGGAGAGCCAGCGTCCTAGCTCGGACTATAAATCTTTGTCTGTTTCAATCGTAGAGCTGGCCGAATCAGTGTAAAATTCGAGCGGGGATGTCATCAATTTCTGTTAACCTCTCTATTCTTCTTTGTGTTGGCGGTGCAGTGATGGATTGGTTTTGTCACTTGTGCTCAGTTCACAGTATGTTAACATGGAAGGGTGCAGGCAGGTTATGAAGAAGGGTTATTACTGTCCCAGCTCTGACCTGGACTTACTATCTTTTCTAGTATCACAAAACCTTACTGTCTTTGAGACTGAAAAGTAGCATCCTTGGAGCTGTCTAATACTAAACAGAGAAGCCAAGATTTTTCTCCTCCAGTTGCTTTTCTGTAGTTCTTTCTGGTCGCTTTGCTCCAGCTCATAGGCCTTTTCTTTCCTACCATTTTTTAATTAATAAATGAATGTAGGAGATGCTTATTAAGCCAACTATCAGTGCAGGAAAGTAATGAATTACTGGATTATGTTACAAGGAATCTGTGATTTGCAAACACAAAGAGATTCATAATTTCACAGTCTCCAAATAATAAAGCACTGGTAATAAAACAGAGGTAATAGCACAAACTTACTGGCATGTAGTGAATACATAAATGTTTCAAGGAATGGACTAGCAGTTCTTTCATGTTGTCTTGATCATGTATTTGGTAAGGGTGTTTAAATTGTGCTAGTTAATTTCTGCAGTGGATTTGATGAGTTTGGGTGTTCTTCAGTTGTTTTCCGCTTTTCTATGCTGTGTCAATGCACTTGCTGAGATCTGTATTGCACAGCACTGAGACACCTGGCTCTACTTCAAAAAACTCGCAAACTCAACTTTAAGCAACTTCAAGCTCTGTTAATGTCAATGGAACCGATCAAGTGCTTAAGTTAAGCACGTTCCTAAATGCTTTGATGGAAAAGTGTAATAAATCCTAATCCAGAGCCCAATGAAATCTTTCGGAGTCCTTATATTGACTTCAGTGGGCATTGAATCAGGCTAACAGAGCTCAACACCTTGCAGAACTGAGCCCTTAAATGGTTGGCTCATTTCACCTCATAAGTGGTTGTTTTAGTGGTGGATGAAGTGATCCCTATGAGTAGTGTTTAATATAGTGTGTTTCAGCTTGTTAAGTTAGTAAAGTGCTTTGGGATCACTTGAGATGGAAGGTACAATACGAATGCATGTTATTATTACACTGCCAGAAGTACCATTTTTTGTCAGTGAAAAATCACATTAAAATAAATGCCTTAAAATGAAGGAAAAGGAACATTAATCTATAAAAATTCTATAGCTGTTTATCTCTGTAAAGAAAAATCAAGTGGAACAAAACAACTCCAGCGATAGGTAGCCCAGGTTCTGCAAAAAAAGCCAAACAACTGAGGGTCAATGGCATTTTGCAAGTGATGCTTTTGCTCTTGACAAATTGGACCCAGGATATAGGAGTAAATCTGGTCACAAATGTCTGCCACTTCTCACAGCTCTGTTGGCTGCTCAGAAGCAATTAAGTGAAGTGGGTGTTCAAGTCCCATTGAATGTCCCAATTAACAATTAGCAGGACTTGTGCTCTTAAGGGTTTTTGGAGATCTTCTCAATACAGCACTGAGAAAGTCACATGAAGGAGACCTCCGTTTCCATATTCTTCTTGTAGGAGCTATTTTTAAAGTCACAAGAAAAAAAAACGGATTAAATATAGTAGAGAACCGTGAAAGAAACAATTGTTATGTCATAGCTTATTCTGCTATTCATCATTGAGTTCAGGAATGTAGAAGGAGCCTAGCCAGACTGCAGACTAGGCAATCTGATCAAATTCAGACTGATAGTAGTTTCACAAGCATTTTTTCCCATAAAAAATGTATTCCTACATCCTGGTATTTTTAAGATGTCTTGGGAAATCAAACCACTGCATATTAACAATAAAACCAGAGATAAGGTTGGCATGATAAAGTTTTTCTATGTGACCAGTTTAGCTTGCTTTTTGTCCCAAGTTTGTTTCTATTTCTCTTGCCATAAATTTAAACAAAACTACATGTTCAGTGCCAGCTTCAGAGACTCCAGTAGAAGTAGGCAAGAAAGGATCCCAAAGAAGTCACACTGACCTTGCTGATCTGTTTCACCTGTGAAAAAGCTGCATGTAGCACTGAACCCAAGAGGAACTCTGCATTTGCTCATGCTGCCCCTGTCCCATGGAAAGGAATTGTCACTCCAGAAGTAAGAGCTCCTGGACTTCCACCAGCTCACATGTAGCCTCACGTAGCACATAAACAGAATAAACGCAATCCGCCATGGGAAGGCCTTGTGATAGTCTCGAGATATGTGAATCCCATTAAAATTGTTATTGTATTGCAAATACTTTTAGCAGGATGCCCATTTCCTGTTATATTTGCCTTAAAGGTTCATGTTCTCAATTACATAATGACATACAAATTAAATGCAATTTCCAATTTAAACCTGTACAAGTGTCAGTTATCAAGTTCCCTTGTTAGTCCCATGAGGCTGCCCACAGCAGTGCTGAAAAGTGCACTGCTGTGCAGAAGTTACAGTACTTACTACAAGAAACTCCTCCTGAAGGAGTAAACAGTAATGATTCTTATTATAAATAAGCACCTCCAAAACAAAGAACTACCAGGGCTGATGCATCTGCGAGATTTTAAATAGAGGTTGAATAATTTTTGTCATCTAGACTGACCTGCAAAGTGATGAATCACACTCTGTTCCATCATTCTTCTGTGCGTAGAACCTACAGGAGTGGCTAGTTTAGGTTTTCGTAAACTCCATGAAACTTTGATTATTGTAATGGGCACTTTGTCTAATCAGTGTAGATCAACACAGAGCAAGCGGAATGATGTTCTAAGCACCTTGTTCATAAAATCCTATAATTTCATCCGTTTTTGAAAAGAGAATGCAAATTAATTAGGAGCCTGGTTAAATTAATTTAGTTTAAAAACCCTAAGAATCTTTTAGAAATTATTTATCTTTTATTTATTATTTATCTATTTATTTATTTATTTTTTAAATTATTTTTGTCATGTTTTCTTCTTCTAACATTTGCAAGGAAGTATTTGGGTGAAATCCTTGACATGTTGATGGGTTGTTCTGCATAACCTGTGCTGATAGAGGTTTGTTATTTTGTAACACCCAGTCCTGGGAAGGCTGCAGAGGGTCTGGATGTTTGTTTTGATAATTTATGAGCATATCCATTGACTATGGGACTTTGGGTTTTGGGTCCAGATTCAGCTCAAATAAGGAATATTTTCAAATGAGGACTAATTAGCAAATTAACACTTTACAATCTTCATCAACAATTATTTAAATCAACCCTCCCCAAAAGCAGAAACAAAATGCATAGACATTAGTGAACATAGACACAAACACTAACACACAAATTCAAACACAGACACACAGAAAGTCTAATAAGAAGGTGAAAAGGTGCTTCCTAACAATACAGAGTATCTTTAAAATATAGGTTAATGCATGTCAAATTCTACCCTCACCCTTCAGTTTCCCTTTTCTTTTTAAAAATGTGTTGACCTTGAGCCCATTCTGTAATGAAGGTATTTGATAAGTCAAATCCTTCAGAGATGTAGGTAAAAAGCACTTTTTATAATGTTAAACTGGTAACACACAGGGTTCAGTTATTGCTTTAGAGAAATGTCATGGATGTCCTCTAACCTTTTTTTTAGGAATGTATTTCTTGGATGATTTTTTTCAAGGACTCAGGTCAGGAAGAATCTACCCCAAGGGTAGTTGGAGGGAAGAAAAAATAACAAGGCATGGTGGCACCTGGGGACCACAACATTGTTCACATCCTCTGTAATCATCAGTGCACTGCTCAGCTGCTTTGGTAATTTACATAATACCATCCTGACACGTTCACTTCAGTTATCCATCACCATTGGGACAGTGTTGCTGTTTTCCTGCTTTATTTTCTTCCTCCCTATCTCACTCTCTCTGTGACTTTTTTTCCTCTCATTGTGCGTTATGTTTATCTGGCCAAGCAAAAAAGATTGATTTCACGTTGTTTCTGCCCTCCTTGTTCAACAAATATGAATTTGGCAAATGATGAGGAACTGGGTGCAGCTAATAGGCAAAAATGAACATATAGAGATTTTATTCTCTACATTTTAATGAGTAGTATCTTTAGGGGAGCTGAGAAGGAGAAGAAGAGTGATAATTTAATGGATGCAGAGATAGGAGAGAGAGTCAGTTTAATAATGCTGAATTCTAAGGATATGATGGACTTTATTCACATGTAATCATGGCTAAATCTGCAAGATAGGGCTGGACACTAAGCTTAAAAAAAGCTTAGTTTTTGTCTCTTGAGTTACATTTCCTCAAAAATGAACAAAGAAAAGATAATAGTTCATTGTTTCAAAATGTTGTTATTGGTTTTTTTTTTTGTCACATGACAGATCAATTGGCCATCTGAAAAAGTGATTAATTCTTGCAGTCCTACCTACCAAGACCAGACTAAAGGCTTGTTCTCCCCAGTTTTATACCTCTACACCGCTTGGACTTTACTGGAGTTGTTCTTGATGTACATCACTGTAACTGGTACTGACGGTTAAACCATTGTGTACACGCTTGTCTATCACCCTTGCGTATGACAAGGGTGATAGGGGCACCTTCCCACAGTAAAGCAAAACTTTAAGACACGGGTAAGACCCACTGACGTGGAGACCTGGATGACATATTTCTTGTTGCTTTCTCTAGCCAATTGGGATGAATTTCTCACCCTCTTAGCCGCTGATTCCCCAGCAGTGAAAGCCCCAAGTACCTTGGCTACCAGCGCTTCCCACTGCAGGAAGCAAAGAGACATCTCTTAAGTCAATGTGGTGCCTGGGGCAGGAAAGGACAACAGGGCATTCATAGCATGCATTTGTATTGGTATCCCTGAACGAACATGGGAAATGATTCCTTTGCCTCTGTAAAATGATATTCCTGATAAATCATGTTGTGGTTTTGCCCTAACAAGCAACAAAGAACCATGTGGTTGCTCTCTCACTCATCCCCCATGGTAAGTCAGGGAGGAGAATCGGAAGGAAAAGGCAAAACTTGTGGGTTGGGATAAAAACAGTTTAACAGAACAGCAAAGGGAGAACAAAATAACAAGAATACTGATAAAAAGAATATACAGAGTGCAATTTTTCTAAGCCACCTGATGCTCAGCTTACTCCCAAGTAGCAAATCAATCATCTCAAGCCAGCTTTTCTACCTAAATACCGAGCATCTTGTCACATGGTATAAAATATCCCATTTGATTGGCTAGTTTGTGTCAGCCTTCCCGGCTTCTAGTGAAAATTAACCCTATCTCAGCCAAACCCAGGACATTATCTACCCGGTTTTTTGTACCACCTATGTCATGCCCAGGTCTAATGCTTTCCACTTTATCACCATTACTTTTCCTGTCTTTTACATGTATATACATATATATACACACACAGAGAGAGATATCATTCCTTTAGTCTATGGACCTTCCCTCTGAGATGACCATTGAGTTCATTTAATCCATAACTTTGGACTACATCTATCATAACAGTCTTTCAGGTCAGGAGAGATGACGTGTGGTGTTGGATGGTCACATGCTGCATCCAGAGACTGCAATTGGTGTATCCTCCATACCAGACAGTCTTTATGCGCTTGTCTTGCTTAATTGCAGCGCATGTTTCACATTCATGGATAACCTGTGCGATAGTGTCCGTAGTCATGTCCACCCCTCGATCATGAGCCTGTCTGTAGGTTTCATCTCTTCCTTGGTGGCCTGAGGTGTCGTTGGCCCACTGAGCTATGAGCAATTCACCTTCATGTTGCCAGTCCAGATCGATGTGAGCCACTTCAATCTTAGCAGCTTGATCCACTTGCTGGTTGTTTTGATGTTCTTCAGTGGCCTGACTCTTGGGTACATAGGCATCCATGTGATATACATTTACAACCAGATTCTCTAGCTGGGCAGCAATACCTTGCTACAGCAGGGCAGCCCAGATTGGTTTGCCCCTGTGCTGCCAGTTGCTCTGCTTCTATTGCTGTAACCACCGCCACAGAGCATTTTTCACCATCCACGAGTCAGTACAGAGATATAGTACTGGCCATTTTTCTCAGTCAGCAGTGTCTAAAGCCAGCTGGATGGCTTTCATCTCTGCAAACTGGCTTGATTCACCTTGTCCTTTAGCTGCTTCTGCTACTCATTTTGTAGGACTCCATGCAGCAGCCTTCCACCTTCAATGTTTTGTACAAGACCCACTAGGGCATAGGACTTCTCATTTTCTGGTAGTCTATTATATGGTGGGGCATCTTCAGTATGTGTCACCTCCTCCTCTGGTGACATTCCAAAATCTTCGCCTTTTGGCCAGTCCATAATCACTTCCAGAATTCCTGAGTAGCTGAGATTTGCTATTCGAGCCCGTCGTGTGATGAATGAGACTCACTTACTCCGCATAGCATCTGTTGCATGAGGTGTGGAGGGGACCTTCCCTTTAGAACACCCAGCCTAGCATCAGCAGTCAGGATGCTAAGAGGAGCTGTGCTTCGGTACCAACAACTTTTGAAGAAGAACTCCTTCATACACTGCTATTATCTCTTTTTCAGTTGGAGTATAGGGGACCTTGGATCCTCTGCATCCCCGACTCCAAAACCCTAGGGGTAGAACTCCAGCCTCCCCTGGTGGTTTCTGCCAGAGATTCCAGGTAGGGCCATCGTTCCCGGCTGCCATCTAGAGCACATTTTTAACCTCTAGTCCTTCCCAGACTGGTCCAAGGGCTACTGCGTGAACAATTTCTTGTTTAATTTCATTTGTTCAAAGGCTTGTTGTTGCTCAGGGTCCCATTCAAAATTTTTCTTCTTCCAGGCAGCTTGATAGAGAGGGCTTACAATTTGACTGTAATTTGGGATATGCATCCCTCAGAAACTCACAACGCCTAAGAAGGCTTGTGTTTCCTTTTTGTTGGTTGGTGGAGACATGGCTGCTATTTTGTTAATCAAATCCATTGGGATCTGATGATGTCCATCTTGCCATTTTATTCCTAAAACCTGGATCTCCTGTGGAGGTCCGTTGAACTGCCTTCATTGTATGGCAAAACTGGCTTTCAGAAGGATTTGGATTATTTTCTGCCCTTTCTCAAAAACTTCTGCTGCTGTGTCGCCCCACACGATGATGTCACCAATGTATTGCAGATGTTCTGGAGCTTTACCCTGTTCCAGTGTAGTCTGGATCAGTCTATGGCAAATGGTGGGGCTGTGTTTCCACCCCTGGAGCAGTCAATTCCAAGTATACTGGATGCACTTCTAAGTGAATGCAAACTGTGGCCTGCTTGAGAAAAACGCATTAGAGATATCCATGGTGGCATACCACTTGGCTGCTTTTGACTTCAGTTGATATAGAAGTTCTAGCATGTCCGGCACAGCAGCACTCAGTGGTGATGTGACTTCATTTGGGCCATGATACTCTACTATCAGCCTCCACTCTATCAGATTTTCACACTGGTCATATTGGACTATTAAAGTGTGAGTGAGTTTTGCTGATCGGTCCTTGACTCTCCAGTTGACGAATCAGCATGGGGATCAGAGAATCTCAGCTGGTGTGATATTGCTGCTGGTGCAGCATTGTGGTAGCAACTGTCACCTGTTGTTCTTCAACCCCCAGCAACCCCCACAATGGAAGGATCCTCCAAGGGACTGGGCAAGGTAGACAGCTGTTTTTCCTCTGTCTCCAGAGCAGCTGCATCCAAAGCCTACTGGTACGCTTTTGGTCCTTGAAATACCCTCTCCTGAGACAGTCCATGCCAAGGATGCAAAGAGCCGCAGGGCCAGTCACAATGGGGTGCTTTTGCCAGTCATTCCCAGTCAGGCTCTCTTCAGCGTCCAATACAGTCTGCTCTTGGGATCCCTCTGCCACTCCAGAGATAGAGATGGGTTCTGCCTCCTTGTAATCTGATGACATTAAAGTGCACTGTGTACCAGTGTCCACTAGAGTTTTATACTCTTGTGGATCTGACATGCCAGGCCATTTAATCCACACCGTCCAATAAACCTTGTTGTCCCTTTCCTCCACCTGGCTAGAGGCAGGACCCCTCTAATCCTGGTCAGAGTATTGGTGACTCATTTCTTGTAAAAATAACTTAGAAGTCCCTTCAAGACCATCAGAAGTAAGATCAGGCTTTCTGCTCTGTCTGGGGAACTGCCCGCTGGAAACTGGAGCAACGTTTTTCCTATAAGAGTCCTCTTTTGTGGTGGTTTTTCCTTGCAACTCGCACACTCATGCCTCTATACTTGAGGCAGGCTTTTCATCCCACTTCCTCTTGTCCTCTCTGTGGTCAAACAAGTGAAACCACAGAGTGCCTCTTGGTGTGTACCTTCTATATCCCCTCTCTTTAGCAGAGAAATACTTACTCCTGATAGCTGAGATACTGGTCCATAAAGGTGTGGAGTAGGAGATCTTCTTCCTGAGTTGTTGGATCTCCCAGGATAGTTTCTCCACAGCCAAGATAAGGGAAGAAGAGAGACTTTCTTTGTTCTGCTGGAGTCATTCAGCCACTTCATCCACAATTAGTGCCTCTTCGCCTTTCCACTCAATTATTGCCAATGAGTTGGCATATGAGGCTGGTGTGCTCCCTACAAACTTCTGCCACATAGGTTGTGTACACTGGACTTCGTCTGGATCTGTGGGTAACTGTGCATTTTCTGGATCGTAACAAACCATCTCCTGCATGGCTAAGTCTGTAAGGTACTGGATACCACCCTCCATGGTGCTCCACTTGCTTGGATAACATACAACACCTTCACTGAAGGGTAACCTTTCCTTCATGGTTAACAGAAGTTACTTCCAAAGGCTGAGGGCTTGTGCTTTTTTCCAATTGCATTGTCAATGCCTCCTTCCCTAGACAGGGATCCCAGCTGCCTGGTTTCTCTGCCCTCTGATTCCAAGCTACTGACCCCATTATCCCAGCATCAGAGTAGCCAGGTAACAATGTGCTTGTCTGGATGGTGGCTGAAATCTTTCTGCATATCTCACACCCCATTCAGGGATAAGGACCAGATGATTATCTCTGGTTCTATCTGTTCCTTCTGCTCTTGTGATGGCCCTGGTTCATCGTCATCCTTTACTAGGCAAATTAATTATTTTGTGTATTTCTTTTTCTGTATAGGGGCAACGGATACCAGCATGGGCTGGTTTTCTGGTTTAGGTGCAGTGCCTGTCACTGGAATTGGAGTAGCTGCAGTGCCCATCACTGGGGTTGGGGTAGCCGCTGTGCCTGTTTGTTTGTTTTCCCCTTCTTTCCCTTAAGAGTACTGAATATTGCTGAACAGGGTGGCTTGGTAGGCATGGGCCAGGCCCCAGCATGTTGCAGTGATTTGTGTCTCTCTGGAATTGCCAGGGTGACAGTATATTTTTTCCAAATATTTCACTAGGTCATCAGGATTCTGCACTTGTTCAGGAGTGAAGTTCAAAAGCACTGAAGGTGCCCACTGTCCTAGATGCTTGCCCATACAACATGTTACGGGGCAGAAAAGACCAAGGCCTGCAGCAGTAAAAGAATGATGGTGTTCAAAGCCAATGCCACCAACCCCCACAAAGCCAGCTGCAGATACTTAGAGTTTCCAAAATCCTCCCTTCTTGAAAAAACTGGGTCCATCTGTACAAAGGCATGAATACCCCTATTTTTAAACAGCTTTGCCATTATTAATGTAGATACTACTCAGTTTAGTACCTCAGGTTAGGTGGGAAGAACCTGAGCATCAGTCTCTGCTGTACAGAAACTTTGGGTTCAATCTCTGTTATACTAAAATACTGAAATAGGGAAGTCAGCTGCATATTTGTTGAAGGAGAGATGGGGACATGCAGGAAAGGCTAACAACCTTAGACAGATCTCCATAGTTTGTGTTCCTATGCACTATGTTATTTAAGCAAGAGTATTAAATTGCTTGGTGATAGCACTCTGGAAAAGTCGATCCTCTGTAAGGCCAGGGTCTTCAGCAGCTAAAGACTTTGCATAAACTTATGACTTGTCTGCATCAAATCCACGGTAAAAATGAATCTCTAAAATCCAATATGCAATTTAAAATAAAAAATATTTCTAATGAGCAAAGCCTTCCCCCTGAAAAAGCTTCCCGCTCTAAAATGGAAAATTATTTATTGTGGACTATAGTCACATTTATTGCAGACTATAGCTGCATTCGATATCAGGATCTCTACTAAAGGCTCTTTACACTCTTTGATTCTTCTTTCATAAAAAGTTTATTCTGATAAAGAAATACAGGACTTATTGAAGACTCCTCAGAGATGTTTCAATTAAATCCTGTCTTCTTATATGTCAACTTTATGTGGCAGAAACAAATTCAAGGCCCTGTCCTGCAAACACTGATACAATGAGATAACTCAGGAGAGCACTCGAATGATTTCAAGTATAGGCTCCACTAGACAAATTTAGCCTTGGCAAAATCAATTTATTTCGTGTGTATTAACACTGCTTTATGCTGGGGATGATTTTTTTTTTTTTGAGGGGAAGAAGGACTTCTTTTTGACACCAAAAACATGTCATCCAAACCACCTTGTTTAGAAAAGCCAGCATTTGTCTGTGTAGAGCAAATCCATATGACATTCAAGAACCTCAGTAGGTTGGGAAAATGCATGAAAAGAGGATTCTTCTGGGGCCTCACAGAATGATTGTGAAGGTCAGTGACGACATTAAATCCTGGGGACCTTGAAACAAGATTTTATGGCAGCTGACCAAAATACTCGGAGCAAACTACAGATAGCATGATCTCTTCCTTTAACCTTTGTAGTATTAATATTCTGCTGTTATCTGATGTGCTTTAGCAGTTCTCTACTATATAAAGATAGTATAATGATATATGAGTACTGATCATAGATTCGGTATTCTGATCCATTCATGATAGTGCTAAAGGTATAGGGTTGTAGCTGAACCATGAGCAAACTACAATTAACTTCCTTTTATTCATGTTAGAACCTACTCTTGCATATGAGATTCATCCATCTCTTTATCAAAACTAAAAATCTTTCAGTCTGTGATAATTTTTAAACTAGGCCTATTTTACAGGATTTGTAAAGTGATGTTAATTATTGAAAAAATATCTATGAAACAGGAGACTGCCATGCTCCTCTTTTGGCTTCCCTGACACTGGGCTGGAGTTGATTGCTTCCAGTGCAGTACACGTGAATGTGGCTGTCATCATTGATTTGGAATATCTTCTGAGGGGCTCAGTTCAGGCAGCAATTTATGTTGGAACTGAGAGTACAGCCAGCACAGTTAACGGAGACCTCCTGAGCTCTGGGGCCCTAAATCTCCAGCCACTTGACATTAGTGAACAACATCAACTCTGTTTCCATTTTTCACAAGAAGAAAAAAAACAGAAGTTTTTTAATTTTCCTTTTTTTTTTTAAAGCTGGGAGAGAGGCATGTCGGCAACTGATACCAATGTGACCTCTCTCTGACTGACAGAAGGGTCGTCATTGTACACTATACCTGTCACCTCAGTAATGTATGTAGTCTCAGTTGCCCAGTGATTGCAAAGTCAAAATTCCCATCCCTGACCTATAAGTTGTAACCTTTGGGTGCATTGCATGAAAAGCAGCTTCACTGATGAGCTATGCAGATGTTGACAAGGTGTGGAAGATTAATATGAAAGTAGATGAGCATTTTCCAACCTCTGTATTCAACAATGGCCTCTCATTGTCCATTTAGCAAAAAAAAATACACAAATATGAAAAAGGAGATAAAGAGGTCCTTTCTTCCAGATGAGGTTCTGCAAGGAGTATGTTTCTGATGGGAACCTTTTCTGGGTCTGGATACCAAATGTTACAAATGTCTTCTGTGTCTTACAAATTATTATATGACAGTTAACATTATATGAAAATGTCTTTATTTTCTAGACAATTTTGCATTCCCAATAAATTACTTTACTAACTCTTTTAACATTCATGGTCTAATTGTGTATAGAATATATTATTTTTTAATAAATTTACAAAGCCTGGGAAAATCCACATGGAATTTGCATCCATAGAGGAATTCTCATCAAACAACTAACATTGTGCTTTTGTCAGCTGAAAATTGGAATGGTTCCTATATATTATCACTTGATTAAAGCACACAGATAGAGAATTTCCAAAGAAAACCAGAAATCACATGAGTATTTGGTACTGCTGCATTCTGTGTTCACAAGGGTACAGGTAGTGAAGCCAGTGAGCTACGGATTTATGGAGACTAGATGCCCATATATTAAAAACAAGCAACAAACAAAAAAAATCCCAGCTCAATTCTGACAGTATCTAACATTATAAAGTTACTTTGTTTGGTCTGGATTTTATGATACAAATTGAATTAAGGTGCACATACATACAGTCCTTTTTTGCCTTTTAGGGGGGAACTTTGCTAACTTTCTATTGTGATAAAGAAAAACATTAGATTCTGACAAGGCGAGAAGGAGGGAAATCACTTTTACAGAAATAAGAACAAAATGATGATAACAGACACTGAATCCAAGAGATAAAATATTGCATCTAATAAACATGTTACTTATGAGATTAGACATGGGCCCCTAGATTTGCACAAGAAGAGAAGTTACATGAAAACAATAAAATTAGTACTGAAAAATAATAACTAGAGATTCTATCACAGTTTAAAAAAAATATCTGCATTCTTATTAAAAGAACTTAAACAGGAGGAAATAACTTGTTATCTTGGAGTGTCAGAGTTTTTGTTTCAGGTGTAAGTCTGCCAGCCTTGCTCCCGCCTGTTGTCTCATTTACCTAAGTACAATTACTGCTGCGAGTGACTGGATCACTTGGTGAGATCGTGATCTTAACTGATAACATACACTCTTAAAAGGAAAAAAAAATACGTAACCATCCAGCTCACCTGGATAGTTGACATTTCTACCTTTGAAGCTATCTCTCCCTCACTGTCCATTCAGAGGCAGGTAGCTGATGCATTCCCTGGGACTAAAAGTATGATACTGATATACACACATTTCACTACAATTTGATGTGGCCAGCATTGCTTAATTAAGCACATAATCAAGCATTCTTTTCTGGTCCTCTCTCTTGCATCTCTCCTTACTGCTTTGTAATTTTCTTATCCCTGCTAACATGGGGTGGAAAGCAGCATATAAACATCTACCCCCTCTTTCATCAGCCCTGCATTGTGATGGTTGTTTGTGTAATTTTTGTAAAAATTTTGTGAACGCGTATGTAGGACACCTTGAAATGTCACTTGAAAAGAGACTTCCTTTGAGTTCAGTAGAGTCCTTTCACCACTGACTGAAAGACCACTTGTCCTATTTTTCTAACAAGTTTTACCGCTGTAATTCCAATAACTCTTACTTTAGAGATGAATGATGAACTTTTGGATGCTGAACTGGAGCCGGGTGTCTGGTTTTTACCTTCATTCTGATTTTCCAGTGACCTTAAGGAAGATATGCAGTCTGTCCCAGAGTGGAAAAAAACCCACCATCCCTGCCATGTTGTCTGAGCAGTCATTCAGGGGGCTGACTCTTGCTATTCTTGTAACTTGCCTCTCTACCATCCCACATTGCAGGGCTATAAGCCTTTAAGGGAAGGACTAAGGAAAACTTGTCTCATCAGCACTGAGAAAGTGGTGCCAGAGGACAGCATGATAGCATATGTAGAGGTTGCCTCAGGCTGAGTAAGCCAAGCCGCCCTCGTTCCCGTTGCCCATGCTGCAGGTGGGTATGCAGCTGGGGAAAGGCAAACTGAAGCTTTCTCTCCCACGGTTATCAGCACTCCCACAAATCCAGCGGGACCCTAAACATGGGCTTGTGTGCAAACTATCTGAATGCGAGGTGAATTTGGACTCCAACGTTGCTTTGCACCTGTGCTTAGAATATAACTAAAATGTAATCTGAACACCTCAGTTCTCTCTAACAATCCTTTATTCCTCCCACCCTTTGCCTGTAATTATCTATTTAGCATTTGAAACTTTTGTCTCTTCCCCCATATTCTAGAGCCTAGTACAATGTGAACCTGATTGTAGTCAGGATCTCTGGACACTACTCTATTGCAAATAATTCTAATGATAAGAGCAATTCCCCATGGGTGTTGCAAAGCTATCTTTATATCCAAACTTGATAGTAATTTTATTTAGATTTTGTATTACTGAGTAAGAGCGTTTATCTTCTTGCCATGTGCGGACATGTTGTTAGTGCACATTGGTTATGGGTTTCCAAGATAATGTAATGCAAACAAATCATATATCGTCTGAGAATGAGTCAGGCCCACATTTCAACTCAATTTGATTTATTGTCACCTGTGTTGCAATGACTACTACTCTGTTGAAATAATGAAAGAAAGGGAATAAGGGTTTTTAAGGCCAGTGTGGGAAAGTACCTGTTATATAAGGATATTTAAAATGCAAAAAGGATAAAAAAATTTTTAGAAGACTTAGAGCACTGGAAATTAAATATGTGATGCCTCCTCTGAAAAAGGACTACTCTTGCCTTTATGGGTGCCAGGGTGGATTCATCTGATAAGTCCGGTCTGACTTTAGTCTTCTCCGTGCTCAAGACTGACTCAGATGTGTGGGAAAATATTGGAATACCACTCAGCTCATACCTCATACCAAGTTCAGGTTGGTCTTTTCTGATACACGGTACAACAGCATAGAAAAACCTCCAAATTTGGATCTGGATCTCAGCAGCTTTCACTGAGGGCTAAACTGAAAAGAATGATCCAAATCCTTGTGACTAGTGGAGGGACCGGCCTTCTCATATGTTGGGGGGGGTGGGGGGTGTGTGTCAAGCATTGGTCCAGGTTGTAATTCTAAGGCAGTTTGATAACTTCCTATTCAAAGATATTTTGTGAGCACAGATTAGGATATAGTAGAGTTTTTCCAGGGTGAATAACAAATACCTATTTTCCTTAGTAACTGCTTCGGCAAAAATTCTGCCTATACACCCCTTCACACATACATCCCCCTAAACACTCAGCCATGCCACCTCTCCCTCCATGTACTGGTTCTGTGTTTTGCTGATTGTGCCTAGAACTGGAAGCTGTGTCTGCTGGCACTCTTATTTTGCTGGGTGTTTTTGCGGTGGATACACTCTGAACTGATGGAATACCTGCTGCTCTTGAGCACAGATAACAAGGTAATGTAAGAAAAGATTTCAAAGGAGACACACAGACATGTTGTCTCATACCTTTTCTGCTCCTCATTATTTAAAGTCTGAGAGAGAGATGTGGGGGAAAAAAGAGCTCTTCACAGGTCCCATGGGGCTGCAAAGACATCAGCTCGTGAATATTTCACAAGTGTATCTCTGTCCTGTAACATTGCTGTACAGATACCTGCAGTTCAAAGGTAAGGACAACAAGGAATGCTGTATATTTCATTATCGTGCCAAGCACGAGAGCTAAATTTTTGCATGTGTAAAATCCAGTGTTTTTTCTTTTCAGTGACTAACATTTTAAACGTAAAGATAAAAACAATCTATGCTCTCAGTATGCTGCATCTTCTCCACATCTGGTGAATCTCTAACCTGTCACTTATGGTGAAAAGTTGAAGACTTTTTTTTGTTTTAAACTGTCTCTAAATGGCAAATGACAAGGCTCCTTGCTCTTGCTCTATTTTACAATCCCAGTTTCAGCATATCTGAATTGACTATGCTTGCCATAACTTTAGTTATTGAAACACTTCTCAAATATGCAGTCCATCTGCAAGCTGTGCTATAGTTGTGTATTAAAAATTTTTTTTAATGGGATGATCCATAACATTGTTCAGAACATGTTTGTTGTGGTGACTGTGACCTCATAATCTCCAAATTTTGGGAAGCCTTGCTTATTTCTGTTGACAAGAGTGCATTTTCCATCTCGATTCCCTTCTCTTTTTGTTCTGGACCCTTGCACATCCCAGACGGATTTGCCTTCTTCCCTTCAGCTGAATCTGATTTCATCAAGTAGTTTTGATAGTGAAAAATTCACAAGAATTGGGGTTTGTATACTTGCCCTCATGAAAGAGAAAGGAAAGCAGGAGAAAGCATACACAGGAAAACTACAATAGTGAGCAAAATGCAAAATACAAATTGCTTTCACCCATCTTTACTAGCAAACAAAGCAAAACAGCATCAGCATTGGAGTGCTTTGTGAGATACATGTCGTTAAAAAGCCTTGTGTTTTCAGTTAGCTGATTCTGTAATAAAAATTGTTGGTACTGGCAATATTGCATCATTGTTCTTAGCAAGAAAAAGCAATTTGGCCTATTGTTTCCAGAGACCGTTTTCTCTTATAGAAACAATATAGTTGTTCAACCTAAATATAAACAAATATTATGCCAATAATTTTATATACATTACAGACTGTTACATACTCTTTAACAACTGTTGGTGCTAACAGACAAATTCTGCATGGCTGGTTTTGTTCATTTATTATCAAGAGCAAAATGTGCCACGGCTGCTTCTGGCTCTCTGTGCTCTCGGCAACAGTACGTGTTGCCCTCTGCATGCACCAAGGTCTGGCCTTTGAGAGACAGAAACTTGTCACGGTAGGACTAAATGCACTGTTGCTGCTGCTGCTTTCCTTCAGTCTGACTGCCTGCAGCTCAGTGATTTCAGGGACTATATAACGAGTGCATTAAGGGTTGGAATAAACTAGGAATCAAAAAAAGGGACTCTTTCTCATCTGGGCTCTGAAAATGATGCCCTCTTTGGTCACAAATATGTTGGTTTATTTTCCTGTCTTAATTTACTGTCTGTGGAAAAGCGATGTTAATTTTTGATTGTGTCGCAAGGAAGAATTTGATCATTAATTAGTTAATGTGAAAGCTGTACTGTTCTCCAAGGTAATTGGCAGCTGGAGGTCCATATCCTCCAGATCAGCAGATTGTTAGGATAGATATCTCCTGACTTCTTTTTTAATAAACATTGCTCATGCGCAAGGACCTCACATTTTCTTCTCATAAAGCAGCAGGACGGTAAATGCCCTAATGACCTTGCACCATACCCGCAGCGTTAGTCAAAAGTGACTAAGCGAGTTGGAGGGAATCTTTCTCCTTGGCATTCTCTCACTCCTCACTCTTGCCTGCCACAAGGCCACCACAGGCCACACAGATGCTGGCTATGTCTTGGGAAGCGAGGTGAAAAATGCTTTAGCAGGCTGAGTGAAGTAAGCTCTGGAAAAACAGTGTAGCCCATCAAGAGGAAAGCATACTTTTGTGCATACTGCAGATGTATTCTTTAGATTGTCTGCAAGCAAGCAGGAATTCATAAGCACTTACAGAAAGCGGCTGTACAAAGCCTAGTGCCCCGGGATGGAAAACAGAAGACATATTAGGGTTCAAGCATAGATACTTGTAGAAGTGCTGTGGCACCCAGTTCCTGGGCCTGCGGTTGGTACTAGCATCTCAGAGTTCTTTAAAATCTGATCAGACCAGAGCACAATTAAATATTGTCCCGTACTTTGCTCTGTCGAGGTGCAGATGCATCTCATTTCTGAGTGTGGATGCAGTTGCAGCACACATCTGTGTGGGTCACTGCTTGCTGTCCACTTCAAGAGAAGCAACACATCTGGCCTCTTTAGCAGGTTGACCCTGGTTGGTAGAGCAATGTCAAAAGGCACATTTCTGATGTCACCTCTGTGTTTTAGGAAGAAAAAGGAGCCCCTGAGATGAAAGGGCATCTGACCACACCTGCACCAACCCCGCACTGCAATTATACATGGTGGTTGGAGTCATGTCATTAATGAGACCACAGAAGATGAGCCATGTGCTGATGATGATTAAAGTGTTCCCAGTGCATCGGACTGCTTTAGTACAAATTCACTGGAGGCTGATAATGACCCTAATGGAATACAATGGGACCCTCAATACTGTTACTTGTAGAGGTGAGTGAGTGCTCAGGTGCTTAGATCTCCAAGAATAGTAGCACATTGTTCTAGTAAAAGTGATAGGATGGAGCATGACATTACTCCAAAGTACGCACATAAGCTCAGTCACACAGTTTGATTCTCACAGGCAACTTTTCCTCAGGTTTCTTTCACGTATGTTTTAACTGCAAATCGTAAAACACTGTGCATGTATCAAACCCAACAAAATTTCAGCTAAGTTTTCGTATTATAAAGAGCGTTGCATTTTCGTTGCGATTTCTACTTAGATTAGTAAGGCTAAAATTAGCATTTCAAAGAAGAGTTGCCATATTGTAACAAAAACAGGCTTATTGCATCCTGGGTTAAATTAGGAGATTGTGCTGAAAGTGTGAGAGAAATACCTTGCAACTTCTTTAAAATACCTCGTATACATATCACATAACAGCAAGGCATGGTAGGAATTAACATGACATTAATTCTATAGAAGAGATAGGAGCTGACTGTTTAATAGTTTCTGTTTAATGCTAGGCCACACAGACTAATACTTCTGTGAATTATCTAGAGAGCTGTTAGGGAAGGAAAGATATTAATTGGTCTGATGCAAAGTAGGAGGGACGTGTAAGAAAGGGAAAATGAAAGGGGAGTACAGAAACCGCAGTTGTAACTATCTGGCTGATCTGAGCATTATTTTGGACGACTCATCATTGCAAAATCTTACTTTATTGGTTGAAACATGTTTGGGAGTGCTATTGATTTTTTGGGAAAAGGATCATTAGTCTTTTATTATAAACTCTTGATTTATACTACTTTCAGTTCGTTGGTTCCTGAGGGAGAATGTTGAAATGATTGGCTGAGGTCTAGGTTTTGGTGTTTGTCTTTTTTTTCCTTTTTTTCTCTCACTCTTCTTCTTAGCTCTTTCTGTTCTTTTTTTTCTTTTTTTTCTTTTCTTTTTGTCCCCTGTCTTGTTTGTCTGATGTGATCAACGTAGAGATTTTGAAAGCTCCTGTTCAAAAATATCTCAATGTTATCTAGCTTTTATTCATACCATTTAAAAAAAAAATGTTTTTATCTGCAGTCGATACTTTATTTGAGAAGCTGAGTCTCTGTCTTCCAAGTATGTTTATGTTTGGTGATATCCTAATCATTGCAAAGAGGTAATTCCATGCTTAAACTATGTAAATGGGTCCCAACTACCTTACGGTGGAAAAGATTGAACACAATGTCAGTGATTTAGGTCAGAAGATACCCACAAGGTCTTAACAACTTATCTCCCATCCTTAGAGAACAGTTTCTAAATAAATACATAATAATAATAATAATAATAATAATAATACTAAAATCCTAATGTTTTAGCCAAATCAGTATGAAATATGACAGAAACACTGAGGAACTCGCAATTGCTGGTAGCAAATTTTTTACCTCCAGTATAACAAAAATTCTAGCTGGGAGGAAAAGTCCATCTCCCCAGTGGAAACCCTCACTACTTCACATTTTTTAGAGAGGACTAATTTTCTATCACTGCTTTAAAAACGCAGAGGTCTTTGAGTAAAGACAACCAAAAGTATGATACTTGTGTCAGCAGTCTTAGTACCTGCTCAGTGTGCTGTGCGCCTTTCAGGGATTGCTGTGAGCAGTGGCTAGAAGTATGTGATAGCAAAAAAATGACAGAAAGAGAAAAATTTAATTGTGGCAGAGAAAAGGTGATGAGCGAATTCGTTTGGTAAAATGGCTTGAAATAAGCACCAGACCACTGCTCCTTATGCTGGTAGGACTATAGCATACAGACTGTTCCTGGAATTTTGTTCCTATTTTCATTCGCGTTCTTCATCTAGAGGGATTAGCGAAAGGAGGGGGAAGAAACAGTCTTTCCATCAATACCGTAAAGAAATCATGCAGAATAATGATGTAGGCTCTTCTCAGACGCATCACCCCTCTTCCTTTGATTCTGATAGTCCTATTAGTAACGTTGCCATTGCTGTGTGATTTATTTAGGGAGTTTGTGTTTGCAATTGAGCTGTGCAGCATGCAGCTTGCTATGATCTATACTAAGGGATACGGCTGAGTACATCTGAATAGTGCAACTCTATGGAATCTGGAGGCAATGTGTTGTAACTTACACATCTTCTTCTAGAGAATTATATTACAACTCAGTTTGATTTTTACCTGATGTTTCACCTATTGAAATGAGACATTTAAAAAGGGGGAAATACGCAGCTGCTGACTTCTCAGAAAGATCAACAGTTTCTGTAATTAATATGGAAGATAACAATTAAAATAATGAAACACCCATAATACGTTTCAAGAAAGCAGCTTGTTGCTATAATTAGAACTAGAATCAAATTGTTCTGATGGCAAACACCATTTATTGAACTTCGTGAATGGAGCAGCTTCACAAGCAAATAACACAAGTGGGAAAATATCAGAAACTATTACATGATGATCTTAAAGATCTTTTCCAACTTAAATGAGTCAACGATTCTGTGATTCTGTGACACGGAAAAATGAGGCTGATGGGAAAATCCTACAGCTGAGCTTCTTGAGGCTCTGTCTTTCAAAGACTAAAGCACGCAGAACGTTGAACTGGCAAACTGAGACAAGCTGGTGTTTGTGGCAGAGAACACGGACCTGTGATTGAGTCCTGACACAGTCACAGGTTTCAGATGGTGGCATGAGGACAGTCGGCTCGTCAGGAGACTATAAAGTGTCCTTTCCACTGCAGTACTTGTAAACAAGGTGAAAATTCATCTCCCATTCTTCTATGTCATTCGCTATTTTTACAGTCCACCCTGGAGAGCTAAGACAACTGGCCTGCCCTCCCAGATGATGTTTCTTCCAATGATTTCTCGTGTGTTTTTGCAAGCATTGGATATTTACCCTGTGAAAGCCTCATGTGTGAATCTGCCTGTGGCCCAAATCTGGTCTTCTGCTTCTGGTGGATTTGAGCTGTTGATTGTGATTTCTCAAATCTTCATTTTGATGATGTAGTCTGAAAATGTTTTCTACAGGACCTTGGAGTCTCAGTCAGGTTTGTTTTTCCCTGGGTTTTACTTTCTGTGCTATGTTACACTGCAGCAGACACGAGAGAGAGAAATGTGACTCCTTCTCTGCTGTTCCAATCTGCAAAGTCTGTGCTTATTCTGGCAATGAATCTGCATTTTGCTGGTCAAGAAATATATGAATACAGAGGTGGAATAAAGTTTGGGATTTTGACACTGGCAGAGCTGTGTCGCTAGCTGAGAAATCACTGGACTGCAATGAAGTGTACAGAAACTTCTGGAGGAGAAAAAATAAGTGGAAAAAAAACAGAACAAAATATGTTGATACTGTTTCATTGCTTTGGTTTCTCCTAATTAAGAACAAAACACTTGCCTGAGATTGATAATGGAGCTCTTAGCATGTTACTGTGGAGCATATCCAATCATATTTTGACTGGGAGGCTGGGCAATTTCTCCCTCCTGTCAAGCCATGGGAGGCTTAAGCATTAGGTAGTGTGAGCAGGTTGGAGAGACCTTGGTCCCTTAGCCTTGCTCCTCCTCCTTCAAATAAACCTACCCTGGTAGGGTAGATCTAACCCTCAGTAGTGTTAGAATGTGTGGAGAGCCAAGGAAAATGTGCTGCATTCACCAGCAGTGAAAATATACTCCAGTATATTATACTGAAGGCTTGGCTTAGAGGAATTGCTTCATTGCAAATTTAGACTAGCAGAAGGATTTTATTTATTAATTCTTTCATATGTTTTAAAAATAGTTTTTAACATCATGTCTACTTTGGGCTAGAACATTGCAACTAGTACAGAGAGTTCATTGTTAGTAAGCATTTGCTTGTATCAACAAGAGCATATGTGTACTAGTACTACAGAAGAGAAATACCTGCTTTGGTTATAGCAGATTACATTTGTAATACATTTTCTTTTTTAACCACATTTTCCAGACATGACATAGGATCTTCAACAGATTTATGTATTTGTAAGAAGTTTAGAACATATCATTTTTAATGAAATTGTTGCATGTTGTTACACTGTTGCTGCAAGTTTTAGTTTTCCCTTGGGTGCTCTGGCAGCCAGTACAACGGGACCCTGTTCAAAATGAAGCAGCAGCATTCCTAGAACTCCATTTTGTTAGGTAATACTTTTGCTGAATCTGAAAGGCACAAGTGAAGACTGAAAACCCGTGATAACTGAGAAAGAGCAAGGTACTTAAACCACAGGGCAGAGGAAACATATTACAATGCTTATAGGAAAACAAGCTAAACAGGTGGAAACATCAGATTTCAAACAGCTTTCCAGCTTCCTGGAGTGCAGGATAATAATCGATCATATGATAAACTTACCAGAATTTTCCTGTCTGTCTTTTGGTACTAAACTATTGATGTAAAGTGATAACTGTAGCTGAATTCCTCCTACTCCATCCAGATATTTACTCGTTAAATGGCCCTTGTCATCATGGTATCTGAATGCCTCTCACACACTAATGGATTGCATCCAGAAGCTCTCCAGTGAGGGTAAGGGAATATTAGCCCCACTTCCACAAATGGCAAAAAACACTACAAGTGATACTCTTGTCTGTTCTCTGAGTGTATCTCAAAGGAATAACAGAAACTTCTGAATTAGACTTCACACCTAGACAGGAACTCAGAAGGGAGCGTTGTCACAGCCATCTCTTTAAGGGACAAATAGCCCTCATTGTGCGCAGGGTAGAAATGACTTTCCTGAGGTTATACTAGAAACCTGTGACTGGAGACAGAATTGAACCAAGGTCACTTGAGTACTATATTCAGTGAGGTTATCTTTCCTTCTATAATTTCTATGTAACAGTTATTTAGTTAATAACATGATTCTCTTTAGGGTTTTTTTTTTTCTGTTGTTTTTCTTTCTGAATGCATTTCATGCTCCAGGTTCATTGTAGCTCATGAAAGTCTAACATATTTATAAAGGCAGACAATATACAATGATCCTGGAGACAAAATTGTTGTCCATGATGTATGAAGCAGAAAAAACAGAGTTTGATTTTCATAAGCTCTAATGACCCTCCTGGGCAGTTGGAAAAGTACATTGTTTGAGCTAATCAAACAAACAGATTTCATTATAAAAAGATGTATTGTTTCTATTTTATGTTTTCACAAGCATTTTGTCTAATTATCGCTGACATTTCCAAACATATTGTGAAGTTTTTCAGAGGGAAAAGAAGGAGTTTGTCTCCATTAAAACTGGAAACACACTGATGCTAACTGTTCTTATAAACTGAAAACACTAAAATAAAATGAAATGCATTAGAGCAATTAGGAAGAATTATAGCAAAATCTGTCTTGCTTATATTTTCCCTGTGAAAAAAAGATATACCAAAGATTTCCATCCAACAGTATGATTCTGTTGTTCTCAAAAAGCACCCTGAATGTTTTTCATTAAGTTATCTAGCACAGAAAATCTGCTATTGTTTAACCCTTTCGTACTCCTAGGTGCTGAAACATGTTTAAATGCTGAAATATAAATGCAGACAGATGATTAACAATAATTTAGGATTCAATTATTATTCCTGTTCCTAGTTATTTTTACAGCTACAAACTTCTCAGGCCAAAATACCATAAGATTTATTGACACTGAAAATCAGTGCTTTGTTTAGTGGTAGTGGTTTGAAGCCAATGGTACGATATATTCCAAGGTGGGTACAATGATCCTTTTCTGAAGTGGAAGATGATTCTATGGTTATTGGGTAAGCAGCGTATTATTGGTTAATTCTGTAGAGTTTGTAAATCATGTTCAGAGCTTGATCGCAATGGTGCTATGGCGGGGAAGAGCACTGTTACTCGTTTGTATTACTAGGAGATGAATTCCCACGCTCCAGAGCAGATACACCTTCCCGATGTGGTGGCGGGTGAGCTGGAGGCCTTCTACCACACCAGTCTCTGCAGGTACATGAGAAAACATGTTGCTAACGCTAGCTCAAAAAGGAACCTTCTGGTACTGTGGCTTCAAAAATAAACAAGTAAGTAAATAACCACAGGCTGACCAGTTCTGAAGTTGTCAAGGACATGAGTTACGTCCTCAGATCTTTCTAGTTGTTTGTGCAGTCTGGTCCCTGATCCTCTCTGGAGATCAGATCTTCTTATGAAAGCATGATTTCTGAGTCATAGTTTTTCTTAGGTTTTCTACTGTTTTTCTAGGACCAAATTTCCTAACAGTACTTAGTACAAATGCAATGTGCTGCCCACTCAAATGTAAGGACCACCGTTCTGACTGGAGTAAATCTGCTGAAATATCTGCTGGAACTGATTCTTGAAGTTAGCTGTAACAATGCTCATCTCCTTCGAAACTGCCTGTGAACTTCTTTATCCAAAATATTTTGTAGCTTCTGCAGTCAAATGCAATGATAGAAAAGGACATAATCTATGTGTCCCAAGTGCTTTGCCATGTACCCATAAATCATGTTCAATTTCTGTACATCTGGTTTACACAGGACACACCAGACTGAGAGCTACTACAGCTGAAAAGATGTTAGAGTCTGGTTAAATATTAGGTTTTTAAAAATCAAAATCAGTTGGGATTTTTTTCACAGTAAAAAGCTGACTGTAGTTTATTTTTCTACCAGGAAAAATGGAAACAAAGTAGTCTAATTTTAATTAGGCTTACTAATCTTGGCATCTACCCAAATAATTTCAGAGACTTTTGACAACTGTAGTTCCAGATCCTGGGTAGTCCATCAGGTTCCTCTGTGGGGGGGCTGCAGAGTATAATTCCTTTAGAAGTCTTGATAGATAATTTTTTCCAAGATATAAGCCTGGACTGCAAAACTTCAAGTTAAAATGTTTTCATTAGAAGTTAGCAAAAAGATTTTATTTTATCATTTCGGAATAGAAATAGTGGAAAATAATATTCCACAAAAAGTCAGACATTTTGAATTTTTTCTTGATTTGTGATGAATAAATTGTAAAAGCACTCCATTATCATTTGGGATGGATGTTTAACTTTTGATCAGCGGAATAGTGAAAAACTGAAAATGGTGCTTGATTATTGTAAGTGTTATTGATTTTTTTCTGTATTCTTCCAGAATTGCATTAAAAAGAAACACCAGTGTTGGGAAAGAAAAGTAGTAGAATGTAAAATTACAAAAATGGAAGGCTAATATTTTGTTCCATGTTTTTGCTTTCTGCCTCAGGAAACGTACTGTGTATGAAGCATAGTTAAAAAAAAATAGTTCTTTGAAGACAGCAGACAACGCAATTTTAGTAAATATAATATTTATAGGACCTTGCAATTAATTTACAAAAATTTTACATCAAAAATGTATGCTGATGATTTTAGTCTTTAGGGACAACATTTGTCTCCTCAGTCATGTTTTCATACACTAAAGGCAATTATAGTTGCTTCTAGCTGTAATAAAAAAATAACCGAAACAGATAGAAGTGTCTTGGTAGAAATTGAGCTGAAACTCCCACTGTGGAAATAATCAGAAAATTAAAAGCTCTGCAATCTTGCAAATAACATTGCAACTTAATATTATTGGAACATAACATTATTATCTCTTTTTGTAGGGAAAACAAACATAAATGTATTTTCAAACAACACTGGTGTTATGGTTTCACTTTATTGGCTAACAGAAAAGGAAAAAAGTGGGGAAAAACAATAACTTTTTGGAGTTGCATATCAAAGAGCCAATGGGGAATTTGTGAAAAATGATTAACAGTGGCAGGGTTATATTCCTGTTACTGTTAGGTCAGCATCTTCTCCACTGAACTTACTGTCCACAACACCAGTGAGACATGGCCTGTCTCCCCAGCTGATGGGCTCTAAACTAAATGTTCCTCGTGTATGACTCGCTTACTTATTAGTTAGTGTTAGATTCACAATGTGAACAACACAATTGAAAACTCAAAACAAGGCAGGCACCAATAAATTTTTGTGTCCGACTTTGCTTTAGTGTTTTGTCTTTATTTAATAAAATCGTTTTAACAAAACCTGTTTGCCTTTTTTTTTAATGACGATCTTATATGACTGATGAGCTGCTGTCTATGCTTTACTCTCAAATAAAGAGAAATTTACATTACAAAACCTTTTCTTCCTTAAGGATAAGTCTACTTTTGGGTCTGTTTCTGCATTTGTGCATACTAAAATACCTCACCAGCCACAATGGGTAGACTCCTAATCTCCTGGGTGTGGGGAAGAGAAACGTCATACAGCATCCCCCGATGTCTACTGCTGTCATATTCAGTAATTGCTGAAAATCCTGGGAGGAAGTTGCTCCACCTTTATAAAGGTGCCACACAACAAATCTGAGATTTGAGCCCGAAAGAAAAATTACACAGGCTGTGGCCTTTGTTAGTGCGGCTAGCTCACAAGTTAATGCAGACTGAAGTCCCACCCTACCGATTAGTGCTAAATGTCATGGGTCATTTGTTTCACCTATATCCATCTCCGGAGAACAGTTTTAAAAGAAGTCATAATTCTCCTTTCTGTCAAAACCATACAGATTTTAGGAGCAGAATCATGTGAGCAAATCTGGGAGGCAATAGGAACCAAGCTGATACTCCACCTGATCATCAAATCAAAGCCAGCCATTTTGCTGTAGTATTTCATACACAGTGCACTAAAAACATGTCAAAGTCCACATAGTTTTTTTCAAAGGATGATCCAAAATTGCGGATGATGCCACACATACAAAATACCATTGGGGACCTCTCTAATTCAAAGTGCTACGCCATATTTTTGCCTTTATCCTCTGTAAACCAAACACATGGCTGCACACACATACACACCCACATGAAGACATGCACACATAAAAATGCACACATGTTTTAATTTAGGATTTTGTAGTGAGAATAAGAATAAAGAATAAGCCAGGTGGGAAGGACTTTAAGCTACATCACCTAAAGCACTATTCTTTAAGTGCTGGGGTAACAGCAATTAGAGTGTTACCAATCCTCAGTGAAACAGAGTACCTAACTGCACATGTGCTTTCATGTCACAGTTGATGATGGCTAGGTTTGCTTTACTGCTGGGAGGGAAAAGTGTGCCCACATCATTATCTTATCTCAGTTTACAAGGGTGTAACATTTGACACGAGGGTGGTGATAGCTAAGTTGACTGTTAGTGATCACAGGGGCATTTTCCAAGAATTAGAATTAGAAATTCTTCTTACAGTAATGTTCACTGCTTCTATTCCCTAGAGGAACATCTTCCTTTTCTGAAATATTTTTTTTGGAAATCAAGGAAAATTTGCTATTTTTATTGGCTCAAATCTTGAAAACATGGAATTTCTAAGAATTTTTAATACTCATGGAGGTTTTTTACATGAGGAGAGTTTAAATAAAAATCAGCTAAACAAGTCTAAACCTACCACTTCTGGAGCGGGAGGATCTGGATTTGAGAGGAAGGTAAGAATGTAGGCGAAAGAAAAGATGCAGATGGGGTGCTGCTAAGAGGCCACAGACAGAGTGACGAATAAAAAAGATCAGGTGTAAGTAATGAATGACAGAAAAATAATCCTGTCACCTCTGTCTGGACATCAGCATTTTTTGAAGGGTGTCCAAACCTACTTCTAAAGCAAAGTCAGTTTGGGAAAGGAATGGAGTATCTTCTAGTCTAGGTTTAATTTCCCAGTAACTGACGATACCTACAGGCATCACTATCTAATATCTGACAGCATCTAGCATCTAAATATGATAGATAAGAGCCTGGCAGACAGGCAGGGGACTCCCTCCTTCTGTTTATTCATGTGAAACCGGGAGGAGAGAAGAACGTCCACAGGATTTCTGACCCTCTCTTTCAGCTCCACCCCTGTCAAAAGCTGAAACTAATGAGCTGGAAATAGGAAATGTGCAAAATAACTGACACTTCCCTATCTGAACTGCATTCCTTAAGAGGTGTTTTTTTATTACTAGATAAATGCTTTGACATGTGTATTTATGTGCAGTCTGAATGTGATTTAGATACCAGCTACCTGCTGAGCTAAGAATATTTGCTTCCTACTTAAACCAATATGTTTATTTAAGGGATCTTTAAGTTTTAAAATGCCCTTGGCTTCCATCTCCATAAATGGGTAACCTTTGTATGTGGAAAGCATTGTGCACTCCATTTGTTATTAATATAAAGTAATATTTTCCTTTTCCTCTGCTTCATTCTTTCCTTTAGGATTCCTTTTATTCTAGCAGACTCACGAAAAATGTGCATACGCGTATGGAAAAGGCTGATTCTCAGAGCTTCTGCTTAGAGATGATGTCCACCATTCTAGCTTAAATAGCGAACAAAGGGTCTTTGTTGCTCTTGCAGGGAAGTATTTTGAGAGGTAGGACATTTCTTTTGTTCTGTGTTTTTATGCATAGCACAATAGGGCTAGAAGTTGTGGATGCTGCTTTGATATAAAAAATAAATGGCAATGTCAGCATGCAGACAAAACAATTTAATTCATTATTTTTATTTAAAAAGGCCTCATAACTGAGCTCTGTACTTTCATAGGTGAATTCCCTGACTCTCTGCTCCTTGGTTATTCATGTTTAATTCAAGTAAGGCTTTGCTCAACTGAAGCACTCTTTAAAATCAATGGAAATATTGTGTAAAAATATACAGGCTTGGCTCCAAATGTAAAGATTGTTTATTTTTACATTGAAAAATAAAGTACTATTTTCAGGACTTCTGGTCAGGAAACATTTGGAAAGCAGCCAGCAGTCAGAAGTCATGGTCATGATTTGAAATTTCCAGCGAAAATCAGGACACCTTTTCATGAAAATTCACCTTGTAAATAAAACCGTCAATATAATGGAGGCTAATCCCTTCTAGAATGAAGTCCTCTGAATGCAGATGCAGATAACAGGATATTTGGGTTCCTGTCAGCAACACTACTGACACAAGTGCTCGAAGGCTTTCAGTTAATGTATAGAAGAGGCCAGCAATCTGCAATGCAAAGTTTTGAGGGCAATTACTCTTTCTTTTTAATTTGAGTCTACATTCAATTAAGTGGGGCTGAATTGCTCACATCCTTTCAGCCAATTAGTCACAGACTTAAGTTTTTGTTTTGTTTGTGCTTCTTCTCCTCTCCTCCCCATCCCTCCAAGAAATACTCAGTCCTTGGACTCCCTAACGAACATAACCCAAACTGTCAAAACAAGTTTCTGGCTGTTAAGGTTTCAGACAGCAAGCTCTAAGCACCAGATCCACAGAAAAGCAGGTGCACCCTTTGGAAAGCACATGGCATTTGGGTTTGGGATCCATTCTTTGGGGCAAACCATACCACAGCCTTGGGGTGACAGAAAGTATCGTGGCAGAGAGCAGGATCTTTGTGCTAAGGACTCTATGGCATTCACAGCTGAGCTGAATCAGGTTGAAAAGGAACTGTCAAGTGCTCTGCCTGCCATAATTAACCTTTTTCAGGTTTCCTTCCCATCTTTTAACCAAGCTTCCTCACAGGCTATTATGCCCTAAAGCCCACAATGATATAAAGCTGTGATGATGGAGCGCTGACCTCTCCACTCTGCTTGGATCTGACCCATAATATTTGGAGTAGTGGAGATCCGATCATTTGCTAATATTTTAATACCTTTTTGAGAAGGAAAAAAAGAAAAATCCTCTTATCTGTTACATATTTCCACAACAATGAATGTTAAATGATATTTATTGGGGTGGGTGTGGAGTTCCAGGACTCATTTTTAATATAATGGTTAGCATAATAATTCCTTGAAACTGTTCCCCTGTGGTGAAATGATGAGAAGTAACTGAAAAGAGCTGCAAGTGCAACTTCTGAGTGAAGGATTATTTTAAAGTATTCCTTTTCTTGTGATAGCTTCAAATATTTGTATAGTAGAATTTGTTGCCCTGTCTAGAGTTATAAATTATAAGCTTAGCCATAGCAGTGTGCCTGAATAAGAGCCCTTAGGCTCTATGTACTGAGTCCACAGAAACAGCATGATATTGAGCAGGACATTAGTAAGAGATACTCATTCTAAAGCAAATATTTCATTGGTATTGGAAACTAAAAACTGATTGTAAAGATTATTTGTAAAGATTTCATGTAGAGACATTGAAAAAAAGAGGTGGGAGGGGTGTCAATTTTTTTTTTCTTGATATTTTTAAAGAAAAAAAAAGACCAGACCTGGATGACATGGCAAGGTTCTTAGGCACATACATGATTGTAAGGCACTGTTTCCAATAGGACAAGTCACATACTCAAAGTTAGCTCAACAGCCTTCATGAATTGAATGTAGAAAGCTCAAATACTTTAAAAACTCTGGGTCTGTTCAAAAAGAATGCTGCAAAAAAGTATTTCAAAGTGAATAGAAATGTTAATCCGTCCTTTGGGGGGTTGCTGTTGCTTATAATGTAATAGTAAATGATACTTGACTAAAAAATCAGCATTTACAATTATAGTCTTAAAATTCACACAAACTGTTTGCCAGAGCCATTACTGTTGTTCTGTAATGAACCCTGTTCTTTTTGTAACAGTTCCATTCTCTTAAGCCTTTTCTGTAAGGTGAGTTCAGAAAAACAGTGCTGTAATCACAACACTTCACTTTTTAAATCCCTTCCCTGACTCTGTTCTAGTTCTTATGCTGGGCTCGAGTGCACACAGAACTTCACACATGTGAGTAATCACACGCAGAGGGCCATTCATAGCCACATGGTTTTGCAAGTCCAGGGTGTCAGCTATTCATTAGCTCCTGACCTCACTTCATGGCTCACCCTGAACTGTTCCCCAGCCTTCCTTTTGGTTCCTTGTGTGCAGGCTGTCTGCCCAGAATTAGCTGGGAAAAGCACTGTTATAAAATTCTTTCTTTGAACCCACTCCTAACACAATCCCGGTATGAAACTGCCAGCTAATAATGTCTAAATAAATGGCCAGGAGGAATTCAGGGATGAAGTCTTAGTTCCACTTAATTTACCAAGGCATCCGCACCACTGTCACAAAGAATCTCTTCTTGATCTTATTGTCTTGTGTATGTGTATTTTAATTCCTCCCCCCTCCCCCAGTCCCCCAGTCTTCTGTTTTTTCTTTTTAATTGTTTTTACACCCACTTGTAATATCTAGATGCATTCAGCATGGCTGAAACTGACAGTATTAGGTGCTTTCATGTCTTCCCCCTTCCCCTGATGGATTTAATCATAAATAGATATTTCAGAGAATATTTTCCCTAAGAAATGCACATGTGTAAGGATAACTTTGTGGCTTTTGATAAAGGGGACATTGCTGTGAGGCTGTAAAGGCTTCACGAAATCAGGAGGGCTGACAGCAAAGTCCTTTGTTTTATTGCAAATATCTAAGACCACATAACTGATATATGGCTCGTTTCACATATGGCTTGTCTTTCTTGCCAAGTCTACTGGAAGACATGAAGACTGATCCAAGAGTTATTTTTTGCATGTGCTTGGAAGTCCTGATTGCAGATTCCTCCTACAGTAGGGGGACACTATTTCAGTATCGGTTTTATTGTACCATGCAGAGATTTTTTATTTTTAACCCTATGTGTTGTGGTTGCCTTTAAAACGGTAATAATACTTTTTATTTTTTTTTAAAAAAGAGCCAAGTCAAGCAGTTAAAAGCAGTTATTGTGCTTTTAATGTTACAGGCAAAACTTCCATTCATCAAAAAGGGACTGAGATTCCACTACAGTCCCTGAAGCACAGTTAAAAATGACAACTTAGTTTTACAATACTCTCTTTAAACTGGATGCATTACAATCTTCTGTGCTTTGCCCTCCCCCTTGACCCCGTAAGCACACCTTCTGGGTCAGCCCAGTAGTGAAACGCCGGGCGACGAGGAAGATTTGGGATGATGGACATTAATTCCCGCTGACAGCTCACGTTCTGAATACGGGAGGCTGCTTGCATTGTTCTTAGCAGAGCTTTTCTGTATTACCCAGAGTGCGACAGCTATTCGCTGCTGCTCCATGTCTGGGCTGCATGATGACAATTTGGAAAACAAAGCAGTTCTGTCTTGTTTTTTTTTCCTCTTGTTTTTTGTTGGTTTTATTTTCTTTTTTGTTTTACTGCACCTGCATTGCTGCGTGAATTTTGTTAGTGTAATCTTGGTAGCAATTGTTTTGAGACTGTCAGGCCAAAGTGTGAGGTGTGAGAAAGAAAAAGAAAGATCTGTGAGCCAACAAATAACACACAGCTGTAAAAAATAATCCAAAGAATAATAACTTCTCACAGTCAGACTACAAAGTGTAGATTGTTGGGTTTGCATCTTATTGTCTTTACTGTTGTATGAATATGAGGCAGACTGGGAAAGATTTGATTAGATTTTTCAAGAGTTTTCCTTGCATTGGTGGAAATCTCACTGCTGTGAGCTCCTTAGCCACTCTTTGAACATCCCATTTGTGTCCAGTGTTCCTAAAATGCTAGGGCCCATCTGTGGGAACACCTATCCAGACAAATGCACGCAATATCCACTTTTTGCCTTCTTTCACTGATGAAAAAGTGAGATTTGTTCTACATCATACAGGGATGCTTCTAGTTCCCAGAATTCCTCTACTCCAGTGGCTATACACTGTGGCCCTGAAGGATATGACACAGACACCTTGCAACTCTGACTGCTCCATAGAATTCCTTTGCTATTGGTTTTGTACTAATGCAGGATAAGAAAGCTCTAAGAAATGCACTATTCAGAATAGTGCTTGTTTGCCCATACAGGGAGTGAGAGCAGAGAGACCTTTTATGACCATGTGTTTGAACACACACATAATTCAGTTTTGTGCCTGCATAAACAACACTGTGCCACAGTCAGGGCTTCTGCAGTAGAACCTGAAAACTTCATGTGACTGGCGCAAAAGGCCACAATGTCAGCGGCAGAGATGGCAGCAGAAGTCCAAAGTCCAAGATACCTTTCATCAAATTGAAACACAGAATTATAAATGAAAACAGAGATTCATTTTATTGTTATTAATGGAGGAAGTTACAAGAGGAAAGAAGCACACACAGAAGAAAAAATGGAGAGATAGTGAAGCTGACACTAACCGCCATCACATGCAAACACAAGCAGCAGGAAACACAGAAGACACTTAATGTCAACTTCTGTGGGAAAAGAAAACTACAGCCACTCTCGAAGAGGAGGATGTACAGATATACTTGGCAACTACTGTGAGAATTGCTAATATGTGTAGCTGGCTGAGACGAGAATGAACCATCTTGTTGGCACCTTTTCTGTCAGGGAAGGCAATAGAAGCCAATATAAAATGGATTAAGGGGATTTAAATTACCAAAAAATACCCAACCAACAACCCCCAAAAACGTTGTTTTTTTGTTTAAATATGTAGAAACCATAATTTTGCGGCACATTAATTGAAATTTCTCATTTAAAGCCGGATGTCTCAGTGGAAGATGACTGAAGGACAGAAATTCTTGACTGTGCAGCCCAGCAGACAGGAAAGCCAGTGGAGTGCTCTGTCAGACTGGATACCTGGATCTCTGCCGTCACCTCCTCATCTTGGGGAAGGAGTTAAGAATTTCATTGCCAGAATTTCATTCAAAACAGCTCTATCCAGAAGATGTCCTGCATATTGGCTGCTTAGGAAGGACAGAATGCCTTCCTGAGATTACTTTGTACATGATTTATTAATAATTATTATTTCTACAGAATGAGATCCAAGAGTTCTTGGCAAAGGTGGGAATTGGACTTACAGTAAAATAAGACTCTTGCAATAGAGGGCAAAATGTTGGGTGGAGATAAAAAACAAGTTTTTGCCTTCACCTTGAAAGGTAAAAGTGCTATATTTGACGAAATACACTTATAAGTTCTTGATAAAGATTTCATCTGCCCTTGTTATATGCACATATTCTACAGGTTTATACTGCTTCTTTCTTCCCAAGCACTGATACTGGTAAAAAACTCTCCCTTTTACCATCTCACCAGAGGAGTTTGGTGCAGATAGCCTACATTAAATAAGGACAGGTGGTTAGTATGTAAATATGTTCTTAAAGGAATGTTGGCTTGATCCTACCTTCCACTCATACCTCCTCCCCTAATGTTGGTTATGGCTGTATATTTGGAGGATCATGCTTATTTCATTTGATTAGACTTGGAATAAATAAATTGGTATTGCATCGTTGTTGATTTTTTCCCCCTGCTTAATTTGAATGCTTTATAAAGTATTACATGTTATAGTTCATTAGGTTCTCATTGATTGGACACTTATTAGCTTCCTA